>NC_090382.1:101488894-101798044 GCF_036365525.1 Heterodontus francisci
GGACAGTGACATGCCTTCCTAACAGCACTGTGAGTGTACCTACAACCACAGACTGCCGCAGTTCAAGAAGGCAGTTCACCACCACCTTCTCAAGAGCAATTAGGGATGGGCAACAAATGCTGGCCTTGCCAGTGATGCCCAGATTACATGATTGGTTGAAAAAAAAACATATGAGCTACCAAGGGTCAACTGATGATAAACCTGTAAAGTACAAGTGGGTAGAGTGATCATGGCAGGAAAGTGCTCACAAACGGGCCCAAGAGTGTCCGTTTCACTCAGAGGTCACAGAGATTAGAGATACAGCACTGAAACAGGCCCTTCGGCCCACCGAGTCTGTGCCGAACATCAACCACCCATTTATACTAATCCTACACTAATCCCATATTCCTACCAAACATCCCCACCTGTCCCTATATTTCCCTACCACCTACCTATACTAGTGACAATTTATAATGGCCAATTTACCTATCAACCTGCAAGTCTTTTGGCTTGTGGGAGGAAACCGGAGCACCCGGAGAAAACCCACGCAGACACAGGGAGAGCTTGCAAACTCCACACAGGCAGTACCCAGAATTGAACCCGGGTCGCTGGAGCTGTGAGGCTGCGGTGCTAACCACTGCGCCACTGGAAAAGAAAAATATATTGATCAAATCAGGAATGTTCTCGAGGCTGGATCTCAGGCACATTGTTGGGGTTGATAGGGAGCTTTACTCTGTACTTGGGCTTTCCTATATCTGACTTGGGAGCGTTTGATATTGTCACTGAGTGCCAAAGACGGGAAGAAAATTTAATTACCGAGCACAGACATCCCTCACCTGAATATAACCATTAATAAAACGCACCAAAAAAAAGTGAACTGGTCTTTTCTAAACAAAAAAGACATGTACGTTCTGACAGAACACAAGATACAGTATAGACATGTAAACAGAAACAACCATCTATCTTCACTCACTTTACATGACAAAATGCAATAAATAAACAGGCACATGGCTATTATATATATATATCTATCTCTATATCGTGTACGCACTTACCCCATTTACTTCCTACTAATACTGGACAGGCTGCATGCCGTGTTCTATAATCACCTTCTCCACTTCTAAAAAGGTTATACCAAAAGATTGCTGTCCCCTGAAAATAACAAAACAAAGTTCAAATTGTCCCCTTAAAATTATAATGTATTAGATAAAATGCTTTTCATGAGTAAAGGTGAAGCAGTCCTGTACTTCTCTTTTTTTAAAGATTAAAAATGAAGGGGTTTAGATTGGTTTCCAATTCCCCGTACACTATGGAAATTGAACAATTTATTGATCTAATGAACAATGCAGTGCTGGAGTACTCATTTGTCATTGCTAGGGACTAGATTCAAAACTATCCCAGACAGTGTGGGAGGTGAAGTAACATTTCCACAATATATGGATGGCAGCAGCAAGTGCTTACACACCTTCTTTTCATCTTTGGGGTTTGGATTCCAACCCAGCTCAGGCATTGGAACTGAGAGTTGTTATGTGATTGCTTTAAGAGTAATGCACCTTTAAGATATTACTATGATAAGTGCCAGGATGTAGTCGTGTGACTACATGCCAGTCTTACAAAGTAACTAACATCAAGAGGCAGGTCCTGTAAATGGTTAGCTCTGCACTGTATATATTAGATAGCTGTTTAATAAACCTGTTTTGAGATCGTCAGTCAACTGAACTCCATGCACCTCATTTATGTTGCATCAGACAACATAAAAAAGCTTCTCATTGCAAGAATTTTCTATGGAATGGGCAGTAGACGGATTAACCTGCTAAAAGCCATTATTTACAACTGTGAGCTGGTTTCAAACATAATAGGAACAAGAGTAGACCATTCAGCCTGTTCCACCATGCAATAAGATTATAGCTGATCTGTGTTGCAATTTATACCCTCTTTTGTACTATTACCCTTACCTAAGAAAACTCTATTGATCCCAGTCTTGAATATTTCACCTGTACAAGCATTCACAACCTTTTGCGTGTGTTTGGGGAGGGTGGCGTGCAACCTGCAGATTTCTACTGCCCTTGGTATTATAAGGTCTGTATTCCCACTACTTAATAATTAAGATCAAATCCCAACACCTGAATCAGTAACTGGCCATCTACCAGCTTCTCTTCCAAAATGCTCACTGATTCGGTTGATTAGCAATTGAAGAAAAACAATGATTTTTATTCACTTTCTAGATTTAATCTTAAAGTAGCAAAAACACAAACTTAAAGATTTGTCATTCCTTCTGCTTTTCCCAGATCTCCGCATGAACTTTTATTTTTGGCTGTGAGTGGTCTGAGGTAATACTAACGTGGCAGATGACGGTCTTTCTAACCTTGGGTATATGCAGAAACCCAGGTTTGAAGGGTGAGGTTTATCAGGAGATGGACATTTTTGAAGAACCAATTTAGTGACAGGCTTTACAAGGCTGAGGCCTAGTATGAAAGCTCCGAAGAATTTTTACTTTTGTTACTGAAGGAAGAATAAATGTTTATAGCCAGGCAAATTTTTCACAGACTTGACAGGACACCATTATCTCATCACTCGTCACTCAATCAAGACAAACAATAATTGGCAATGAAAAGCTTGTGTAAACAGTTACCTTTTTTGGATATATGGCAGCACCAAAGTCAGGAAATACTGTAGCTCCTCCTGCTGGGACATCACTCATCTGGTATACAGAATTGCAAACAGATTTGTAAACATTGTGCCAAGTGACTTTTTAGAGAGGCTGCTTTCATGTTAAATGAATTCAGGTGAAGCCAAGGAAATCTTGGTTTGAAACGAGCACTTTTAAGTTAAACGCATGCAGCTGATGCAACATAACCCAGCAGTTACAGAGACTGAAGCTGCAAACAGACAATGTCACCAAAAGCAACATGTATAAAACAATAGATGACAGCATGATTTAGCAAATGACTCAGAGAATGCAGCTCAAACTCTTGCCTTTGTATCTCTCCTCTTAAAAAGGTCCTCAGTTTTGGTTTGACTCTCTGACGGAGGGCCATGGCTGAACCATCCTATCTTTCTCCTTTAGATATTGACTGATCTTCAGTGCTTTTTCTGTTTAATTTTCTCACTCTTTTTAAATGTAGTTATGAATCTTCCTGTTTATCCCTCCCTTTCCCCTCACCACTCCATCTCCTTTCGCTTCACCTGGTGCATCTCCTGTGACTCAGAAAGTGAGCAGGCATACCGCTGCAGGGTTCTGTCATGGCCCTGTTGGGTAAAGGCCTGCTCAGGTCAGGGAAAAAAATCCGGACCCGAGCCCAACAGAACCACATCAGACCCGAGCCCGACCCGGCCCGAGTCTCTCCAATTTTTCCCGCGCCCAACCAGACCCGACCACCGGAACACGTTCCCTTTACCTACCTTGTCACTCCCAATCTGCAGGAAGCTGCAAAATGAGGGTGATGACATCATAGAGACGCTCACTTGCTCACTGTACACACTCAGAGTTTCCCTCCTTGACGTCCTGGACTCCCAGCTCAGGTAGGTTTTTTTTACTTTTAACACTTACCAGCAATACTTACCTTGTATGTCCGACCCGGACCGGGCCCGACCCGGACGCGGCCTGACCGGAGCCCGAATGCCGAACCCGGAAGAGCAACCTGACCCCACCCCGACACACGTCGCGGGTCCTGTCGGATTCGGGCTGGGTAGCAGGCCTTTACTGTTGGGTACTAGGGAAACTTGCAATAGTGGCTCAGCAAAGATCCTATCCCTTCGCCTTAGCTTACGAAGTGGAGAGGTGCCTGGTTTCCACTCTGTAAACCCACACAACAGCATAGCTAGGCTTGAGAGTTCAGTGGAGAGATGGATAAACTCCCATCACCCACAGACATGGCAACTATGCACCATCCTAAATTCTTCTTCTTCCTCATCAGTTTATTTTTTACCCTTTACTTAAGACATTGAGTCCTTGCTGGAGATGGTTCCAAGGGCAGCTGCAGGTACTTTGCACGTCTCTATTCTTCACGTGGAATCTGGCCAGACTAACCAGCAGCCAAACCACTGCTGTCATGAAATGAGTGTGTGTGCACACAAGTAGGACTCACATATTTGGTCAGAAGTATGAACCCAAATCAATGCTTCTCTCCCTTACTCTTGGAATTTTAGCCTAAAAGTAATAAGCTTTTAAATACAGACCTATGCAATTGGAACTAGAACATATGTTAATATGTTTTCTCTTGGCTATGGCAAACATGGCTTGAGTTTCCAGTAAAACGTGATTTAGTACCTAAGAATAATTCCGAGACATAGCCACACAAATGCTATCGACTCAATGGTTTATAAAATCTTACAATCTGAGGTTTTAAATACTGGTTGCACCGACATGGTACTTGCCACTAAATGGCACACTGACCTTTGGCCAGTGTTCAGAGTGAACATATGGAAGCTTGACAAGCTGGACCATTGTAAGGAAGGATGGTTGGGCTTAGGCCAGTGCTTGGTTCAGTTAAATTCAATGAACATTATACAGAGAGAACCCTCACATCACATCAGTGTGCAGAGAAATGACTTTCTCCACAATTCTTATCCGTATCCACCATCCCATCGCCCAGCCCTAGGCTCCCTTTGCACAAGAGAAGTTCTGATCCTCTCAACCTTCAATAAGTAATGCTAACAAATTCTACAGATGTTTACTATAATCCACACGATATGGATCTGAAAGTACTTTGTAATGTCACCTGTAATTTATTATAGCCCATGTAGGCTTTGTTAATTTAATAAAAAGCCTTTTAAAAATAAATTCATTGGGCATTTGGAACACTTTTCTGATACTTTGAGGCATATTGAAATTATAAACATGACAAAAAATTTCTAAAATGCTGCATTTTTTAAAAGCATGACACAATGAAATGAAACAGATATAGCAAATTCTGGCAGAGAGCAGTCAACAGAAAAGCCAGTGAAATCTGACAGGACAACAGAGCTCTAGACATTACACAAAGAAGCTCTTCTGCATTTAACATGAGAAGGATTATACAAACAAATAACTCTGAGTGCTGAAACAACATTGCAGTAACACCCCTTGATGGGACCTTTCCACGCAGTGAGAAAAAAAATAGTCTATTCATCCCATCTATTGAACTAACCTTCATAAGGGTAATTATATTGGTAGAGACTGTCAAGATGCACAATGTATGATTTCAGTACCTAAGCAAAGGCCCCACTTCAAAGGAAGGTCACAATTATCTAGCATTCACTCTGTGCATTTTCCATTAACGGTTGTTGGGAAAAATTTCCTGAAAGTTTCCCCATTATGATTAAAAATGATGTCCATTTTACAATAAAACCACAGCATTTCAAAATATAAATCTGCAGTATTCTACTCAGAATACATAAATGTTGTAACATGGAAACCAGTCTATGTCGACGTTTATCCTCCACTTTTTGAAAATAGAAAGTACTAGGAAAGCACAGTGAATGGTCAGCACGGCATCTTTTAAGTTAGTTGCTCGTGGTAAGTCTTTATCAGAAGTTGCATGGTCAAACCGGAGAGCTCCTTAATGGGACTGCTGAAGATAAGCTAGGACGTTTCCAAGGGAACCAAGAGGGGAGAGAAGAAAAGGTATAGATCAAAAGGGGATCATTTTTGATTCAGGATTCGTCCACCAATGAGAACAGCTCTTCCCAGACCTTTATACCCACAACACTCAAATGAGACAAGCCTGCAAATAAGGAATCTAGGCTCCAATAAGACCAAGTTGCTTAGATCTTGAAGGCCAAATTATGGGACTTGGGTGGGCCAGTTTGCAAGCCCCCACTGTCTCAGTAACCATCTTAATATCTCCTTTTATTTTAATATCTCCTTCTTTGCCTCCAAGCCAATGTCCATCAATTATATTTCTGTGAAGTGCTTTGGGATGTCGTTCTACTTTAAAGGCACCATATAAATGCAAGTTGTTGATATACATAGACAAGCCGCAAGGTGTGAATTAGTCATGGCCTCACAACAGAAGGGAAGCTGACTGACACTAAGAGCCTGACTTTAACTCTGTATTAAGCGAATGGACTTTGAGTTAAAATCCGACCCTACCTCTCTGTGAAAATGGATGTCAACTCTTCATCTTGACCTGCAGTCCTCCTTTCCCCTCCTCCCTTTATATTTCAGGTCAGTCCTTTAAAAGGACTGCTGACCAGATGGCAGGTGCTATCCAATACATTAACCTATCATTCCCTTGCAGATGCTGGCTGTCCACTATGCTTTTTTGGCCAGACTCCAGCAATTACTGTTTGCCTTTTTATCTCCACCGCTGCAGTATCAATTCAGCACAAAGATAGTAAGATGCAAAATGACATTAAAAAAAAGGATTAAACATGTTGGGCATAAGAAGCCACAGGTACTGATGCACAAACATGCAATAAGAAAAATGATCAAATCAGAATCAGCTTATAGCCCCGATGACAAAGTACACTGTAGATGTTATTTTGCACATTCTCAGAAACACCAGCAAATATCATGCAAAAATAGAATTTAAGAGTCCAAAACTTTAAAGGAGGGATCACAAAGTTGAAATGCCTGCTAAATACAGCTGATATGGAGTAATTTCCTGGCAATTGGACACCAATTACTGCATGCCTTTTGTCCGACTTGCTTCACCAGCTCTTGACTTTCTGTCACCACCATTCAGGGTGTTTGTAATCCCCTCTCCTCCTGCCGTTGTGACTTGCTCACAATCACCTTTATGCTCTCTCATAATTAGACAATGGGGATGGTAAGCTTACACCAGCATTGAGTTCACTAAGCAACTCTGCCCACCAATGCCAATAGGCATACAACACTTCATTAAGTGGCTTAAGCTCACCAAACTTTAAGTTTCCTTGTTATTTTATGCTACACTATGCTGCTCTACTTACTTGACTGTTGGGCATTCTTCTCTGCTCAGCCTTCAATTTGCTGGGAGTATTGGTTGACTTGAAAGGAGTGGACAATGAGCTAAACCAAGAAGAATTCATTCAGAAGGAGCAGAAGAAATTTGCCTTAAAGAAACCACCAGAGGTGGGTGGGGGTGGGGGGGGGGTGGGAGGAGGTGAATAATAGAATTATAGCATCATAGAATAGTACAGCACTGAAGGAGGCCAGTTGGCTCATCGAGTCTGCACCAGCTCTTTCGAAGAGCAATCCAGTTGGTTCCACTCCCCTGCTCTTTCTCCATATCCCTTCAATTTTTTCTCCTTCAAGTATTTTCAAGTTGCTTTTAAAAGCTACTGTTGAATCAGTTTCCATCAACCTATGAGGTAGTGCATTCCAAATCCTAACCCTCAATCATGTGAAACAGTCTTTCCTCATGTCGCTTCTGGTTCTTTTGCCAATTACCCTCAAGCTGTGCCCTCTCATTATTGATGTTCAGCCAGTGGATACAATTTCTTTTTATTTACTCTATCTAAACCCTTATGATTTTTAACATCTTTGCCAAATTTCATCCTGGACTTTTCTACTCTAAGGGGAACAACCCCAGTTTCTCCAGTCTTTCCACGTAACTGTAAACCGTCATCCTTGGAACCATTCTAGTAAATTAATTTGTACATTTAACAGTAACCATTTAACATCAGACACACTAACAACTAATCATTCAGTGCTTCACCCTGCATGACTTGAATCACCAGCTCAGTAGTATGGGAGGAAAATGTATCTTCCTCTCAACCAGAAAGCCGTTAAGAGTCAATTACCAGGGCCATCTTCCACCACATTCTGCTTATTTCAGTTGGGAGAATGTTCATTCTTGGGAAAAGACAGCACTTCTGGGTAATTCCACTTGAGTTTCCCTTTCGAAGGATGCAGTGCGGAGTTGACGTCGATTCTCAAGGAAGATAAAAGGGAAACTATTTTTATTATTAACCATACTGAAAACAAGGAAATGAGGCAACAGCTTGCATCGGAATTTCAGTTCACTCTCATTAACTATGGGCATTTTGTGTTCCTATTATGAGCTGAATGGCATTTTCTGGTGTGGCCAACATTAGGCTACAGGAGTTGGAATCCAGTAACATTAAAATGCAAGAGTATTTACATTAGCCTCAGCATGAATATTATTAATGTTCCTTTACATCACAGCAACTGAATACAATGGCAGCTTGCATTGGATGGATGGATATTAAACCTTAATTTCAAAAAATCTCTCTTTCTGAAGGTCTTGACTGTTTGCTGTAGTATCTGATTTAAGTTGATTATAGCAACAGTTAAGTTGCTGTAGTTGGGCTCAGCACTGCTTGGCTGGGAAGTGCGAGAGCAGTATCTGTTATTCCTTTTCCCATTATGTAACAGGATGCTGATAACTGTCTAGATTTGCACATGACCGTTCCTACAAGGGCTGCTGGAATCGTGGAGCTCTAGCCCTGCAAATGTCAGCACCTTCTGGAAAAGACAGTGGAAAATGGAAAAGAAAACCACTTATTCTACAAGCTAGGCCTCAGTTAAGGGATTGCCACACAACAAATTACAATTGCAGAGTGTGCTTTGGTTCCTCTATATTGGCAGGCAAATGTGGATAAAGAAAGGCACAGGTTAAGGGCAGACTGACTAGGTGAACTTTAAGCAGTCTGATTTTATCAGCATTCAAACCAACTGCAGGTTTAACACCAGTGAAGGCAACACAGAGTCATTGTGATATTTATATATTTCTGCAGAATGTGAACCAGCACATGGACTTTTTCAAGTGGTTACATTCAACTTCCGGAATAAAAAACAACTAGAACTGGTATCTTTGTTGTAAATCTGTGCAACTGCAACTAAATGCAAAGCTTAATGTGGGCATCTTAACCCATTGCTTCCCAAAGTGCTTCCTAAGTCTTTTGCAGTGGTGCTGGTTGAGGACAATAACATAGATGCATTTAAGGGAAAGCTAGATAAGTAATGAAGGAGAAAGTAATAGAAGGATATGCTGATAAAGTTATGTGAAACATAGCGGCAGGAGATTTGTGTACAGCATAAACACCAGCATAAACCAGTTGGGCCTAATGGACTGTTTCTGTGCTGTAAATTCTGTTTAATCTTTGTAATTCTATGTAATCTTTTTCTCTCATCTCCTTCTGACAATGAAACAATTCACAGCACAAAGGGTTAATGGGAGGAGTTATTTTTCATTGAGAAAATAAAGGTCTGGGTTCTTAGTGCAGGATACCACCAGGATTGAACAGGAAGATACAGTGCAATCAGGAAGTCAGGATTAGTGACATCAAAAGGATAACTTTCAACTTCAGTGGCGGGTGATATATTGGCTCTCGGTGCGGCAACACCTCAATCTTAAAATGCTCATCATTTTAAAATTCCTACATGACTTTGCCCCTCCTTATTTCTGTAAACTCTGAGAGCCCCACACCCTCCTGGATCTCTACACTCCTCCAATTCTGACCTTTTGTATATGTCTCCAACTTCCACCGCTCCACCATTGATATGAGCTGCCTGGGCCTGAGCTCCAGGATTCCCTCCCTGGATTCCCTCTTTGCTGCTCTGTCCTCCTTTAAGAGGCTCCTTAAAACCTATCTGGTCTGACCAAGCTTTTGGTCACCTGTCCTAATGTCTCTTATGTGGCTTGGTGTCACATTTTGCTTGCTAAGGCTCTTGTGAGGTGCCTTGGGATGTTTTACTATGTTAAAGGTGCTATATAAATACAAATTGTTGTTGTGATAAACTGGTGGTGGAAGATTCACCACTCTTGACTTTTATTTCCATTGAAGTCAACAGAAGACTGGTCCACAAGTAGCAGTTTTTCACAACCCTCCCCCACACCAAAATTACATTGAAAGTTACCCCTCCTCCAAGCTTTTAAATTGCTGACAACTGTAGGAGGAATAAAAGACTGAGAGTGGTTTGGAGTTCCATCACTTTTGAGCTTCTGAGAAAGAATGAGTCAAATGAGACTAACTGTAAAACAGGCGGACTGTAAGATAATGAATTTGGGTGCTTGAGGAGCAGTGAATACAACAGCAGCATTAAAGAGATTTAAAAAAAGTTGTAATGGAGAAAGATTGAAATTTAAAAGTGCGGCGAAGATCGTCTATCAGATGAAGAATTACTTCATTTTCATCATAACCTCTTGAAGTGAAGTTGCAATAGCAACAACTCGACCTCTTCACCAGTGAGGCTGTAAGTAGGTGGGCAAAAGCTTGCCAGTGATGTCACCCAACCAAGGGTGCAGCTGGATTGTCTGAACATACAAGAATTCAAAGAAATTTGGGGTGGCACAGTGGCGCAGTGGTTAGCACCGCAGCCTCACAGCTCCAGCGACCCGGGTTCGATTCTGGGTGCTGCCTGTGCGGAGTTTGCAAGTTCTCCCTGTGTCTGCGTGGGTTTCCTCCGGGTGCTCCAGTTTCCTCCCACATGCCAAAGACTTGCAGGTTGATAGGTTAATTGGCCATTATAAATTGCCCCTAGTATAGGTAGGTGGTAGGGAAATATATAGGGACAGGTGCGGATGTGATAGGAATATGGGATTAGTGTAGGATTAGTATAAATGGGTGGTTGATGGTCGGCACAGACTCAGTGGGCCGAAGGGCCTGTTTCAATGCTGTATCTCTAAACTAAACTCTAAACTAAACTAAATCAGGCAGCATGCACTAAATAATCATTACTACACCATTTGGCATAGGTTTTCTCAGTGACGAATAAATAACCTGCATTTGTTGGTCTGAAGAAGGACTCCATTTGCCGGTCTGAAGAAGGACTCCATTTGCCAGAAGCAACACCCACTCCTTGTCTCTGAAGTAGGTTTCATGTGGATTTATTTTAGAGGATGTAAACATTTACTGGAATTGTTACTGCGTCCTCGATTCTACCTGCCACAAATTAATAACACATTGGGAGATGGCAGGTCAGAGCATTAGATATGCACATGACATAGTACATGTGCAGAGGCTACAATCACAAAGTACATTCCTTGTCATGGAATGGGGATGAGGCAATTGCACTCAGCCTGACCATGTGGATCTGAGTTCAGTGATTGAGTTGTTTAGTTTAGTTTAGAGATACAGCACTGAAACAGGCCCTTTGGCCCACCGAGTCTGTGCCGACCATCAACCACCCGTTTATACTAATCCTATACTAATTCCATATTCCTACCACATCCCCACCTGTCCCTATATTATCTCTACCACCTACCTATACTAGGGGCAATTTCTAATGGCCAATTTACCTATCAACCTGCAAGTCTTTGGCATGTGGGAGGAAACCGGAGCACCCGGAGGAAACCCACGCAGACACAGGGAGAACTTGCAAACTCCACACAGGCAGTACCCGGAATTGAATCCGGGTCGCTGGAGCTGTGAGGCCGCGGTGCTAACCACTGCGCCACTGTGCCTTTGTAAGGCACTTTTATGTTTGTGCTTCTGTAGTTCAGTATATGGGAGAGCCATGTCTAGGCACTCCATGTATACAGTGCAAGAACTATTTTAACAATTCTGCCATTAAGAAAAAGGCAGCCAGTTTTAGCAATGTAAACATTGCAGGTCGGTTCACAAATGTCACTTTCCTGTGATCTGAGCGTCAAATATAAAAGCATCATTAGTACTCCATCTTCTGAGGTAATGTCAGATTCTGAGGAGTGCGGCTTGACTTTTCATCAAGTTTTTGTCCTGCAAATCTTTTAGATCAGCTTTCCAACTTTGAAAATGATAATCTACATGTGGAATCTTAATGATGAGCATGACTATGAAATTATGATATTTGCATATGTGTGGTGACTTATCGTATCAAAGTGTCTCAAAGCACTTGCCATATTTCATTTCTTTCAGAGTTATGGAGCAACTACCGTTATGTAGGCAGACATGGCAACCATTCAGCAGCAGCAATGTCCCACAAACAGCATCGGAAGGAACAGCCAAGTAATCTGCTTTTCGTTTCATAGGTAGAAGGAGGAATGCCAGCCAGAACATTCCTCGAAGATTGCCACTGGATCTTTAAGCTAGGGTTTTCCACTCATGCACGCACCAACCCACGATTGTCTGACAGCCATTCACTAACGAATGGGAAAATCACCAGCTGGCGAGTGCTAAAGCAGTAAACCACGGACTTAGTAGCTATCTGAGCTACCAGAACAAGGGTTTAGTTTAACTGTGTAGCCGAAGGATGGGTAGAAGTTCAAAAAAAATTAGAAGATGGGAAATAATGCAAAGAAAGCTCAAGATTGGCAGTGAGTGATGGTGGAATCATGGCGATTAGGATTCCATCACCAATCTGTCAATTATAAATATATAATTAGAAACGTGTCTCATTAAAATCTGGGGTAATCCTTTAATTTACTCCTCTAATGACCTTGCAAAATGGATAAGGTTCCCATGACATACAGAAGTAGCCTAGTGCAGCAGAATATTGGCAACTCAATAAAAACTGTGTGCCATTTTGCTGATAGGACCAACAACAGTATTATAGAATCAGATAAAAGCAAAAGAAAGTGAAATGCTCCAGAAATTGATGGTGGATCCCTGTGCTTTGGGATATTGTTCTTAGTGCTGTTTTGGGTCACTCCGATTGCTGGGCTGGATTATACACAGACGGGGGGGCGAGTCTGAGCAAACATCTGTGCAGTTGTGGATATTTTTACATGACTAACTAAAGTCAATATGCCCAGGTCAGCAAACCCCTTTTAAACATTAATACAGAACTTTTTGCCCCTAAAAGTAAAAACCTACAGAGAACAGGGAGACCGGAAAGATTCAATATTTATTGAATTATTAATATCCTTTCCACTGATAATGGATGCTTGGAAGTCTGCTTTCAGGAGGTAAACCACTCACATTATTCATTATTTATTAATACCAATATATCTATGCTTTGATGCCAATAGCCACAATCAGTTATTTGATTAACTTTATAACTGTACTAAAATCCCTCAGGATTGAGCGCTACACTAACATGTATCTCCTTAAATTCCAGCTTCAGAGATAAGTTCAGAACAAACAGAAGGGTTCCTTTCTGACAGCTTGTGATAATGTTTTATGACGCTTGTAAAAGTGCTGGGGGTTGGGGCAGAGGGGCAGCCCTCAAATGGAGACCAGTGACCCGAGTGTTGCTCTCCCTGTTTCTCCCCCATATTATATAGCGTGCTGCTAGTTCCTGCTGAACCAACTGGAGACCCACCAGAAATGGAGGCCTCCGCTGGCAGCACCTGGAACTCATGAAAACCTGGGTCCCAGATACTGTTGGAGGCATAAAGTTCACATCCTTTATGCTGTTGTTTGCTTACAAGTACTCGTGCTGGTGGGAAATTATCAAGGGCAGGTCACCATGAGAGTCTCAAGCAAACGTCTGATGCAATTTGAAAAGGTTATAGGAAAAGAGCAAGAAATGGAACTAAGTGGGTCTCGTCTTCAGAAGACTGGCACAGGAGTGATGTCTTCCTTCTGTACTGTAGAATTCTACATCATTCTATTACCTCATTATAATGCCAAAATTCTGACACTGTTGAATTCCAACACAGATTATACAGATAGATGGTGTTGAGACAACCTCACTCCAGCCTACGTGGGGAATCTTTTCTTGTGCTGTCACTGCCTGCACCCTTCCTTCCTCTGACTGTCATTTCTTTCTCCCTCTGCTCCACTACCTTCGACGTTCTCTTGCAAAACCACTTTCCCTTACTCCCTCCCCCTGTGCCATCAAAAGCTTGTTAGAAACCTGTCTTTTTAACAATATCTTTGTCCCTACATCCTATATTCCTTCAAGTTCTGCTTGGTGTTTACCTATCCCATTTGTAAAGCACTCTGAAATGAGAGGAGTGCTGTATAAATACATATTGTTTAAATGGACATGTCACACTTTTGGCTTTGGATAGCTGGTTAGAGGATGGTATTAATGGTACATTGTTAATACCATCCAGAAAGTATTTGGTACCATTACTGGATGCAATATAGAAATATAGGGACAGATTTTCCAGCTGTTGAGATGCCCATATTACATTGTTTAGGGCACAGTGTTTAGAGCAAATCAGAGTGGGAGAATCACTGCATTGCATGCATATCAATTTTCTGTTCTTTTGGAATGAATAGATGCAAACTTGAGCAGGTTTCCTTACAAAAGCCTGTTTTTCTTTGTGCAGTGCATCCAAATGATCCAATATGTCCATGCGCACTAACAGGAACATCTTCCCTCTTCATCGGCTCCTCTTACATTCGTAGCACAAGAAGCTCCGAATGATGGGATTAACTTACCTGCTGAACCATTTGGTTATTAAGTGTCCCTCCTACCCAACTGATCATCACATATACTTACATAGTTTAAAAAAGTGGCAAGACGATTTCCAGTGCCTAATTCTTTGAAAGCATCAGGTTCATCTTTCTATAAAATGAAATGAAAATGAATACACACACAGCAAGAGCACGCACCATGGATGGCCACTCGTTGGTACTTACATAATTTAGAAACGTGGCTAGTCTATTCCCCTGCGTCGCAAGATTGCTGTCGAATGGACGCTGCAACAGATTTCATTTCAAAAAACAAGTTTATCCTAGACTTCTTTCCGTTAAGGCTTTAAAGCCTCATTGGCTGCTTTCACCACACAAATCCCTGCAAAAAGTTGTATTTAAATTCTTGGTTTACTATTTTTGAACGGGCCTCTATTTATGGAATTGGGTCTGTGCTACAGACATTGGCTGAATGCAGAGAGATTCAGCTTGTGCAAGAGGAGTTTTCAGTCTAGATTGTTGTGAGAAACAATGGATAACTAGGAATGAATTCAATGTTACCAGGAATGGAAACCTGAGAAGGTTCAATTTGAATTTTCTCAAATAAAGATGCTTTCAAGGGAGACATTCTATTCCAACTTTATTGTGGATTTGTGCTGGTGAACAGGTTAATTGATGAATGGAAATAGGCAATAGAATTAAGCAATGATTCAGTATTGTGTGACTGAGCAGCCGCATGGCATTAGGGAACCAGCGAAATGACTGCAGAGGGCTTCAGAGTCCCCAATTCCAAAGTTTGATCCATGGCAATGACCATAGTCGATGGTTGGGGCCTAGTCATTTATTCAAGCTTAACATCTTTGTTTTGTTGACAGGAATTTATGTGTTTTAATAGATTTTTTTCTCTTCCATTTACACAGAATGGTTAAGGATTTTGAACATGTCAACCAATACCATGAATAGACGAATGCCAGCCAATCACAACCCTAGGTTTTATTCAACCATCCACTAGGAAGCATAAGCCAGTACCCTGCAGCTGATAATAGGTGGCTGGACTGGACTGAAGGAGGTTAAAGATTTAACATACTGTTTTAAATTACCATTCAATTATACCTTGACAATGGAGAAGACAGCTGATCAGTAGTCAGGCAAAACTCTTTTCAAGGTTATTCCATTCACAGTCTGTCAAAGGCAACCAGGCCAAGGAATGTAGCTGCTCCCCTTACATTTACCGGACACAGATGCAATGGAATAAGATCCTTAAATGGGAATAGTTCATTTTGTAGACCTCTGGAGATTTCTCATTAAATTTAAGGAACCCTACATGATTAGAATTTCCTAAAATTTGTTACAGACTGGGACAGCAGAGAACCATAGTTTTCTTGATTTATAACATCTTTGTGATAAGTTAAATATAACAGATCTAGTTAGATGTTCCAATATCCATTTAAGTAACCATCACAGAAATCAAGGAAAAATACTTTGTAAGTTTCACTTGACAGTTGAGAGATTGGGAGATTATACCTATTTCTATGAGTCTCCTGGGCATTCTGCAAGACTGGAACAGTCAATACCATATTTAATTCTCAAATGATGCATTTCAATTTGGGAAGCATTCAGATTGCATTGCCAGCACAGCTGAACAACATAA
The DNA here is from genome assembly GCF_036365525.1 of Heterodontus francisci. Taxonomy (NCBI): domain Eukaryota; kingdom Metazoa; phylum Chordata; class Chondrichthyes; order Heterodontiformes; family Heterodontidae; genus Heterodontus; species Heterodontus francisci. Next base: position 101,504,679 of record NC_090382.1, read on the forward strand.
ACTTTACTTCTCTCATCTTAATATGCAACAACAGATGAAATTTGATGTAGCAATGAAGCAAATCATTAAGACTGTTGAAAAGGGGGCCTTGTAAAGGTGGGACATGGCAGTATTCAAATTCTATTCTATCAAGAGATTCTCAATTCATTCAGAGATCAGACTGATAAAAGGAAATTATTGCACCACAGGCAATTATGAGGGCAGGAAAGCAGAGCTAGATAAAGTGAACCGGCAAAGTAGGTTAACAGATAGGTCAATACAGATGCAGTGGCAGATAGTTAAGGGGATATTTCAGAATACACAGAATAGATACATTCCAACAAGAAAGAAAAATTCCAAGTGGAGGACCCACCATCCGTGGGTTAACTAAAAAAGTTAAAGATAGTATCAAACTTAAAGAAAAAGTGTATAATTGCACAAAGATGGGTGGCAGGTCAGAAGATTGGACAGAATATAAAAAGCAGCAAAGAATGACTAAAAGATTAATAAGGAGGGAAAAATTAAAGTACGAGAGAAAGCTGGCTAGAAATATAATAAACAGTAAGCGTTTCTATAGATATTTAAAAAAGAAAAGAGTTAACAAAGTGAGCACTGGTCCTATAGAAAGTGAGTCTGGGGAATTAATAAGGGAAAATAAGGAGATGGCAGATAAACAGGTATTTTACATCAGTCTTCACCGTGAAGGATACAAGTAACATCCCAGAAATAGCTGTAAATCAGGAAATGGAAGGGAGGGAAGAACTCATAAAAATTACAATCACCAGGGATGTAGTACTGTGCAAATTGTTGGAACAGCGAGCTGACAAGTCCCCAGGTCTTGATGGACTTCATCCTAGGATCTTAAAAGAAGTGGCTAGTGAGATAGTTGATGCATCGGTTTTAATTTTCAAAAATTCCCTAGATTCGGGGGAAGGTTCCATTAGATTGCAAAATAGCCAATGTAACTCCTTTATTCAAAAACGGAGAGGGACAGGAAGCAGGAAACTACAGGCCAGTAAGCCTAATATCTGTCATAGGGAAAATGTTAGAAGCTATTATTAAAGATGTTATAGCAGGGCACTTAGAAAAATTCAAGGTAATCGGGCAGAGTCAACATGGCTTTGTGAAAGGGAATCATGTTTAACCAATTTACTGGAGTTCTTTGAACAAGTAACATGTGCTGTGGATAAAGGGGAACCGGTGGATGTACTGTACTTTGATTTGCAGAAGACATATGATAAGGGTGCCACATCAAAGGTTATTGTGGAAAATAAAAGCTCATTGTGGTAGGGGGTAGCATTTTGGCATGGATAGAAGATTGACTTGCTCACAGGAAACAGAGAGTAGGCCTAAATGGGTCATTTTCTGGTTGGCAAGATGTAATGAGTGGTGTGCCGCAGAGATCAGTGCTGGGGTCTCAAATTTTTACAATTTATATATATGACTTAGATGAAGGGACCAAAGGTATGGTTGCTGATGACACAAAGATAGGTAGGAAAGTAACTTGTGAAGAGGACGTAAGGAGGCTACAAAGGGATATAGATAGGTTAAGTGAGTGGGCAAAGATCTGACAAATGGAGTATAACGTGGGAAAATGTTAAATTGTCTATTTTGGCAGGGAGAATTAAAAGGAAGCATATTATCTAAACGGTGAGAGATTGCAGAGCTCTGAGATGCAGAGGGATCTGGGTGTCCTAGTGCATGAATCACAAAAGGTTAGTATGCAGGTACAGCAAGTAATTAGGAAAGCTAATAGAATGTTATCGTCTATTGTGGGGGGAGTTGAGTACAAATGTAGGGAGGTTATGCTCCAATTATACAGGGCAGTGGTGAGACCACATCTGGAATACTGTGCACAGTATTGGTCTCCTTATTTAAGGAAGGATGCAAATGCATTGGACGCAGTTCAGAGAAGGTCTACTAGACTAACACCTGGAATGGGTGGGTTGTCTGATGAGGAAAGGTTGGACAGACTAGGCTTATATGTGCTGGAGTTTCGAAGAGTAAGAGCTGACTTGATTGAAACATGTAAGATTCTGAGGGATCTTGACAGGGTGGATGTGGAAAGGATGCTTCCCCTTGTGGGAGAATCTAGAACTAGGGGTCACTGTTTAAAAATAAAGGGTTATCCATTTAACATAGAGATGAGGAGAAATGTTGTCTCTCAGAGGGTCGTGAGTCTTTGGAACTCTCTTCTTCAAAAGGCAATGGAAGCAGAGTCTTTGAATATTTCTAAGGCACAGGTAGATAGATTATTGATAAGCAAGGGGGTGAAAGGTTATTGGGGGTAGGTGGGAATGTGGAGTTGAATTTACAATCAGATCAGCCATGATCTTGTTGAATGGCGGAGCAGGCTTGAGGGACTGAGTGGCCTACTCCTGCTCCTCATTTGTATGTTCGTATGTTTGTTCATATGTACAGATATCATTCATGTGCCTTGATGTCAAAAATTTTAAGTACTATAAGAAGTCTGAAAGACAAACTGGATAGTACAAAACTCTGTTAAATTCAATACAAAGCTCATTGTGGACCAGTGAACACTTCATTTACTATCAAGAAGTGTTAATGTTAAGACTTGAAGATGCCAAGCAGAATCCAATTTTCTCCTTATGGCAAGGAGGTGGTTTTAAGCGATTACAATGATTAGTGCATATTTATTGCCTCTTAATTTTGCTACTGCACATGCAGGAAATGGGACAATAAAATGTCTCTCTAAGTAAGGAAGCAGAGAGGTTTCTGCCTCTAGGAACTACTTTCTTTTCTTTTGGGCCTCCTTATCTCGAGAGACAATGGATACGCGCCTGGAGGTGGTCAGTGGTTTGTGAAGCAGCGCCTGGAGTGGCTATAAAGGCCAATTCTGGAGTGACAGGCTCTTCCACAGGTGCTGCAGAGAAATTTGTTTGTTGGGGCTGTTGCACAGTTGGCTCTCCCCTTGCGCCTCTGTCTTTTTTCCTGCCAACTACTAAGTCTCTTCGACTCGCCACAATTTAGCCCTGTCTTTATGGCTGCCCGCCAGCTCTGGCGAATGCTGGCAACTGACTCCCACGACTTGTGATCAATGTCACACGATTTCATGTCGCGTTTGCAGACGTCTTTATAACGGAGACATGGACGGCCGGTGGGTCTGATACCAGTGGCGAGCTCGCTGTACAATGTGTCTTTGGGGATCCTGCCATCTTCCATGCGGCTCACATGGCCAAGCCATCTCAAGCGCCGCTGACTCAGTAGTGTGTATAAGCTGGGGATGTTGGCCGCTTCAAGGACTTCTGTGTTGGAGATATAGTCCTGCCATCTGATGCCAAGTATTCTCCGAAGGCAGCGAAGATGGAATGAATTGAGACGTCGCTCTTGGCTGGCATACGTTGTCCAGGCCTCGCTGCCGTAGAGCAAGGTACTGAGGACACAGGCCTGATACACTCGGACTTTTGTGTTCCGTGTCAGTGCGCCATTTTCCCACACTCTCTTGGCCAGTCTGGACATAGCAGTGGAAGCCTTTCCCATGCGCTTGTTGATTTCTGCATCTAGAGACAGGTTACTGGTGATAGTTGAGCCTAGGTAGGTGAACTCTTGAACCACTTCCAGAGCGTGGTCGCCAATATTGATGGATGGAGCATTTCTGACATCCTGCCCCATGATGTTCGTTTTCTTGAGGCTGATGGTTAGGCCAAATTCATTGCAGGCAGACGCAAACCTGTCGATGAGACTCTGCAGGCATTCTTCAGTGTGAGATGTTAAAGCAGCATCGTCAGCAAAGAGGAGTTCTCTGATGAGGACTTTCCGTACTTTGGACTTCGCTCTTAGACGGGCAAGGTTGAACAACCTGCCCCCTGATCTTGTGTGGAGGAAAATTCCTTCTTCAGAGGATTTGAACGCATGTGAAAGCAGCAGGGAGAAGAAAATCCCAAAAAGTGTGGGTGCGAGAACACAGCCCTGTTTCACACCACTCAGGATAGGAAAGGGCTCTGATGAGGAGCCACCATGTTGAATTGTGCCTTTCATATTGTCATGGAATGAGGTGATGATACTTAGTAGCTTTGGTGGACATCCGATCTTTTCTAGTAGTCTGAAGAGACCACGTCTGCTGACGAGGTCAAAGGCTTTGGTGAGATCAATGAAAGCAATGTAGAGGGGCATCTGTTGTTCACGGCATTTCTCCTGTATCTGACGAAGGGAGAACAGCATGTCAATAGTCGATCTCTCTGCACGAAAGCCACACTGTGCCTCAGGGTAGACGCGCTCGGCCAGCTTCTGGAGCCTGTTCAGAGCGACTCGAGCAAAGACTTTCCCCACTATGCTGAGCAGGGAGATTCCACGGTAGTTGTTGCAGTCACCGCGGTCACCTTTGTTTTTATAGAGGGTGATGATGTTGGCATCGCGCATGTCCTGGGGTACTGCTCCCTCGTCCCAGCACAGGCATAGCAGTTCATGTAGTGCTGAGAGTATAGCAGGCTTGGCACTCTTGATTATTTCAGGGGTAATGCTGTCCTTCCCAGGGGCTTTTCCGCTGGCTAGGGAATCAATGGCATCGCTGAGTTCCGATTTGGTTGGCTGTATGTCCAGCTCATCCATGACTGGTAGAGGCTGGGCTGCATTGAGGGCAGTCTCAGTGACAGCATTCTCCCTGGAGTACAGTTCTAGGTAGTGCTCAACCCAGCGGTCCATCTGTTTGCGTTGGTCAGTGATTATGTCCCCCGATTTAGATTTGAGGGGGGTGATCTTCTTGATGGTTGGCCCAAGAGCTCTCTTCATGCCATCATACATTCCTCTGATGTTTCCGGTGTCTGAGGCCAACTGAATATGACTGCATAGGTTTTGCCAGTAGTCGTTTGCGCAACGCCTAGCTGTTCTTTGTGCAGTGCTTCTGGCTGCTTTAAGTGCTGCGGATGTTAAATCGCTGGGGGCTTTCTTGTAGTTCAAAAGTGCAATGCGCTTAGCGGCTATGACAGGTTCCAGCTCTTCATTATGAGATTGAAACCAGTCTGCATTTCTCTTCGCACTTTTGCCGTAGGTGGTCAAAGCTGACTCATAGATGGCGTCTCTGATGTGGGCCCACTTGGTCTCAGCATCCCCTGTGGGAGTGTTTTGAAGGGCTGTTACAAGTGAATTTAGAAATTTTTGTAACAGCTGTGGGTGAGAAATTCTGCTCGTGTTGATGCGCGGGTGGCCCTTCTGCTTGGAATGATGCAACTTCTTTGGTCTGAGTCTAACCTTGCTGCACACCAGGGAGTGGTCGGTGTCGCAGTCCGCACTGTGGAAGCTGCGTGTGATTTGAACACTGTTTAAGGCGGCTCGCCTTGTGACAATGAGGTCTAGCTGGTGCCAACGACGTGATCTTGGGTGCCTCCATGAAACCTGGTGACAGGGTTTAGTGTGAAAGAACGAGTTGGTGATGCAGAGGTTATGATAGGTACACAACTCAAGCAGTCTCTGCCCGTTCTCATTCATCCTTCCAACGCCATAGCGCCCAAGGCAGGAGGGCCATGAGTCATGGTCGGCCCCAACCCTGGCATTAAAGTCCCCCAGCAGGAATAGGTGTTCGGTGTTGGGGATGCTGCTAATGATGTTGTGGAGTTGTTCATAGAACTGGTCTTTAGCTTCAGGTGCGGAACAGAGTGTTGGAGCATAGATGCTGAGTAGGTGTACTGGACCAGAGGTGGTGAGCAGTCGGATGGACAGTATGCGTTCCGAGCCATTTGAGGGAGGCTCTATCATGCTGAGCAAGGAGTTTCTGATGGCGAAGCCCACTCCATGCTGTCTTGGTTCTTCAGGATCCCTGCCCTGCCAGAAGAAGGTGTAGTCTTGCTCTGCTAGAGAGCCACTCGCGGGGAGGCGAGTCTCCTGAAGTGCTGCAATGTCCACATTGAGTCTACTGAGCTCGTTGTTAATGATGGCGGTCTTCCGAGAATCGTTGATTTGTGTAAGGTCTTCCGACAGGCCAGGACACATAGTTCTGACGTTCCAGCTTGCAAAGCGAAGGGCTGGTACCTTCTTTCCTTTTTTCATGTTGTTTGGTGCGGTGTATCAGTCCACCTTTCGGGCAATGACCCTGAGCTCCAAGCACCCATTGAAGCAGGCAGACTGTGGCGGGACAGAACCTTATTGACTAGCTGCATTAAAAAGGTACAAATAGGCAAAATCCTAACTAGATGACAAACTTAAATTGATGGTCACTTCTCTTTTCATTTGCCTTTTTAAGGATATTGTGGTTTAATCTCTTTTCTTGCGAATTATTTAAAGAATGTAATAATTCCCAGGTTTTCCCTGCCCAGCTGTTGACCAGAATAATTATGACTTGTGTTCAACAGACACATATCTGCTAGTTTACTTTTTTTTACTATTTTAGGAAGTCCAAATGAAGAGGTTCCATGAAAGGGCCAATAGTGAAGTTCTGAGATCATCCCTTTTTTTTTTAAAACACAGTTGAGGAGCTGTTTTTGGAACTGGATATAAATGATGGTGAAATCCATTAAATCTGAGCTGCAGTTAACCACTTGTTGAATCAACTAATGCCCTTCACTCTCCCTCCTCCTGACCCTATTCATAAGAGCTTATCCATTCTGAGCTCTTCTATTTACACATTCTGCTCACAGTGGCCCCATCATTTCATTCTTACTCCAATCGTACATGTATTTCCCAGAGAACAGTGGACAGGATGAATAGGCTGTGGGCTTCTGTGGTGAATGCCCCAATTCACTGAATTGTTTCTGTTAGGGTTGAGACCACATCATACAAAAAGGTAGGTATTGCATAATATCATCAGGGATCAAAGTGATCTACTAGAATCATAGAATGGTGCTGCACAGAAGGCTATTCAGCCCATCAAGCCCGTGCCAGCTCTCTGCAAGAGCAACTCAGTTAGTCCCACTGCCTGGCCATTTCCCTGTAGTCCTATATTTTCTTCCTCCTTCAGGTGCTTATCCAATTCCCTTTTGAAAGCCATGATTGAATCTGCCTCCACCACACTCTCAGGAAGTACATTCCAGATCATAACTACTCACTGCATAAAAAAGATTTTCCTCATGTCACTTTTATTCATTTGCCAATCAGCTTAAATCATTGGCATCTCGACCTTTCCACCAATAGGAACAGTTTCTATCTAGTCTGTCCAGATCCTTTCATGATTTTGAACACCTCTATCAAATCTCCTTTCAACCCTCTCTTCCCTAGGGAGAACAATCCCAGCTTCTCTAACCTATTCACATGACTGAAGTCCCCAAACCCTAGAGCCATTCTCATAAAATCTTTTCTGCACCTTGATTAGCTGACTAGCAATGGTCGCCGAAAGGGGTCTGAGGGGCGTTTATTAAGATTTTTTTCCCCCAAATTGTGCTGGATTTTTATCTCATTTGTTGCCTTGCTCATGAGATTGCATGGTTTCAGGCAGAATCTAAATACAGTGTTGTGATGGACAAGGGAACGCAATTGTGTGGAATTGCAGGATGGAACAGAGGAGAGGGTCTTTTCCTGCTTACCACTGTTCCTTTGTTCATATGACATGTTACACAACGGTTTCTCTTACCGTCACTGCTCTTATAGGACATGTCATTTCCGGCTGAATTTTGAGAGTTCTCATTTAATAAATTGACATATCCACCCCCAAAAACACTTTTGAAAATGCCGAACTTTCACTCCCCGCCACCTTCAGAACATTTGACCCTCAACCCCTTCTCACCATCCCTACAACCAATCGGAGCATTAATCCCCAACCCCATACCCCTCCTGACCTGAAGATTTCACTCCCCCCCCACCCCCCACCAGCGTCACGCCTCAGAACTCCAAATGGAGTTCCGAGGGCGCGGGAGTTCTGGCCGATGGCTGACGGAATAGTGGCGTGGGACGGCCACTGGGACAAGGTACATTAAAATTAAGGTAAAATCATTCAAATTAATATTAAAATGAAGGCTCCGCCACACCGAGGCCTCGCCCCTGCCAGTAAAATGCGGCGGGACCTTCTCGGCTTCGGAGGTCATGGCGGGCATCTCCTCTCACCAATGAAGGAGAGCCATATATCCAAGTTTGCTATTGACACTAAATTAGGCAGCACAATAATGTAAAGAAAATGGGAGCAGAAAATTGCAACGGGACATTGATGGATTCAGTGAATGGGCAAAACTGGCAGATGGAGTTCACTATGGGGAAGTGCAAGAACATTAGATCTATGGGGCGGCGCAGTGGTACTGCCTGTGTGGAGTTTGCAAGTTCTCCCTGTGTCTGCGTGGGTTTTCGCTGGGTGCTCTGGTTTCCTCCCACCTCCAAAGACTTGCAGGTTGATAGGTAAATTGGCTATTATAAATTGCCCCTAGTATAGGTAGGTAGTAGGAGAATGGTGGGGATGTGGTAGAGAATATGGGGTTAATGTAGAATTAATATAAATGGGTGGTTGTTGGTCGGCACAGACTCGGTGGGCCGAAGGGTCTGTTTCAGTGCTGTATCTCTAAATAAAATAGAAGTTAGATCATAGTATTTTCTAAATGGCAAGAGGATCACAGAATTGTTACAGTGCAGAAGGAGGCCATTCGACCCATTATGTCCACACTGGCTCTCTGAAAGAGCAATTCCCTCAGTTCCATTCCACTGCCTTCTCCCCATAACCCTGCACATTCTCCCTTTTCACATAACTGCCTAATTCCCTTTTGAATGCTTTAATCGAACCTGCCTCCACCACATTCTCAGGCAGCGCATTCCAGACCTTAACCAATCGCTGCATGAAAAAGTTTTTCCTCATGTCACTTTTGCTTCTCTTACCAAATACTTTAAATCTGTGCCCTCTCGTTCTCGATCCTTTCATGAGTGGGGACAGTTTCTCTCTATCTACTCTGTCCAGACCCCTCATGATTTTGAATACCTCTATCAAATCACCTCTCAGCCTTCTCTTCTCCAAAGAAAACAGTCCTAACTTCTCCAATCTATCTTCATAACTGAAATTCCTCATCCCTGGAACCATTCTCGTGAATCTTTTCTGTACTCTCTCCAATGCCCTCACGTCTGTCCTAAAGTGCGGCGCCCAGAACTGGAACCAATACTCCAGCTGAGGCCGAACTATTGTGTTACACAGAGGCTAGGAACTATGGAGAAGCAGAGAGGTTTAGGGATCGATGGTCATAGATCACTAAAAACTACTGGAAAATGGTGGCTTTCATCTCAAGGGTTTAGTTTCAAGACATTACTGTCCCCTGTGTACCTCTGACATCCTCTTGATGGGTGAACACAAAGAGGTGTCTGCTTTTTGTGATTCTAGCATCTGCTCTCAGCGTGATTGGTTCTCAGGTGCTACTGTGCTGTCCCACCATTGAGACTGGTATGAATGTTAAGGTGCCTTAGGCCATTGTATTTTTAAGTTACAGAAAAGAGCTACCATCTAAGTCTGACATATGTTTGTGTACAGCACTCATTCCAAATGTAAAGCTGGACTAGACTATCTTAAAATCCTATGCCATTGACTGCACATGAAAAATAAATTATTTTTTTAAACGAGTGCCACTGCCAGAAAAAATTGATTGGGAGCACAACTTGCACTTTATTTAGTAAGCCATTTTAATATTGCAGTGATGAGAGTTTCAAGTCAGTTCCTGAATACCTGATCACAATAAGCACCATTATTCAAAGCCAGGATGGGGCTTTCATTCCCTCTGGTAATGCATCTCTTTAATGCATTTGTGTAAAATTTATTTGTATGCCATTTTAACAGTCTTTAACAAATATAGTAAAATGCACCACAGAGGAATTTTGCAGGAACATGTTAAGCAGTTTGTGAATAGTTTAGTTTAGTTTAGAGATACAGCACTGAAACAGGCCCTACGGCCCACCGAGTCTGTGCCGACCATCAACCACCCATTTATACTAATCCTACACTAATCCCATATTCCTACCACATCCCCCCCACCTGTCCTTATATTTCCCTACCACCTACCTATACTAGGGACAATTTGTAATGGCCAATTTACCTACCAACCTGCAAGTCTTTTGGCTTGTGGGAGGAAACCGGAGCACCCGGAGAAAACCCACGCAGACACAGGGAGAACTTGCAAACTCCACACAGGCAGTACCCAGAATTGAACCCGGGTCGCTGGAGCTGTGAGGCTGCGGTGCTAACCACTGCGCCACTGTGCCGCCCTTTGCGCCACTGTGCTGCCCTTTGAATAAAAGGATTCAAATTCCCCATCTAACAGAATACTGACTAAATATTTAGCATTCAGCTTCACTTTTGTGTCTGAAAAGTTCACACTTCATTTCTGCAACTTGATCTAAAGAGTATTTCTAATTATCAATTGGATCTTTCATAAAAATGTGATTTTATTCCCTGCTAATAATATTTTTTTTTCTGTGCCTATTCAATACGCTGATCCGTAAAAAGTGGCAAGAGCACCTGTGATAACACAAAGCAGCTTTTTAAAGTTTTGCTCCACAGACAGGAAGAACCAGTGAGACTTTACAGCTGCACAATCTTTTGGTAACATGTTCAAACTCAACAAGTGTTAAACCGAGCAAAAGCGGTCCAAGCTTATGAACCCAAGCTCAGCTGGCCAAACAGAAAAGTATAAAAAAAAGGAAGTTTCCAGGAAACACACAGGGCTAGATTTTTCCTCCCAGGGTGGCAAACAGGAGTCGGAACTATTTCTGGGTCCCGTAACAGCCCCTGAGTGAAAACAGAACCCTTTGGGATTTTCACGAGGTGCCCTCTTAATTGGCATAGAGACACACTTGCTGTCCAATTAGGGGCAGCTGTTGGGCTCTCAAAACTGAAGGGACAATCAGAAGCCTTCCAGCTTGAGGGCAGCAGCAGGCTGTAGTAATGGGTAAGTAACTGAGAGGGCACTTCAACATGGAGGAGCCCTCTCATCAACTTTGTTAAAACTTTAAATAAAAAAAGATTCAGCAGTCAGGTCACCGCTGTGGCTGTCCCCGCACCCAGGGAGGGCGTGGTACCCGCCTCCGAGCAGTTAAATTGCCGCCCCCCACCCCCCCCACCCCCGATCTGGTCAGGAAACTGGAGGCCGCCTGGAAAATTCCAATCAGCCTTCTTTAACTGTGGTTAACAAAGGTCTTAATGAGCCTAACTGGCTGCCCACCTCGTGAGGGCAGGTAGCCCTGCCAGCCCCAAACCCGCCTCGGCAAAAGTGGCCAGTGCCAGTATCTCCATTGGGAAACTGGCACACCAGCCAGTGCCAGTATTCCCAGGCCTGTCCTTCTCCGTTCCCACCCTTGGCAGGACTTGAAAATCCAGCCCACAATGTCAGTCTGCTGGGAATGGCTAGCAAGGGCTAACGCGGTAAAATAGATGTATTTTCAGTTATCCCTGGATCACCACAGCTAGGTATTTTATTGAAATGCTTGAGCAATGATAAATATATATTTTTTAAAAATCAGATGGCACAATGACAAGACAAACAATGAAAGAGATGCTCCCTACATTAAACAAGTGAGCTCTTATGTCTGTATGCCTAACATACAGGTGGAAGTGTGTTGCATTATTTCGTTAATGTAGGACTATCCCCCAAACATTCAAAGAATGCAAAATCAAAAGGCACATTGAGATCAGAGTGATAGGCCATAGCTGTATGGCAGTTCTGGGCACCGTACCTTATGAACTATATATAGGCATTGGAGGAATGGCAATGTAGATTTACTAGAATGAAACCTACACCCCAAGGGTGAAGATATGAGAAGAGATTAAACAAACTAGGCTTGTATTTCCTGTAATTTAGAAGATTAAAGGGTGATTTGATCGAAGTTTCCAACATTTTAAGGGAAACAAATAGAGTAGTTAGAGATAAACTATTTCTGCTAGTTGGGGAGTCCAGAACTAGGAGGCATAATCTAAAAACTAGAACCAGACCTTTCAGGAGTGAAATTAGGATACATTTTTACAAACGAAGGGTGGTAGAAGTTTGGACCTCCCTTCTGCAAATGGTAATTTCAAACTGACTTGTTAGATTTTTGTTTACAAAAGATATTGAGGGATATGGAACAAAGGCAGGTATATGGATCAGCCATGATCATATTGAATGCAAGAACAGCGTTGAGGGACTAAATGGCCTCCTCTTGTTTCTTATGTTACTCTGATTGAGTGCGGGGAAAGCTCAGAGTGACAAACCACATACAGCAAGTGTTACAAACTCTGGTTGGACATATTCCTGGAGGCTTCATCACAGTAAGTTTATGGCACAGAAAAAGGCCACTTGGCCCATCGTGTCTGTGCTGGCCAAAAAAACAATCCGCCCATCTTCCAGAATTTGGTCCATAGCCCTGCAGATTACGGCACTTGAGGTGCATATCCAGACTCCTGTTGAATGAGTTGAAGGTTTCTACCTCAACTACCATTTCAGGCAGTCAGCTCCAGTCCCCCTCCACCCTCTGGGTGAAAAAATGTTTCCTCATCTCCCCTCTAATCTTTCTACCAATCACTTTAAATCTATGCCCCCTACTCACTGACCTCGCTGCTCATGTGAATAGGCCCTTCACCTCCACTCTATCTAGGCCCATCACAATTTTGTACATTTTAATCAAATCTCCCCTCAGCCTTCTCAGTTCCAAGGAGAACATCCCCAGCCATTCCAATCTTTCCTCATAGCTGGATTTTTCCAATCCCACCAACATCCTCATAAATCTCCTCTGTACCCTCTCGAATGCAATTACATCCTTGCTGTAATGAGGTGACCAGAACTGCACACAGCACACAAGTTGTGACCTAACCAATGATTTATTACAGTTCCAGCAAAACCTCGTTGCTCTTATATTCTATACCTCGGCTAATAAAGGAAAGGATTCCATATGTCTTCTTAACCACCTTATCAACCTGTCCTGCTCCTTCAGGGATCAGTGGACATTCACTTCCTCTACACTTCTCAATATTTTCCCATTAATCGTGTATTCCTTTGCCTTGTTTGACCTCCCCAAATGCATCACCTCACACTTCTCCAAGCTGAATTCCATTTGCCATTTTTCTCCCATCTGACCAGACCATCAATATCTTCCTGCAGCCTACAGCTATCCTCCTCGCTATCTACCACATGGCCAATCTTTGTGTCGTCTGCAAATTTCTTGATCATGCCCCCTACATTTACGTCCAAATGGTTAATATATACCACAAAAAGCAGGGGACCCAGTACTGAGCCCTGCGAAACTCCACTGGAAAAAGTCCTCCAGTCGCAAAAACACCTGTCAACAATCACCTGTTGTTTACTGCCACTGAGCCAATTTTGTATCCACCTTGCTGCATTTCCCTGGATCCCATGAGATTTTATTTTTTTCACCAGTCTGCCATGTGGAACCTTGTCAAAAGCCTTGCTGAAATCCATGTAGACCACTATCCATGAGGCACTAGCCTCATTATCTTCCTTGTTACTTCTTCAAAACATTCAATCAAGTGGGTCAGACAAGGTCTTCCCTTAATAAATCCATGCTGACTGTCCTTGATTAATCTGTGCCTTTCTAAGTGACAGTTTATCCTGTCTCTCAGAATCGATTCCAATAATTTTCCCACTACTGAGGTTAGACTGACTGGCCTGTAATTATTTGGTCTATCCGTCACTCCCTTTTTAAACAGAGGTACAACTTTAACAGTCCTCCAATCCTCCGGCACCACACCTCTATCCAGCGAGGGCTGGAAAATGATGGTCAGACCTTCCGTTATTTACTCTCTTGCTTCTTTTAACAGCCTGGGGTACATTTCATCCGGCTCTAGTGATTTATCAACTTTCAAGGATGCTAATCCCATTAATAATTCCTGTCTCCCTATGTTTATCACATCCAATACTTCACACCCCTCATCCTTAAATACAATATCTGCATCATCCCCCTCTTTTGGCCGCTCACCTCCAACTGCCACGCTCAGTCAAACATCCTCTTTTCTTCAGCTCTAATATTTGTAGAACTAATAAATAAGTGTTCAACGAAAATGAATAAAACGCACAATTTTTTTATGTCGCTTTGTTGTTTCTTGCAGCAGCAGAGTCCTGGAGACTCCAGGGTAATCATGGAGTGTTGACAACCTTAAGCTGAGCAATAGGAGAGGAACTTGGAAGTTTTAGTGATAATGCGAGAGATTAGTGCAGAATAAATGGGCATTTTATGAATATGGTCAAAGCAGAATGCAGCATAATAGGCGTGAGTTAAAAATCAGTGCTTCTGTGAGGTATGAACCAAATGGGTTTCACCATTTTACCAACAGCTGAATCCAGTTTCAATAAATTGCTTCCCACAGTGTATAAAAAAGGGGCAACCTGCCACATTTTTACTGATTATTCAGATTTTGGACAGGTCATTCATTGCGAACGGAGTTAGAAATTTTGGGCAGTGATGTGACCTTAATCCATGGCCCAGGTGCCAGAGGCTGAACAGCTGCACTCCAGAGCAGATATCCAATTGAAAACAAGTTTTCAGTCAAGCTCTCAATGAGTATTACGGCCACTTACTCTGGAAAAATCGAAATGAGGCTCGTACTGTCCTCCTACTCCGTAATTTGCCACCTGTAACAAAGAAACAGACTCGTGAGAGGCGGAAGGGCTATGGAACGCTCAGAGAGGATGCAGCCAGCAGCCTATGCAACAACACAACTCAGCTGTGGTGTTAATATCACACCACAAAACAGCAACCTTTCCGACCACAAAACATCATTGAACAGATTCTACGTAAAGCTTGTAAAGATGCTGTGGTTGGCTTCACTCGTGGTGAAGTCACGTGTGTCCTGCTCCCCCCACCCCAGCATTTAACTCTTTGGCAACCAAAAACATTTTAAAAGGTGGTGTATGGATTTTCTGTCAGTTTTTTATTCGGATACACTGAATATTGGAGGAGAAAATTAGAAAGCCGACCTACATTCAACAAAAACCATCTCTTTCAAAGAGCTAGCAGAAACACGATGGGTCAAATGGTCTTTATCTGTGCTGTGCTATTTTATTTTGGAATGCATTCTATCTGTGGGAATGTCTCCATTCAGGGTGATTCCTGTGGTGGAGACAATTTCCGTTCAAGGTTGCACAAACTAGGTCAATTACCTGTAGACGTGTAAACACATTACTGAGTCTCAACTCTCATGTGACCTACTGCTGCTTTAGCCCCTTGACATATTCAGATGACAAGCAGCTTTCCAGCATCTTAATATCTAAGCATTAAATCGTCTCAGTTACATAAAATAACATATTCTGGACTGAGAGAATGCTGATCACATATTCCCAAAGTTCAGGTGATGCTTTTGTTTAGGTCTCATTGTTAATGATGTGCCTTGAAGATTTCTTTCTTCTCTACAGTAATTGGCCAGGCTTCCCTGGTTTTCTGCTGGTGACTTCTGCTGCAAAACGTGCCATGTGTAGATGCCAGGTGAAGACAGGATCATCCTTGGCTGGGATAGCCTTCCGGAGCTGAACAGTTTGGTGATTATAGAATCAGAATGATACAGGGGAGGAGACGACCATTCGGTCTGTCTTGCCTGTTCCCACTCTCCAAAAGCAAGAGATAATTAGTCCATTCCCTTGCTCTTTCCCTACAGCCATGGAAATTTTCCACCAGTATTTGTCCAGTTCCTTTTGGAATGTTATTGAATCTTACTTCTACCAACCTTTCAGGCAGTGCATTCCAGATCATAACAACTCGCTACATAAAAATGTTTTTTCTCATGTCCCCATTCACCATGTGTGGCCAAGATACCATCTGATTACTAGCCCCTTTGTGGAAGACTACCAGGGCATAAGTTACCAACTTCTCAATAAGTGGAAGGAGAAATTTTTAAAAAAGCCTAGAGACAAAACAGCAACCGGATTACATGATTTTCTTTTTCCTCCCTCAGAACCTAAACTGACCACCCTTAATGTTCCCATGCAAAAATACCCACAATTGGCATTCAAAATGTCAGAACTCGATGATAACTCTTGCTAACGAACATCTCAATCCACGTAGCACTCACTTGATCTTTTTACATTCAGGCATTTCTGGTGGCCGGCTAATAAAGGCATTAAGCCAATTTCATGTTAACGAGTGCCCTCGGTTCAGGACCCGCTCCTAATTCAGTCACTGCTAAATGTGAATGACCACTCAGGTTTCTTGCTTTTGCTGCAGACTAACCAAAAATGGTTCTTTTATTTTTATATACTTAATACTCACAAGTACATATATTTATATAGCACTTTTAACGCAGTAAAACATCCCAAGTTGCTTCACAAGAGCATTACCAAACAAAATTTGACATTGAGCCACATGAGGAGATATTAGGCAGATGACCAACCAAAAGTCAAAGAGGTAGGTTCTTCTACTCCTTCTTTGGCCTCCTTGTCTCGAGAGACAATGGGTAAGCACCTAGAGGTGGTCAGTGGTTTGTGAAGCAGCGCCTGGAGTGGCTATAAAGGCCAATTCTAGAGTGAGGACTCTTCCACAGGTGCTGCAGATAAAATTGGATGTTGGGGCTATTACACAGTTGGCTCTCCCCTTGCGCTTCTGTCTTTTTTTCCTGCCAACTGCTAAGTCTCTTCGACTCGCCACATTTTAGCCCCGCCTTTATGGCTGCCCGCGAGCTCTGGCGATTACTGGCAACTGACTCCCACGACTTGTGGTCAATGTCACAGAACTTCATGTTGCGTTTGCAGACGTCTTTAAAGCTGAGACATGGCCGGCCGGTGGGTCTGATACCAGTGACGAGCTCGCTCTACAATGTGTCCATGGGGATCCTGCCATCTTCACATGGCCAAGCCATCTCAGGCGCCGCTGACTCAGTAGGGTGTATATGCTGGGGATGTTGGCCGCCTCGAGGACTTTTGTGTTGGAAATACGGTCCTGCCACCTGATGCCAAGGATTCTCCAGAGGCAGCGTAGATGGAATGAATTGAGATGTCGCTCTTGGCTGACATACGTTGTCCAGGCCTCGCTGCCGTAGAGCAAGGTACTCAGGACACAGGCTTGATACACTCGGACTTTTGTGTTCTGTGTCACTGCACCATTTTCCCACTCTCTTGGCCAGTCTGGACACAGCAGGGGAAGCCTTTCCCATGCGCTTGTTGATTTCTGCATCGAGAGACAGGTTACTGGTGATAGTTGAGCCTAGGTAGGTGAACTCTTGAACCACTTCCAGAGCGTGGTCGCCGATATTGATGGATGAAGCATTTCTGACGTTCTGTCCCATGATGTTCGTTTTCTTGAGGCTGATGGTTAGGCCAAATTCGTTGCAGGCAGCCACAATCCTGTCGATGAGTCTCTGCAGACACTCTTCAGTGTGAGATGTTAATGCAGCATCGTCAGCAAAGAGGAGTTCCCTGATGAGGACTTTCCGTATTTTGGTCTTCGCTCTTAGACGGGCAAGGCTGAACAACCTGCCCCCTGATCTTGTGTGGAGGAAAATTCCTTCTTCTGAAGACTTGAACGCATGTGAGAGCAGCAGTGAGAAGAAGATCCCAAACAGTGTAGGTGTGAGAACACAGCCCTGTTTCACGCCACTCAGGATAGGAAAGGGGTCTGATGAGGTGCCGCTATGCTGAATAATGCCTTTCATATTGTCATGGAATGAGGTGATGATATTTAGTAGCTTTGATGGACATCCGATCTTTTCTAGCAGTCTGAAGAGACCACGTCTGCTGACGAGGTCAAAAGCTTTGGTGAGATCAATGAAAGCAACGTAGAAGGGCATCTGTTGTTCGCGGCATTTTTCCTGTAGCTGGCGAAGGGAGAACAGCATGTCAATGGTGGATCTATCTGCTTGAAAGCCACACTGTGCTTCAGGGTAGACACGCTCAGCCAGCTTCTGGAGTCTGTTTAAAGTGATTCAAGCGAAGACTTTCCCCACTATGCTGAGCAGGGAGATTCCACGGTAGTTGTTGCAGTCACCGCAGTCACCCTTGTTCTTATAGAGGGTGATGATATTGGCATCGCGCATGTCCTGTGGTACTGCTCCCTCGTCCCAGCACAGGCAAAGCAGTTCGTAGAGTGCTGAAAGTATAGTAGGCTTGGCACTCTTGATTATTTCAGGGGTA
This sequence comes from Heterodontus francisci, assembly GCF_036365525.1. Lineage (NCBI taxonomy): Eukaryota > Metazoa > Chordata > Chondrichthyes > Heterodontiformes > Heterodontidae > Heterodontus > Heterodontus francisci. The sequence goes on from NC_090382.1 coordinate 101,522,612, forward strand.
ATGCCGTCCTTCCCAGGGGCTTTTCCGCTGGCTAGAGAATCAATGGCATCACTGAGTTCCGATTTTCTCGGCTGTACGTCCAGCTCATCCATGACTGGCAGAGACTGGGCTGCATTGAGGGTGGTCTCAGTGACAACATTTTCCCTGGAGTACAGTTCTAGGTAGTGCTCCACCCAGCGGTCCATTTGCTTGCATTGGTCAGTGATTGTGTCCCCGATTTAGATTTGAGAAGGGCAATCTTCTTGATGGTTGGCCCAAAAGCTCTCTTAATGCCATCATACATTCTTCTGATGCTTCTGGTGTCTGAGGCCAGCTGAATATGACTGCATAGGTGTTGCCAGTAGTCATTTGCACAGCACCTGGCTGTTCTTTGTGCAGCGCTTCTGGCTGCTTTAAGTGCTATGGATATTAACTCACTGGGGGCTTTCTTGTAGTTCAACAGTGCAATGCGCTTAGCGGCTATGACAGGTTCCAGCTCTTCAAAGTGAGAAAGAAACCAGTCTGCATTCTGCTTCACACGTTTGCCATAGGTGGCCATTGCTGAGTCATAGATGGCGTCTCTGATGTGGGCCCACTTGGTCTCTGCATCCCCTGTAGGAGTGTTTTGAAGGGCTTTTTCAAGTGAATTTAGAAACTTATGTAACAGCTGTTAATGCGCGGGTGGCCTTTCTGCTTGGAATGATGCAGCTTCTTTGGTTTGAGTCTAACCTTGCTGCACACCAGGAAGTGGTTGGTGTCGCAGTCCGCACTGTGGAAGCTGCACATGATTTGAGGTTAAGGAGGGTCTTAAAGGATGAAAGAGAGGAAAAGGCTTATGGAGGGAATTCCAGAGCTTAGGGCCTTTGCAGCTGAAACATTGCATGTGGAACAATTAAAATCTGGGATGCTGAACAGGCCAGAATTGAAGGAACACAGAAATCTTGGAGGATTGTAGGGCTGGAGGAGATTACATAGATAGGGAGGAGTAAGGTCTTAGATGGACTTGAAAGTAAGGAATTTTAAAATTGAGATGTTGCTTAACTGGGAGCCAGTGTAGGTCAGCAAGTACGGGGATGATGGGTGAACAGGACTTGATACGAGTTAGGATATGGACAGTAGAGTTTTGGATGACCTCAAGATAACGGAGGGCAGAACATGGGAGGCCGGCTAGCAGTGCATTGGAATAGTCCAAGTCTTGAGGCAACAAAGGTATGGGTGAGGGTTTCAGCAGAAGATGAACTGAGGCGGAGGCGGATTTGGGTGATGTTACGGAGGTGGAAGTAGGCAGTCTTGGTGAAGGCACGTGAAATCAGGAGCAGCAGGAGTGCTCCTACCAGCTTCACAGTGCTAGTCCTGCTGCCATCCCACACTGGCCCCTCTCCCGTTGTCCTAACTTTGGGTGAGCCTCGGGCTTTCAGCTTCTGCCGTGTGCCTAGCGTGCTGACTATTGCAGACCCATAGCTGGGCCTAAATAATTTCTCAATCCTTGCCCATCTTACACTGCAGATTCAGAGATTTGAACTGAGTACCTGAAGTAACTCTGCAGTCTCCATTTCCAGGCCCGTAATGTCTCCTATTCGTCGGTTGACTCGATGCACAATGGGATCTTCATCATCGTCCAACCACGCGCTGCAGATGAGAAGTCACATACTAAGCAAAATTGAACAAAACAGAAGATGCATCCAACTTGGAAACTGTGCATGGCCAAAACTGGACTGTATGAAATCCAATAATGTACGATAAAAGGGCATGCTGATATAGCAACAGTGCATAACCAACATTCTGCTGTTGGTCTCCAGAATTCAATCTCCAAAGCTGGACCAGATAAATTGATTTTTTATCTTTAAATCGCTACCAACCTCATAAGGTCAGGATGAATACAGTGTAGCGATTTCCCACTTTAAAAAAATTACAGGGGAATCCCGACTGGTAATGTTGCCTTTGAGCAGAATAAGATGTAACAGTGTTCAAACAAAAAGAACTTCCGAAAGGGACAGACTGGTTTAGGGACAAACTGGAATGCAGTTACACACTGATAATGAAAGAGCAGACCACAGTGACACAATGACTAGTGACAGACTGCTACACATTTTAATTTGAAATCAACAATTTATATGGTCCAACTTTACGCTCCTTTAGTTTAATTTCAGAAAGGGCCACCATGGACAGATTGACATTGCAGGTCAAGAAAGAGGAGGCAAGTTGATAAAGAGTTTCAGATTGAATTGATAGCTCATTGTTTCAGTAGCATGTCTAATAAGGTGTTCAAAAACAAAACTGCCAATCATTTTGTGACCTACCAATGCACCTGCTGTTTAATGACAACCCCCTCAATAAGATTGAAACTTCTCTTTCATTTCAATGATTAGTGGGTAGTGGGGGGGGGGGGGGGGGGGGGGGTGGAATGTGATAATGTGGGAGGAGTGTTTTGCAAAATGTAATGAATCAGTAACCCATTTCACATCCCTCATGATTAACCCTATCATGTGAAACATGCTGCTGATTCACTTTAACCCATTTTGCTCTATATCACAAAGTCAAAATGCGATGTAATACTACAGCTTGCAGGAAGGTGCTTTGACAGATGCCAGAATCCTGCAGCCTCCAGTACACTGGCAAGTGCCAAGAGGCTGCAGAGGAACCTGGGTATCCTTGTACGTGAATGACTGTAAGTTAACATGCAGGTACAGCAAGCAATTAGGAAGGCAAATGGTATGTTAGCTATTGTTACAAAGGAATTGAAGTATACGAGTAAAGAAGTCTTCCTACAATTACACAGGGCATTGGTGCGGCCACACCTGGGCCGGGATTTTATCTGGGCGATGGGGGTCTCAGCCAACAGCTAAAGCGCAGGCTAGAACCGCACGTCACCTCCTCTGACGAAGGCCTGCCAAATTAGGTGCTAAGTAGGCACTTAGTGGACAGCAGCGGGTCTACCCGGAATTAAGGACCCCGGCATGGATGTCCCGCCTGCTGAGAGCTGTCGGCCAATCAGCAGCCGGCAGCTCTTTAACTGAGCAGTGCCACTGCAGAGGCAGTGGCTGCTAGAGGTACTAGACTCACTGGAGGCACTGAACACAAGCCACAGGTAAGTGGCAGTGTGGGAGGGGTTTTGTGGGGTGGGGGTTGATCTTAATGGGACCCTCCCTTCCCGTGCTGGGTCCCCCTTGGAGTATTGTGAGCCGTTTTGGTCTCCTTACCCAAGAAAAGATATACTTGCCATGGAGGGAGGGGAATCAATAGACTGGCTCCTGGGACGAAGGAATTGTCCAGTGAGGAGAGAGTGAGTAGACTCGGCCTATATTTCCTGGAGTTTATTGGAGTGAGGTGATCTAATTGAAACATATAAAATTTGTAGGGGGCTAAAAGGGTAGATGCTGAAAAAATTTGTATCCTTGGCTGAGGAATCTAGAACACAGGATCACAGACTCAGAATAAGGGAGTGACCATTTAGGACTGAGATGAGGAGAAATTTCTTCACTGAAAGGGTTGTGAATCTTTGGAATTTCTCTACCCCTTCAGAAGGTGGTGGTGAGCCGCCTTCTTGAACCAATGCAGTCCATGTGATGTAGGTGCACCCACAGTGCTGTTAGGGAGGGAGTTACAAGATGTTGTTTCAGTGAACGGCAGGCAATACAGTTCCAAGTCAGGGAAGTGTGTGGCTTGTAGGGGAACTTCTAGGTGGTGGTGTATCCATGTGTCTGTCGCGAGTTTTTTTTTATTTGTTCATGGGATGTGGGTGTCGCTGGCTAGGCCTGGATTTATTGCTTATCCCTCATTGCCCTTGAGTAGGTGCTGGTGAACTGCCTTCTTGAATTGTTGCAGTTCTTGCGGTGTAGGTACACCAACAGTGCTGTTAGGAAGGGAGTTCCATGATTTTGACCCGGCAACAGTGAAGGAAGGGCAATATAGTTCCAAGTCAGGATGGTGTGTGGCTTGGAGGGGAACTTGCAGGTGATGGTTTTCCCATGCATCTGCTTCCCTTGTCCTTCTAGATGGTAGAGGTCGCAGGTTTGGAAGGTGCTGTCCAGGGAGCCTTGGTGAGTTGCTGCAGTGCATCTTTTATATGGTACACACTGCTGCCACTGTGTGTCAGTGGTGGAGGGAGTGAATGTTGAAGGTGGTGGATGGGATGCCAATCAAGCAGGCTGCTTTGTCCTGGAGGGTGTTGAGCTTCTTGAATGTTGCTGGAGCTGCACCCATCCAGGCAAATGGAGAGTATTCCATCACACACCTGACTTGTGCCTTGTAGATGGTGGACAGGCATTGGGGAGACAGGAGGCGGAATTCCCAGCTTCTGACCTGCTCTTGTAGCCACAGCATCGTGTCCATGCCGGCTCTCTGCAAGAGCAACTCACCTAGTCCCACTCTCTTGCCTCTTCACCATAACCTGAACATTTTTCTCTTTAGATAATTGTCCAATTCTCTTTTGAAGACCTCAAATGAATCTGCCGTCATGAAAATCTCATTTGTAAGTGACATGTGTCACACCATAGCTAACTTCATTAAGTTGTGTTTGCAAAGAAACCACCCTCTCTAAAGCCTAAGCATCTTGAGACAAAAAAAAATAATGTGATAGGAAATCCCTCACTCAGCCCTAATCTCCAACCTTTCTTGTATATTTCTATTAATATGGCTGTGGCCCTTCAACTCACGAACCTTTACCTCTTCATCCTTCTAAGCTGCAAACATGTCACTTTACACAGTCTTCCTTCTTCGTACATCCTCAGAATGGAAATTAAGTCATTCGTGAATGCTACACTGTGGGATGCCTTACCTCCATCATTTATTCCTTTTCTTACGATTTTAAAACATTTCCCTTTTTCTGACAGATGTTCTCCCTTCACTCCTCCTCACCTGAATTTTTGCCAAGGGACAATTCCATAGATGCTGCTTGCTCTCTGTTACCTTGTCCACATGGTCACTCTCCATGTGACCCAGACAGTGAGTGTAGGTTGGCTCTTTGACTATGGGAGCCAACACACCTGATCCTGTGCTCACCAATGTTTAGACAGCCGCATTTGCACCGGATGGAAACCTTGACCAAGTTTCTCTTCCCTAACCTAAGGTGTCGAGACCAAATGGTACTGCCCCTAACTCATCAATGACCAAAGATCATGCCTGTCTGTAGGATTAACCACTCAATGACCTAAGCAACTGAGCTTTCAGGGATTTCTATCACCTAAACTCCAGCTTGGTGTTCAACTAATCATTAATTCCCAATTTAGTCTGGCTTCCCATCCACTCCTTTCAACCTTGGTGGTGCCCTGCCCTTTGACTGGTGGCCATCTACCCAACTTCCTAAATTAAAAAAAAAGCAAATGGCCATAATTTCTGCTAGGATGGTGCCCATTGAATGCTGCAAAGTCCTTGGTGACCTAAAGCTTTTTATGAATTTGAGGGGGAGAGAGAAGCAAAGTGCACTTGACACCATACTTTTCTTTTATCCACTCAAATCCACATTACAAATAGTTCTGTCGCCTTTAGTCCAGTTCCTAGTGGACATATGTCCAAGACACAGCCTGCAACTCCTCACTAACTGGACAACCTCAGACAGGAGGCCCAGAATAACTAGTATGAGCAGACGGAATTTGTCCCTCCATGTGAGACTTGACCCGAGTGAGCAGAATATGAATGGCTGTGCAGGTCATTCTCTGGGTTTATGCTGGTTGCATACACATTCACATGCAGGCAGAACATGTTGAAAAACTGGTCTCAGGTGTAAGATGTGGAAAAACTCAACTCCACTCACCAGCACTTACATCCACTAACTAATCAAATATTTATCAGCAGAAAGGCAGCATACTCCCATGCAAAAGAAAATTCAGATTTCTGAACAGCTGGATGTTGCCATCTGCTGTTGATCTTGATAATGGTTAGTTTGTAACTGGCAACTCTTCTCTCTGTGTAAATCATAAAGGCCACTTCTCAGAATTTTCCAAGAAATCACACGATCTATTCGGAATTCAGTGAGCTAAAAGCTTTTGAATCATACTGGCTAAATATAGCATTTATCACACCAAAGCAAAACAGCATCATACAGCACAGAGAAGGTCATTCATCCCATCGTGACTGTGCTGGCTATTTGAAAAAGCTAATCAATTAGTCTCACAACACTACTCTTTCCCCAGATCCCTGGAAAAGTTTCCTTTTCCAGTAGATATCCAATTCCTTTTTAAAGTTATGACTGAATCTTCTTCCATTACAATTTTAGGTATTGCATTCCAGATCAGAACAACTCGCTGTGTTCTTTTGCCAGTTATTTTAATTCTGTGTTCTCTGGTTACCGATCCATAGGGGTATAAATAGGTAAGCTTCAAGATACCCCAGTATGAACTGGGATACAAAAACAGTGTGAGGGGCACAGAGGGGACAAAATTCTTGAACTGCGTTCAAGAGAACTTTTTTAGCCAGCACGTAACAAGCCCAACGAGAGGGGACATAATTCTAGATTTAGTCTTCAGTAATGAAGCTGGGCAAGTCGAGGAAGTAACAACGGGTGACCATTTTAGAGATAGTGACCATAACACAGTAAGTTTTAGCATAATTATGGAAAAGGACAAAGATAAAACAGGAGTAAAAGTTCTAAATTGGGGGAAGGCAAATTTTAAGAAACTGAGAGGTGACCTGGTGAAAGTGGGCTGGATACAGCTACTTGAAGGAAAATCAGTGGCAAACCATTGGGAGGCATTCAAAAGTGAGATACAACAGGCAGTGTAGACATGTCCCCACAAAGATAAAGGGTAGTGCTGCCAAAACTAGAGCACCCTGGTTATCTAGAAGCTTCCAGGGTAAGTTAAAGTAGAAAAAGAAAGCTTATGATGATCACAAAAATCTTATTACTTTAGAAAGCCTAGAGGAGTATAGAAAGTGCAGGGGTGAAGTACAAAAGGAAATTAGAAAAGCAAAAAGAGGACATGAAAAATTATTGGCAGTAAAATCAAGGAAAACCCAAAGATGTTTTATCAATACATTAAGGGAAAGGGTAGGGTCCATCAGAGATGTACAAGGGAACTTATTTTTACTTTTTTTTAATATCTATTTATAGGATGTGGGTGTCACTGGCTAGGCCAGCATTTATTGCCCATCCCTAATTGTCCTTGAGAAGGTGGTGATGAGCTGCCTTCTTGAACCGTTGCAGTTCATGTGGGGTAGGTACACCCACAGTGCTGTTTGGAAGGGAGTTCCAGGATTTTGACCCAGCGGCAGTGAAGGAACGGCGATATAGTTCCAAGTCAGGATTGTGACTTGGAGGGGAACTTGCAGGTGCTGGTGTTCCCATGCATTTGCTGCCCTTGTCCTTCTAGTTGGTAGAGGTCACGGATTTGGAAGGTGTTGTCTAAGCAGCCTTGGTGCTTGGCTGCAGTGCATCTTGTAGAAGGTACACACTGCTGCCACTGTGCGTCGGTGGTGGAGGGAGTGAATGTTTGTAGATGGTGTGCCAATCAAGCGGGCTGCTTTGTCCTGGATGGTGTCGAGCTTCTTGAGTGTTGTTGGAGCTGCAGCCATCCAGGCAAGTGGAGAGTATTCCATCACACTCCTGACCTGTGCCTTGAGGACGGTGGACAGGCTTTGGGGAGTCAGGAGGTGAGTTACTCGCCGCATGATTCCCAGCCTCTGACCTGCTCTTGTAGCCACGGTATTTATATGACTACTCCAGTTCAGTTTCTGGTCAATGGCAGCCCCTAGGATGTTGATAGTGGGGGATTCAGCGATGGTAATGCCATTGAATGTCAAGGAGTGATGGTAGATGATGGATGTTTATGCGTGCATGCAGAAAATGTGGGCAGAGTTCTTAATGAGTTTTTTGTCTCTGTCTTCACAAACGAGAGGGTTGATGTAGACATTGTAGTTAAGGAGGAGGAGTGTGAAGTATTAGATATGATAAGCATAATGAAAGAGAAAGTATTAGAGGGTCTGACATCTCTGAAAGTGGATAAATCGCCAGGGCCAGATGGATTGCATCCTAAGTTGTTAAAGGAAGCCAGGGAGGAAACAGCGGATGCGCTGAGGATCATCTTCAAATCCTCACTAGATGCAGGGGAGGTACTAGACGATTGGAAGTCTACAAACATTATATCATTATTTAAAAAGGGTGCGAGGGATAGGCCAAGTAATTATAGGCCAGTCAGTCTGTCCTCAGTGGTGGGTAAATTGTTAGAATCTATTCTGAGGGACAGGATAAACTGCCACTTAGAAAGGCATGGATTAATCAGTGATAGTTAGCATGGATTTGTTCAGGGAAGGTCGTATCTTACGAACTTGATTGAGTTTTTTGAGAAAGTAACAAGAAGGATTGATGAGGGTAGTGCAGCGGATGGGGTCTACATGGATCTTAGTAAGGTAGTTGACAAGGTTTCACATGGCAGACTGGTCAGTAAAGTGAAAGCCCATGGATACAGGGGAATGTGACAGGTTGGATCCAGAATTGGTTCAGGGACAGGAAACAAAGGGTAGTAGTCGACGGATATTTTTGTGAATGGAAAGCTGTTTCCAGTGGCATTCCACAGGGCTCAGTATTGGGTCCCTTGCTGTTTGTGGTATATATTAAATGATTTGGACTTAAATGTGGGAGGCATGACTGGGAAATTTGCTGATGACACAAAAATTGGCCGTGTAGCTGATAGTGAAGTAGATAGCTGTAGACTCCAGAAAGATATCAATGGTTTGGTTGAGTGGGCAGAAAAGTGGCAAATGGAATTCAATCCAGATAAGTGTGAGGTAATGCACTGGGGAGGGCAAATAAAGCGAGGGACTACACAATAAATGGGAGGATATTGAGAGGGGTAGAAGAAGTGAGACATCTTGGAATGCATGTCCACAAGTCCCTGAACGTGGGAGGACAGGTAGATAGAGTGGTGAAGAAGACATATGCAATGCTTTCCTTTGTTGGCCGAGGTATAGAATTCAAAAGCAGGGATGTAATGCTGGAACTGTATAAAACACTGGTTAGGCCACATTTGGAGTATTGAGTTCAGTTCTGGTCGCCACATTGCAGAAAGGACATAATTGCTCTGGAGAGAGTTCAGAGGAGATTTACAAGAATGTTTCCAGGGCTTGAAAGTTGCAGCTATGAGGAATGATTGTATAGGCTAAGATTGTTTTCCTTAGGATAGAGGCGGCTGAGGAGTGACTTAATAGAGGTGTACAAGATTGTGAGGGGCCTAGATAGAGTAGAGAGGAAGGATCTGTTTCCCCTAGCGGAGAGGTCAATTATCAGGGTGCACAGATTTAAGGTGATTGGTAGAAGGATTAGAGGGGACATGAGGAAAATCATTTTCACCTAGAGGGTGGTGGGTGTCTGGAATTCACTGCCAGGAATGTTGGCGGAGGCAGAAATCCTCAATTCTTTTAAAAGGTACCTGGACATGCATCTGAAATGCTGCAACCAGCAAGGCTATGGACCAGGTGCTGGAAGATGGGATTAGGATTGGGCAGCTAATTCTATCGGCCAACATGGACATGACGGTCTGAAATTTCTTGCTGTTATTTTTCTATGGCTCTATGGCAAATGTAATCAAAAATATTTTTTGATTCAAATCTGCCATCTCAAATCTCACATCTTTATACCAGTATCTTACTTGTTCTGGCACACGCATTCTAAGTCATCCCAGTAGCTCAACACTATGGAAATCTTCAACTCTCAGTCTGTCCTCCCTTTCAAAGCACCTGTGTGTCATCTAACCACCACTTCTCAACTTATGTCCTTTTCTGCTCCTCCTTTTCTCAACATTAATGATATTACACACGATGTGCCTTTGACTCCAATTTACATTTCTCAACAAAATCTCGCCAATTTTCCCGTTCACTGGTGTTACCACGCTTCCGTCTTGGTTGGGCAATCACCAGATCTGGGTACCAAACAAACAACTCTTTGATCTCTCTAGCATTGTGACTGTAACATTTTCCATCCTTAGGGTCACTCAGTAATAACTTTGCCAAGGCAACATAGGAACCAATGAACCTCGTGTAATGACAACTACTAAGTCTGAATAACCAAGACCAGCAGTACAGCATTCGAATACTAATCCAGCAATGTAGAAATGATATGCAGTATTAAAATCTTTATCTTACATGGGATGTGGGCAGTGCGGGCAAGGCCAGCATTTGTTGCCCATCCCTAATTGCCCTTGACAACTGAGTGGCTTGCTAGGCCATTTGAGAGGGCAGTTAAGAGGCAACCACATAGCTGTGGATCTGGAGTCACATGTAGGCCAGACCAGGTAAAAACAGCAGATTTCCTTCCCTAAAAAAACATTGGTGAACCAGATGGTATTTTATGACAATCGATGATAGTTTCATGGCACTATTACGGATACTAGCTTTCAATTCAAGATTTTTAAACAATTAATTAATTGAACTTCTTCATCTATTGAATTTAAATTGCACCTGCTGTGGTGGAAATTGAACCCATGTCCATAGGGCATTGGCCTGGGCCTCTAGATTACTAGTTCAGTGACATTATCACTATGCTATTGTCTCCCCTATAAGATCCTCATTTGATTCAAATGAGGAAAACTAGCAAATTAAAACCCTCCAATTATGAAAACCCATAAAGAAATCACATTCATAATGGAGAAAATGACAACCCTTGGGAAACAGATAAATCATTAAAGGCGGATTGGAAATATTTCTTTAAATAGAGGGTGTTTAGAATGCAGAATTCAGTGCTGCGAAGCTGTTGAACTAAGATCCATAAATTATGCTAAAAGGGAATTTTCATTGTTTGAGAAAGAGGAATGTTAAAGGGTTTGAAAATTGTGCAGGACAAGGCCAGTGGAGAAAAAAAAAACACGGGTGCAGATTTATTGGGCTGAATGATTCATTTCTGTGCTGGCATTCTATTACCACAATGCTTCAAGGACATTGAAAGATACATTCAAGGGTGACCTACACACCAGGTTTTACAAGAATGCTGTACATGAGTGTGTGAAGCCTACGTAACCATGGGAAAGAAAAAAATAACATTAGCCTGAATGCTACTGAAACAGCGTCAGGTTGAAACAGATACTTGTTACTTGCAAGAAGCTTTTGCACTAATATTAAATTTCCACCTTGACATCCTCACATGCAATTGTTTGAATGCTACAAGCCAGTTCCATTTTTTCACCTTTGAGATGCCTTTAAGAATAAATATGCAAATAGCATCCAGAGAGCCCATGGCTTTCTTTTCAAACCTTACCTTTTGGACACTCTGTAATTGGCTACAGTTAGAACACCCGTTTTAGGGTCACGCACTGTTGCTCGAGCCAGCTGTGTTAAAAGAATAAAATGTGATAAATCACAGGACAATAAACAAAGACAACAAACAAAGCCTCCAGGTTTTATTTTTGATTGGCCATCTGATTTGACAGAAGACAGTTATTAGGGGTTACACAGCAAAACAAAGCCAATCAAAAATCCTGTTTGCTTTGGTTGCCATGGCAATCATCTTACCTCTTACTGATTCTATAGTTCGCTGTCTCTAGGATCCCTGTGACTGAGTTCCTAACTGTGGCTCTGGCCAACTGTGAGATTGAAAGATCAGTAAGTAAGTTGGCTCTTTGCATTAGAAAAATAGATTGACAAGTGAATATGTTTGGACTATTTTAAGGTGAATCCCGACCCTGACCACCATTTGACCAGTGTATCCCATAACGACCCAAATGACGGTCATCAAAAAATGGCTTTGTCCAAGATACTCCATGAAGCAGTTCTGATGGAGCTCGTCCTATCCCATCAGGTGGTTTTGGGTTTGGCACTGGATCACATCCTGCTCTACCATTGCCGATCATGATGTTCATTACCAGCAAGGTACAGAACACAAAGATCCAAGTCATCCTGACCACTTGGCTCCAGTGTCAACAGCAGCTGCTGTGCGGATAATAAATACTCAACACTGGGAGGGACGGCAGAGTGTGAGGACTCAGCCTTCCTCATATTTTGGGAGGGATTCTCAGGCACTTTGCCACACCAGCCAGTCACTATTTGTTCCATCGTGACAACATTTATTAAAACCCATTGGCTCACCAAGTTCAGGTATGTCAGTATCTGTAGAGAGAAGATAAGTTAACATTTCAGGGGTGGACCTACTGTTAAACTCACCTGTTCTCTCCACAATTGCTGACCCACCCCTACTGAGTGTTTACAAGAATTTTGTGATTTTGTTTCAGATTTCCAGCATCTGCAGTTTTTTTTTTGCTTTTTTTGGTTTACTAATGTCCATCAGGGAAAAGGAAGTCACCACCCCATCTTTCTCTGGACTACATATGACATTACTCATGCACTACGGGCAGAATTTTCAGGCAATGCTGAGGCTGTGAACAGAGGATGACAGGGCCCGAAAATACCCGGTACCGGCAGGTATGCAAGTCTCCTGACCCAGTTTCCAGCGCCAGCTATTTTAGGGAGATGGGTTCAGGGTCCAGCAGGACTGTCAACATCCACAAGGCAGGTAGCCAATTAGCTCATCAAGAGCCTTGTTAAGGGCACTGCAAGGAGGCTGCCTGGGATTTTCCAGTCGGCCTCCAGTTTCCTGACGTGACAGGGGGCAGATTAACCACCAGGAGACGTGCACCCCCCAGCAGGCTGGTGTGCCAGCACTCCAGGCAGGTCTACAGAACCTCCATGCCTGCCTGGGTGCAGGTGTAGCCAGAGGCTGCCCTGAGAAGGATTCCCCCTGCCTCTCCCCCAGGCTTCATGGTGGTAGGCCTGGCTGTTTGTTCTGTTTTTCATTCAAACTGTTAAAAAAGTTGTTTGGAGGGCACCTCCATGTTGAAGCCCTCTCAGCTACTTACTCTCTATTGCAGGCTGCTGCTTCTCTGAAGCTGGAAGTCCTCTGATTGGCCCTTCAGCTTTGAGAGTCCGCCCGCTGCCCTTAATTGGACAGGGGACTTGTCTCCATGCCAATTAAGGGGGGGGGGGTGCCCCGGAAAAAATCCCAAAAAGTGATTGTTACCCCCGGGGCAGGTTTGGCTCCCGGAAACAGTCCTGACTCCTGTTCACTGTCCCCAAAGCAAAAATTTAGCCAGGCATAGTTGACTCTTAATACCCCTGAGGTGGCCGAGCAAGGCACTCAATTGCAAACAATCGTTATGATGTCCAAAAATAAGGCAGGAAATCAGAAACTGGCAATGACCCAAGTCTTTGTTTTTTGGGTCAAATTCCTGGTATTACCTACCTCACGCTATTCTGGGAGCACGATCAGCACAAGGACAACAGAGGACCTACCACAACCTTGTGAGGGCCATCAGGGAGGACAAGCCTTGCCTTGTCACCTACACCAGAGAACTGAAGAACATTATGAGCTCAATTTTCACCACAGAGGTGGGAAACAGGAGTCAGGTTTGGTTTTGGGTCAGAAACCTGCCTCTGGTGAGAAACTGATTCAAGTTCCGATTTTCACAGGGGTGAGCCCTTAATTGATATGGAGACAGGTTCCCTGCCCATTTAGGCCCAGTGGGGACGGGAACAGAGATGGGTCAGTTGAAGTGTGGAACTAATTTAGTTGCCCCACGGCAGCCATTACTGAGGCTCCTGGTTGCCCTAAGGGAGAGAGCTGCTGATTGTGCCATGGACTTCCACAGCACCAGAGGGAAGCGAGATGTCACAGGAGAGCCGGAGGCCTGGCACCTGGGGCAGGGCTGCCCCTCACTTCATCAGTGCTGACCTGGATCTAATGTTAAAAGGGCACGAGGGAGAGGAAGAAGGTCCTCTTTTTGGAGGGTGACAGTAGGAGGCCACCTCATTGTGCAGCAGCGGCACCACTCTGTTCAGCGTCACCTCCCTCTGCCTCCAATTCCTCCTCCTCTCTTACCTCCTGCTCCTCCACCATAAGCTGCCTCCTTCCAGGTCCTCACCATCCTCAAGCTCAATACCTCTCTGGAGGGCCATGTTATAGGGAACACAGCAGACCACCACATGACAGCCTTGCAGGAAGGTATGGGAAGGCACCACTCAACTAGTCCAAGCACCCGAATCACATCTTCAGAAGTCGAATGGCCTGTTCAATGGTTGTCCAACTGATCAGGTGGCACTGGTTGTATCACCTCTGTGGTTCTGTCTGGGGCTCCCGCAGAGGGGTGAGTAGTCACGTTTTGATAGCTATCCCTTGTCTCCTAGGATCCATCCATGTACTTTGGGGGTTGAGGTGAAGATCTGAGGCAGCGTTGACAGGTGGAGGATGAAGGAGTCATGGCAGCTGCCAGGAAAGTGAGCACACACATAGAGGAAGCTCTCTTTGTGGTCGCAAACCAGTTGGACATTGAGGGAATGGAGGCCCCTCCTGTTGATGGAATTCACTGGGTGGTCACTGGGTGCCCTGATGACCACGTGGACACAATCAATGATGCTCTGCACCTGGGGGAATCCAGCAATGGCAGAGAAACCCAGTGCCCTCTGTTGCTGCGACACCACATCTGTTGTGAAGTGAATGTGCTGTCCCGTTCTGGCAAAGAAGACATCACTGATCAGCGAGATGCAGTGACGCGCAGCTGTTTGTGAGATGCCACCAAGGTCCGCAGTTGATCCCTGGAAGGAGCTAGAAATGACGACATTCAAGGCTACAGTGATTTTGACGGCTACTGGCAGGGCATGGCAGCCCATGCTGAGAGGTGCAAGGTCTTCGGTGATGAAGGCACAGATCTCTGCGACTATCTGCTCGGAGAGTCAGTCTCCTGCAGTACAGGGTCTTGGTGATCTCCAGGTAGCTCTGTCTTTAGTGATAGATCCTAAGTTGAGGGTTGGGCCTCCATTACCTTTCTGCCCCTATTTCTTCTCCCACCTGATGCCTGGGGTTCCAAGCTTCCTGCGGAGGGTGTTTCTCCCATCACCACTGGGTCCAAAATCTGACAGTTCTGTCCCCAATGTCAGCTGCAGCCTTCCTATTGGTCAGGTGGCTGCCCTATTGTGATTGGCAGCCTTGCCCCTTGCTTTTCTGTCTCCGTGATGACTGGACGGGACGACTCCATTCAATACCAGAGCACGGAGTGTCCAATCTCCCCACCACCTGCACAGCACCTAGGGCAACTCCTCACCAAGTGCCAAGTCCCCCTTCTCCCCACTGACCATCTTATGAGGCTGGAGTGATGACCTGGGGCACCCTACTCTGTACCCACCACCCTTCAGCTGATCTGCAACCGACGCCTCCTGAAACCCATGCACCCCCTTCAAAATTCCACCCTCCAACTCGAACAAGTTCTTATTCCGGTTTTTAAATACTTTAATTGGCCTCAATAGGGAGCAGAATGGACTCCCTATCCCGCCGTCCCCCAGCCCTGCTTAACATTGCTGGTGCTGAAAATGGAGTCCTAAAACTCACATGCCAACTGCCGCATTTGTTAATGCACCCCCCACCACCCCCACCCCCCGCATTGTGGTACACCTTTAAGAAGGCGTGGTTAAGTTTTTGTTGCACAACAATCTCAGGGAAATGGGTACCATGTGACTTCTAATCTGTGTGTGAGTCTGTACAGAGTAGTTGTCTAGACCAGACCTATGTAAGATTACTCCTAGTTGTACACATGCTGCATAATCAATAAAGAATCCATGTTATGTGTTAACCGATCACTTATGCATGGTTGGTACTTGTACATAGTCAACACTAACACAAGGAAAAGAAAACACAATATGGTGGACATTTTTTGATTTTAAACTCCACCATCTCCAACCTGGTGCCAGTTCACAGACATTGGAAGATCCTCGAAGACTTTTGACTGTATCATTTGGAACACCAGAGCAGCTTTTGTAGGCAGCTCTGTATTCTTGTAGGGTAAGGCTGTTTGCACTTTTTCACACACGAGTAGAGGGCTCAGTTCTGACAGGGAGTCGGGTTCTCAGAAAGCACCCGCATATGGGGAGTAATTCTGGACCTACAAAGGAATCTGCAAGTTAGGGATGATGCTCTACACATCAAGGTAAGAGGCATGGCGCCAAAATGGTATTTGGTCAGAGACACTGGGTACTGTATCGGGTCACTGGATTCGCAGCAGGACAGAGCAAGGCATAGCGTGATTGTGCTGAGGTCAGATGATCGAATGAAGGAATCAGGCAAGTTCCCACGGTCCATAAGAAAATATAGTGCCATTTCTGTCTTTTTGGTCATCGAGTTGTTTCATGCTAAACCCATCTTTCGTGGGCGGGGCCACCAGAAAGCACATGAACCTGGAAGGAGCACCACATGCTCCCAGCCTTACAATACTGTTCTACTGGGCTGTGGCAGCCTGTGAAACTGCAGGCAGTTATTAGAATTAGAATTAGAACATTACAGCGCAGTACAGGCCCTTCGGCCCTCGATGTTGCGCCGACCTGTGAAACCATCTGACCTACACTATTCCATTTTCATCCGTATGTCTATCCAATGACCACTTAAATGCCCTTAAAGTTGGCGAGTCTACTACTGTTGCAGGCAGGGCGTTCCACGCCCCTACTACTCTCTGAGTAAAGAAACTACCTCTGACATCTGTCCTATATCTATCACCCCTCAACTTAAAGCTATGTCCCCTCGTGTTTGCCATCACCATCCGAGGAAAAAGACTCTCACTATCCACCCTATCCAACCCTCTGATTATCTTATATGTCTCTATTAAGTCAACTCTCCTCCTCCTTCTCTCCAACGAAAACAACTTCAAGTCCCTCAGCCTTTCCTCATAAGACATTCCCTCCATACCAGGCAACATCCTAGTAAATCTCCTCTGCACCCTTTCCATAGCTTCCACATCCTTCCTATAATGTGGTGACCAGAACTGCACGCAATACTCCAGGTGCGGTCTCACCAGAGTTTTGTACAGCTGCAGCATGACCTCGTGGCTCCGAAACTCGGTCCCCTACTAATAAAAGCTAACACACCATATGCCTTCTTAACAGCCCTATTAACCTGGGTAGCAACCTTCAGGGATTTATGCACCTGGACACCAAGATCTCTCTGTTCATCTACACTACCAAGAATCTTCCCATTAGCCCAGTACTCTGCATTCCTGTTGCTCCTTCCAAAAGTTATTGTTGCAGTAATATTTTTTCCTCAACAGCAAGGAAGTTTCCTTCAGCTGTAGACAAAGGTGATATCAGAAAAATTGCAAGGATGACTACCAAAGTTTCCATCCGTCAATTGGAAAGTGGTTGATCTTGCCTCAGAGTTCAAATTGTTTAAAGCGAGTTGAATTGTGATTCATCGACTTGGCAGTATCTGAGCCAGACAAGCAAGCTGTGAAAATTAGCATTGTTATAGGTAATGAAGGTTTGCACTGGCTGAATACATCTGGGCTCACAGAGGAGGAATAAAAATATCCCAGTTAGATTTGGTCTGCACTGGAAGATCAACTGAGGATCAAGCTTAATTTTTGCATTCACCATCTTGAGTTCAAGTCTTTTAGTCAGCAACCACACAAATCAACTGATCATTTCATGAGCAGGTGTCGAGGCAAGGGATGTGACTGCGACTTCCCAGAATCGGATGTCGCAGAGCGAATCACTGAATTAGTCATTGCATCAATGCCGATCGAGACATACCAGGAGTATAGCTTAGAGAAACCCAAAGGTTAAACCATTGATGCATCAGTCAAGGACAGATGCAAGTACGAAGCGATTATTGCAGGATAACAAAGGCTTTGTGTTTGACCCCAATGATTGGCACATTGGCCAGAGCTTCTAAGTCTGGAAAAACATGCAATAGACGTGGACTCCTCCATGTGCCGAAGAGCTGTCCCGCATTCTATGACGTGTGCAAAGCATGTGGCACAAAGGGGCACTGGAAGCAACAGTGCAAGAGAGCCAAACCTGATGGGGCGAACAAGAATCTTGACAAGAGTCAAGCTGACAACATGATGGTACCACATCCCAATAAGCACAGGAACTGTGCTGGATACAAAAGACGAAAAATCCATGGGGTAGCCAATGGAAATGATCATAGAGATGATGATGGTGATCAGAGTTCCACAGGATGTGAGGAACAAACTTTTCATACTGTTCCATCACACCATTGGAAGCATTTGCATCCGTACAGATTATATGTCCTAGGAAAGAAGGCAAACATGTGCTATGGGCAAAAGTTGATACAGGGGCAAGTGTGAACATACTCCCTCTGCGAATTCTCAAGAATATGTACTCGAAGACGTGGCAAGCCATGGTGACACCGACAAGCACCCAACTTACAGCTTATAATAGGTCAGCAATTCCATGTTTCTGTTCCACCATGCTAGACTGTCCATACAAGCAGTCGACGTGGACATCCCAGGTATTCTATATCATTCAGACTACCGGATCAGCAATTGCAGGCCTACAGGTGTGTAGCGACTTAACCCTAGTTACGATACATGGGATTAGCCATCAACAGGGAAGCAGACCGATCATGGAAAACAGATCAATCAGTTTCATCGGTGATCTTACTTCACAGTATCCTGATGGCTTTGAAAGGATTGGCATTTATGTGATAATGCAATACTGTCAGCGCAGCATTCACATACAGAGCAAACCTCAAGATAGAGCTTGATAGTTTGGAAGCAGACTGAATCATTAGGAAAGTACAAGAGCACTCTGATTCATGTAGTTCCACTACCTGTGTCATCAAGAAGGATGGAGCTATCCCTGTTTGTTTGGATCCTCACAGATTGAACAGGGCACTCAAATGTTGCACACACGGGTTTCCCACTCTGGAAGAACTAAGCCCAAGGTTTGCACGAGCACAGTTCTTCTCCAAGCTCAATGTGAAGAATGTCTATTGGTCAGTTTACCAGGCAAAACACTCCCAGGTGTTGACCACATTCTGCACTCCAGTTGGCCAGTTTCTGTTAGTTCATTTTGGCCTTTCCATAAGCCAAGATCTTTTTAAACAGCACATGGATCGCATTACCAGCCAAATACAAGGATGTATCTGCATCGCGGGAACAAAGCTATTTTGGGAAAGACCAAACAAGAGCATGACTGCGATTTACACTCTCTCATGTAGGCGGCAAGGAGAGAGGTGCTGATGTTCAATAGTCACAAGTGTGAGATTAACATACACCAGAACAGTTTTTTTGGGTCGATTTATTCGAGTTAAGGGGCTGAATTTTACAGACCCCTGACATCGGCGGTTGTGGTGGGAGGGGCCGGAAAATGCCCCAGGGAGAGGGCCACCGCACACCCTGATGCCAGGATCGCCCGGCCCGATATTGCTGATGGCGGCGAGGCCTTGGCGATGGGACTGCCATTAACATATTTAAATACATTTAAATTAATGAATTAATGATACTTACAGTCCTGCCATGATCTTCCTGCCGCTGACCGGCACTCCTGCGCCTTCGGATCCCCGTCTGTGGAACTGAGGCGGAACACTGGTTGGGAGGGGGCGTTGGGGGAGGTATTTTTCTCAGTGTGGGGGTGGGAGGGAAAGAGCAAGGTCAAAGCAATATCACTGGTGTAGAGGATAGTGGGAAGGGTTATAGTTTAAAGTTTATGCACTTTGCAGGGGGGGTGGGGAAGGTCAGGTGGACATGGTAAGTGTTTTGGGGAGGGAGAGGGCAAGTAATTAATGCTATGGTTACTGGGGGGTGGTGGGAGAGGGGCAAAGTAAATGTTCTAAACATTTTTATTCAATGTCTCTTTAAATTTTTGAATTCAACTGTGGGGCTCAAAGCCCTTTAAAAGTTGCCAGGGACGGATGTCACGGCCTGAGGGGGTGCGGGGGGGGGGGGGGGAGGGGGGAGGTGGACCCATCCCGGCCCGGCTATTTACATGTGCTGCCGTGCCTAACATCGTAGGCCGCCATTGTTTTTTCCCGCCGCCGAATAAATTTCAGCCCAAGGTTTTCAACTTGTTCCCAGCAAACTGGAAGATATTTTTGCTATGCCAGTACCTCAGGACAAGATAGATCTCCAAAGATGCTTGGGTCTTTTCAACTTTTTATCTCTGTATATCCCAAATTTTGCACTAAAAGCTTCATCGCTTAGAGATTTAATTCAAGATATTCCTTTTCTTTGGCAGGAAATGATCAGTTTGTGTTTGACCAGCTGAAGAAGTCACCGTCTGAAGATGTGTCAATTCTTCAATTATGACCTAGCAGAGGTGACCACTCTGGAAATAGACGGGCATACATATTGAAGAATAGCCAGGGAGAAACTCTATTGACCTGAAATGAATGATGACATCCAATCAGTTGTTAAGGAATGCCAAGCATGCCAATCCACATGCCTAGTTAGCGTAGGGTACCATTTCTACCGCACGACGGTCCCTGAGTCAAATTGGCCACTGACCTTTTACACATTTATGGTAGTGATTTTCTGGTTGTAACCAATTATTTTTCCAAATTTTCCATTATTCATCAATTGCATGACACGTCTAGTTCCACAGTGGCACACACTTTGGGCTGAATTTTATGGGCCCCACGGAGACGGGTTTGGAGGCAGGGGGAGCGCCATAGAATTGTGGTGGGAGGTGGCGGAAGGCCTATCGCTTCCTCATCACAGTGCAATTTTGTTGGGGGCGGGATAGGCTGAAAACGGCCGTCCCACCCAAAGCCCACTTGAGAAGAGTCCGTCTCAAACTGTTCAGCAATCTGAGAGCAGATATACAGTTACCAAGTCAGGGCATGCAATTAAGTCTCGATAATGCAGTGGTGGTTTATCAGTCCATGTGTTTTGTGTATATAGCGTTTTACGATGTATATTTGTAATTTACCATTGTTTGCTGAATTGCATATAGTTATAGTTTATTTAAGGGGTATAATTTTTATTTGGAAAGAAGGGGGATATTGGGGTACACCTTTAAGAAAGTGTGGTTATGTTTTTGATAACAGTATAAGGGAAATAATGTAACGTACCACGTGACATCTACTGTGTGTGTGAGCCTGTAGAAAGTAGTCGTTTAGACCTGACCTATGTAAGATTACTCCTAGTTATGCACGTGCAGCAGAGTGATCAATAGAGAATCCACATTATGTATTAACTGATCCCTCATGCGTGGTTGGTACTTGTGTATAGTTAACATCAACAAAAGAAGGAAACACAACATCCCCACCTGTTCCTGACCTTGCAAGGTGGGGGGGTGGGGGGTGGGTGCAGGGGGCATTCCTAAAAATTCAGCCCTATCATTTTGCAATTCGAATAACGCCACTGTACCTCGAGTTGCATCACACATTTTTTAATCCCAGTGTCAATCCACCACCTTTGAGTAACCCAATTTTAACTTACTGAAATGACTCTAAGATACACAGACACAAGCAATTGCTCGGGTTAATTTTTGAAGCCTCCCCAAATAAGCACAATTAGTAGAAACTCCCGATGGTGAAAAATTCAGCCTAGGGGCATGGACAGTTTTATGGGTGGGGCCTGCTTCCAGCATTTTAAAAAAAACTAGCACAAAATATTGCGGAGGCTTGTGTCGCGCTGAATGCAATTTTTGCTTAAAACACTGATCTTTTGCAACTTCGGCAGAATGTACAGCACAGAATCAGGCCATTCAGCCTAACTGGTATGTGCTGTTGTTTATGTTCTAGACGAGCCTCCTCCTACCCCTCTTCATCTAGCCCTATCAGCATGTCCTTCTATTCCTTTCTCCCTCAAGTGCTTATCTGACTTCCCCTTAAATGCATCTATGCTATTTGCCTCAACATTCCACATTCTTACCTGTCTTTGGGTAAAGAAGTTTTTCCTGAATTCCTTACTGGATTTAGTCATAACTATCTTACATTTATGACCTCTAGTTTTGGACTCCCCCACAAGGAGAAATGTTGTATCTACGTCTGCCCTATCATACCCCTTCATTATCTTAAAGACCTCAATCAGGTCACCCCTCAGCCTTCTCTTTCCTAGAGAAAGGATAACCCGCCTGTTCAGCCTTTCCTGTATTGGACAATTGTCAACAAAGTTACAAAACTGTACAATAACCTGAAAATGATGATGATGATTCCCCAATACTCACAGCAACACAGCCAATGATGATAGGGCTCCATGGCTCCTCCCACCAGGACAGATACACAACACACTAGGCCATTAAAGACTGAATCTTCCCCAGAAACTGGTCACGATCTAGCAAAATTAACCTTGAAGATTTCTTTAAAACACTATTTTTGCAAGATAATTTAGGACTGTGCCTTCAGATGCCTAGGTCCTAAACTCTAGAATCCCCTCCTTAAGCCTCTCCAACTCTTGCTCTTCCTTTAAGATGCTCCTTATAGCCAACTCTTTTCCCTGTCCTAACATCTGCTGATGTGGCTCAGTATAAAATTTTATTGATAACACTTTTGTGAAGTGCCGTGGGACATTTTATATTAGAGGCACTATTGAAATCCAAGTTGTCGTTGTGTGTTTGTAGTTGGTGGATATAGGGACATGACAAAAATTAGGATAGGGAAAGCCACTTAGCCCATCAAACCTCATCCATCTAGGACATAATCCTATCATGGCAGAGGTAAGAGTAGAATACAAATTGATCCACAAATTAGTCCAGTTTTCCAAATACATGTCAGCTCAGGATAGCCTTTTTAAAAAATAGAACATTGGACCCTTCATTAGCATGACAGAAGGTATAAGCCCTCCCTTTCTCCAGGGACATTGCAAACTGCAGGATAATTAAGACTTCCCGAAAGTAACCCAAAGTCCCCAATTCTAGCAAAGGATCTACAGCTAAATCATTACCCTTATCTCTTCTTTTCTGATGCTGATAGCCTAGTTATGCACTTCCAGAATTTTCAGTTTTTCTCATTTATGCCCAGATTGTTCACACCTGGATTCAAGAATGAAGACAATAGCAACAGATGCATGGTATGGTTAAACTCACCAAGAAAATAATGGAATACCAAATTTTTAAAAAGTTGCACAATGAGGTGATGTCTTGCAGAAAGGTTTGTCCTGTGTAGATTCCTGCTGATGATGGGAGATTTACTTGTAATGCAGGAAGATATATATGGTAGCACAATGCATCCTATAAATGTGTGCTGCCATTCTCTTTGTACTCTTGTTAGCCTTCCCATTGTGCTATCAGGTATAAAGCTAGCACCTGTGACTGGCACCACAATGATGGAGCGATGAAAATCTGGGATGCATGGGAGGCCTGAATTGGAGGCCTCACACCTTCAGTTATTTGGTGGCGAGCAATGATACAGCATCAGTAACATGTGGTTAACCATACTATGTGGTTAATACTGTTACAGTTGCTATAAATTGGTCACAAATTTCTCCTATTAGCTCAGTGGATAAATGAATCATTGGGTGAGGTACTAAGTTATGCAGGAAAGAAAGATCCCAGGACTGTACTGCGTTATCTGACCTCGGGAAATTGTTTTTAAAATTCTTTCATGGGATGTGAGCATCGCTGGCAAGGCCAGCATTTGTTGCCCATTCCTAATTGTCCTTGAACTGAGTGGCTTCCTGGGCCATTTCAGAGGGCAGTTAAGAGTCAACCACATTGCTGTGGGTCTGGAGTCACATGCAGCCCAGACAAGGATGGCTGATTCCCTTCCCCAAAAGGACATTAGTGAATCAGATGGTTTTTATGACAATCGATGATAGTTTCATGGCACCATTGCCGAGGCTAGCTTTCAACTCCATATTTCTTTTCAGCAATTGGATTTTGTTATTAATTGAATTTAAATTCCACCAACTGCCATGGTGGGATTTGAACCTGTGTCCCCAGGGCATTTGCCTGGGCCTCTACTTTACAGTGACATTACCACTATGCCACAGTAAAATTTGAGACAATTTAGAAAGCAGGGAAGTGGAGTTGGTTGGAGCACAGGAGTTTCTCTACAATAGTAGAGCTCCTCCCACCCCCTCATGCCCTCTATTTTAGAATTTCCCTGGGATCACCAGGGCCGAGATTGCATCAGGCTGCAGGTGCAACAAAATCTGCCTCAAAATAGCAGTAAACACAATAATATTTCCTTAACAATGCATAGGGATAGACAAGCACATCACACCTGTAAAGGAAACTCTTTAAATTAAATACGGTGATTTTAAGGCCTGCCTTCCCCTCCAGCCAAGTATTGACAAAGGAACGATCAATGTTTTGAATTAGTCAACAATGACTCAATTATACTTGCAGCATGAAGGCAGTTAGGATGCTTCAGAGTCCCTAGGCTAAGGAGGGAAAGTTGTCTGAAGAGAATGGGAGAAAATGGGCATAAAAGTATTAAATATTAATAGATACTGGCAGGTCTGTCTTAGTACTGCTGATGGTGGGTTGGACAAATGACTGTTTTTATAAATACAGGGGTGTTATCCATAATATGTGATCCAAGAAAAGTTACAAGAAGGAAGTCCGATAAGTGAAAGGAAGTGAGAATTGTAGGCAGCATATTCAATATATTATTGTGTAATACCCAATATTGGGCATTGCACATGAGCAGTCAAGACCAAATGTAATCTTTGAGTGTACAGAGTTAGAAGGTGGGAGATACTTTGGCTATATAAATGCAGGTTGTTCTTCTCATAAGGTGCACAGATATAATTCAGGACCTATTTTACAGTCAAATATTCAGTTCTCATGCTTTGTTTGTATATTATTTATAGTCAAATAGTAAAATATGAGGCAATTTAGAAAGCAGAGAAGTGGAGTTGTTTGGAGCACAGGAGTTTCTACAATAGTAGAGTTCCCCCCACCACCCACCCCTCCCCCCCCCCAACCCCACCCTGCCCCATGCCCTCTATTTTAGAATTTCCCTGGGATTACCATGGCCAAGATTGCATCAGGTTGCAGTTGCAACAAAATCTGCCTCAAAATAGCAGTAAACACAATATTTCCTTAACAAAACATATGGATAGACAAGCACATCACACCTGTAAAGGAAACTTTTTAAATTATGCATGACAATTTTAAGGTCTGCCTTCCCCTCCAGCCAAGTATCGACAAAGGAAAGATCAACCTTTTGGTTTAGCCGACAAGACTAAATTATACCTGCAGCATGAAGGCCAGAATTGCACAATGATCTTAGATTTTTAAGATTTAGAGATACAGCACTGAAACAGGCCCTTCGGCCCACTGAGTCTGTGCCCACCATTAACCACCCATTTATACTAATCCTACACTACTCCCATATTCCTACCACATCCCCACCTGTCCCTATATTACCCTACCACCTACCTATACTAGGGGCAATTTATAATGACCAATTTACCTATCAACCTGCAAGTCTTTGGCATGTGGGAGGAAACCGGAGCACCCGGAGGAAACCCACGCAGACACAGGGAGAACTTGCAAACTCCACACAGGCAGTACCCAGAACTGAACCCGGATCGCTGGAGCTGTGAGGCTGCGGTGCTAACCACTGCGCCACTGTGCCGCCTAACAAATGTCAGGTGTTGGAGGAAGGCCAGGGAATTTGCTGTTGAAACAGCCATTTATCATTTGATCTAAATGACTTTCTTTTTATTATCCAAAGCAGCATTCTAGCAGAGTTGAGCTAGGATATTTTACCTTTGGTGTATGCACTGAAACAACCAGTTGGTTGGATTTGGACATGGCCAATTCTCTTCCCTGGTTAAGTATGTTTCAAAGTGCTCAAATGGCAGATGTGACTAACTGACTGTAATAATTTCCACAGTCAATTAATCTTGCACACATAAGAATGCATAAATGATAAAAACATCATGCACAGAAAGGTCCAAGTGGGCCTTAATGTCACAGTAAAATATGTAGACTGGAAATGAGATGTGGGATGCCAAAGCCAGTCAGCTTGCTAGAGTTCTTCATGGGCTCAGGCAGAAGCACTAAAGTTTCTTCAGCCCATTTTACTAATGGATTAACAATTCAGCTCTGAATGACAAGTAGACAAACAGTTGTGCCTATAAATTACAAGAAGATATACAAAGCAATGTTGCAATGCACTTTAAGAAATCAGATGGGGCTTTTCACTCACCCTGGGCTTGGCCAGCCCTTTAATTCTTTCGATTTCTGCGTTGGATAGTATCTCATGGTAGCGGACAATGTGTGGACTGTCCCACTCGTCCTCTTCTTTGACTGGGGCAATAATTAAGCGCGGGTGGTTGTTGTTGTTTTGATATCGGCAGAAGAGCCTTCTTTGTCTTCGAGTAGTCTGCAGGAAAGTGAAAAGTTAATGAATGGAGTCCCTTTAAAATAAAATATGGCTCCAACACACTGTCTGTCCTCAATTATAGGTTTCCAGGAATAACCCTGGTTATTCTGCATTCACTGGCTGTCAATGACAACAATTAGAAACTGAATTATCCTTATTCTATCCTGGAAAATTCTAAAGCACAAGGTTGTTTCATCGATTAGAATCACCGAATGGTACAGCACAGAAGGGGGGCATTCAGTCCATCATGACTGTACCAGCTCTTTTAAAGAGCTATCCAATTAGTCCGCCCCTACTCTTTCCCCAAAGCCCTGAGGATCTTTCTACTCCAAGAACTTATCCAGTTCTTTTTTGAAAGTTACTATTGAATCTGCTTCCACCACATTTACAGATGGTACATTCCAGATCATAACAACTTGCTGCGTAAAAAATTCTCCCCATGTAACCTCTTTTTCTTATGCCAATTATCTTAAATCTTTTTAGTCTGGTTACTGACCCTTCTGCCACTTAATATTACCAGTTCATTGGGAAATAGCTAAACAGCCCTCAAGATGGCACAGGTAGGCAGCCTCATCCTCCAGACTTTGCATAACAAGCACTGGCACACCCAAGCCACAGCAAACACAATTGTGTTGACTCGCCTCCATGACAGCACAGGAACACCACCCTGGCAAGGATCAGTGATATATCAAAGTAGAGGAAAACAACAGGAATAGACAGGAAGTAACCGCAGTGGAAAATATTATAATACAAACTTGCAAAAATGGCGAGTGGGAAAAGACCATCTGATCCATCAAATTGCCTCACATGGTTGTGATGCTTGAAGCATCATCATTAAACATTCCCTAACCACCAGTAGCCATGTCATTTCCTGGGAGAGGAATAAAAACCACAAGGCCAATTGCAGAAATTCACAAGGCAAGGGAAATTCCTCTCTGACTCTATCAGGTGACCAAAGCAAGTCCAGGTGTCCACGTTGAGCATGGTTACACTACCTGGTATTTTATCTACCTTTTCTAAGACCAGGAACCAGCTGTATTATAAAGTATGCAGAGAGTCAGCATTCAACACATGAGACGGTAATCTGTTCCATGGGTCTACTATCCTCTGGGAAAAGAAAAACTGTCTAACATCTAACCTAGCCTTGCCCTTGTGTAGTTTAAGGTGCATGACCACTGGTTTTCCTCAATTCATCAAATTGAAATAGTCCATCAATGGGAACAGAATCTAGTCCTTTAACTATTTTATATACCTCCATCAAGTCACCTCAAGGCTTACGTATCTCTAAAGTGAACAGACCTAGCTTTTTAAGCTAAAGTTTACACTAGGCATCATTCTTATGGTCCACTTCAAACCTTTTCCACAACCTCTATATCATCCACCGTGAAGTGACCAAAACTGGGCACAGTATTCCAAATATTGTCTACCCAAGCTCTTTGCAAGGATAAAATAATATACATTGTATCATATTGAATAGCCTTGTTAATAAAAGCTAAGAATGTATTTGCTTTGGCCATGGCTTCTCAGCATAGGTCATGAGCCTTTAGAGAATTAGAAGCTATAATGCAACAATCCTTTCCATCTTAACCGATCCCAGTTCTATTCCATGCAAAAAGTATGTATGCTCGCTGTTGATCATTCCCAAATGTGTAACACAGCATTTATTTAGGTTAAATCCATTTGTCAGAGTTTGGCCTGTTCCCCAGTGCATCTATATCTGTTCTCCTCCACAATTCTAAGAGTTGCAAATGTTTTTATAGCATTCGCGAACAGCAGTCATCCAACATATATCTAGGTCATTTATTAAGTTAGTAAAAAGTGATGATGCTAGCACCTATCCTTGTGGAAAACCACTGGTAACTGGCTTCCAAACTGATCGACCACCATAAATAACAATATTCTGCCTAGGGAATGCAGCCAGTTCTTAATCCATTTCAGCAAATTTCCACGGAACCCACAAGGTTCTGCTTTGCAGAGATTTCAAAGCACCATATCAAAGACTTTCTGGAAATTCCAAGTAGACAATGTCTGCTGTGATACCTCATCCTCCAACCTACTAACTTTATCAAAATATTCTAACAAAATAGTAAGACATGGCCTTCTTTTTCAGAAGCTGGGCTAAATGTCCCCAATGACTTCTTTTTTATCTAGGTGATCATGAAGAGCATCTTCCCTACAAATGGCATCCGACTCATAAGCCGAGAGTTCCCTGGATCTGATTTGTTACGTTTTTTTGAAAATCAGAATTAAATGAGAATTCCTCCAATCCAAAGGAAGCAGACCAGAGCTATATCGTGCTGTTAAAGATACAGGCAAGGGCCCTGCAAAGCACATGTCCCATCTCTTTCATAATCCACAGGTGAATATCAACTACAACTGAATTCTTCAGTACAATTCTAAACATTTCCCTCTTGTATACTCTTACTATTTTGACTTCCTCCTTTTGTGCTCTTACCATTTTAATTCCTTCCCCTCTACACAGAGCTTCATAGGAATCCCGCTCAGATAGATAGTTATCTGGCCGCATGTAGACCTCCTCCTTTGACTGAGATTGATAGAATTCTTCATCTGTTCCTTCATTACTTTGTCCTTCTTCACTCAGCATGTTCTTAAAGTAATGGAGGTTACTCTTTGCTCTTAAATGTGTTGGATCTAAACATGGAGGAAAGAATAAGATCCCTTTAACTTGTAATGGAAAGGATTTTTTTAAACTGCACTGTTCAAGAAATAGCTCAAAAGGTTCCACTCGCAACTCCTTAGATACTGAAGCTGTTCATACCCACAGGCAGCAAGACCTGGACAACATCCAGGCTTGGGCTGTTAAGAGTCAAAAAATATTTGCTGCACACAAGCGGCAGTCAATGTCCATCTCCAACAAGGAGAGAGTCTAACCACTTCCCCTTAACATGCAATGGCATTACCATCACTGAATCCCCTACCATCAGCATCTTGTGGGGGCTGGGGGGTGGTCACTATTTATAACATATTCAACTGGACCAGCCACATAAAAGCTGTGGCTACTAGAGAAGGTCAGAGGCTGGGTATTCTGTAGCAAGTGGATCACCTCTTGATTTCCCAAAGCCTCCCCACCACCTGCAAAGTGCAAGTCAGGAGTGTGATGGAATATTTCTCACTTGCCTGAATGGGGGCAGCTGCAATGACTCTCATCACCATCTGGGACAAAGTAGTCTGCTTGATTGACAGCTCTTTGGATGCCTGCAGTTCACAGGCAAAGTGGATGTAAATTCCAGTGACCATGGCAACAGCCCTCATGCAGGTCCTAGAGTTTCGGGTTAGGGGGTAGGATGGGGCAAGGATCTGGAAAATCAAGAGGGAAGGAGGAGATTAGGGCACGATCGTGAGGAAAGGGAGGTGATTGGAAAGAGCACGCAGCGAGTGACACTGTTTGTCAGGACTGCTGTGGTGCTGGGAGAAGCACTATTGCTCCTTATGGCTCCACGTTCAGACAAGTATTTTTAAAAAGCTTACCCTTTTGGGCAGCCTTCAGCAGTTCCATCAGGACCCGCCAGTTAGGTTGCATGGAGGCTTTGTTTTCCTGAATGCAGCAGGTCTAGCGCCAGCTGCGTTCAAGGCAGCCCAATTTTGGGAAGGACCTAATACCTGCTTCAGGCATAGTCCCTGGGCAGCTATACTTCAGCTTTTACCAGGGTGGACCTCAGCTACGCAATGAGCGTGCATGCATATCACCTGCCATAGAGAACACTTAGGCACCTACTTTACATTTGTAAAATAGTGTGGCAACAAATTTATAGCCCATTACATTTAAAATAATGAAGTAAAAGTCAGAAGGGGGATTTTTTTACAGAGGAAGTGGGAGTCTTGACAGAAATTATATTCCCAGAATTCTCAGCCAGGGTCTATCATGGCA
The DNA here is from genome assembly GCF_036365525.1 of Heterodontus francisci. Taxonomy (NCBI): domain Eukaryota; kingdom Metazoa; phylum Chordata; class Chondrichthyes; order Heterodontiformes; family Heterodontidae; genus Heterodontus; species Heterodontus francisci. Next base: position 101,552,461 of record NC_090382.1, read on the forward strand.
ACCCAGGTGGCCTAAATAAGTGGCACAGAATATTTTCTGAACAAATGAATAAGCAACTACTAAAAAAAAATTCACAGTCATTAAAATAAGAAGAAAGGCAGCAATATGATGAAAGGAATTATTTCACCCTTAATGCTTAGATCCATTTAAAATGTTGGATATTTTCCTCCTTCACAGCTGTTGGTCGACAATTAAAAACTTTCACCAAAGCACAGGTTAATTTAACAGGAACATTTCTTAGTTGAGACATGGGAGTACAGGCTGGACATTTAAACAAGATATAAACATTCTGGACTATTTCCATATTGGACACACTTCCTTCACAGATGTTCCCTGTCAAAATGTTATACAAAAATATTACCTCAGCAGAACTTTACATTAAGTAATAGATCTTGAACAGATATACAGCCACTAGGATTTAATAATAAAGGATAAAAGAACCCACATTGTCTTGGCCTAGATTAGACATTCTTCACACCTCTGTATCAGAAAATTTCTTTAGTGTTGCATAGCTATGGCTAAATCCTGCAAACATAACACAAGGAGGCAGGAGATTTATTAAGCAGTGGTATTAATGATTTCAAAAAATAGGTATGAATAAAGAAGTCTCTTGGTTTATTTTATCCCATCCTTTCAGAATATCAACCATTATCCAGTTAGCCTGGACTCAAACACACTTTCTGGCAACATTTAGTCTCTGTTTCAATAAATTCCTCCTGACATCTGTCCTAAATGAGCCATTTACAAACCTAAACATATTCTCTCAGGGTTGTAGTCCTGCTGCCTTGGCAGATCGAATCATAGTATTTCAGGTTTATATAGTCAGTGATGGTGTGCAGCTGCTTGGCATCTGTGTTAGGAGTTCCATTTGAACTGCCTTTTAATAAGAACATTTGAAATTCTACAGACAGGAAAAGGCCGTTGCTAACTCACTTTTAGCTTGTTGTGCTTGGTGTTTGATCCCTTGGCTGTAATGTAAAACCTGGTGCACAAGTCAACATTTGAGATGTCCTTCCCAGCCCTCCGTATAAGAAAATTGGAGCAGCAATAGGCCATTCAGCCCCTTAAGTGTACTCTGCCATTCAATTAGATCATGGCTGATCTGTACCTCAACTCTTCATCTGCCTTAACTCCATATCCCTTAATTACCTCACCCAACAAAAATCTACCCATTTCAGGTCTTGAAAGTTTCAACTGATCCAGTCTCCAGACTTTTTGAGCACAGAATTCCAAATTCCTTCTCCTGTTTCCTGATTTCCCTCTCAAATGGCCTAGCTCTAACTTTAAGATTATGTATGCCCCCTTGTTCTTGATACCTCAACCAGAGGAAATAGTTTCTCAGTATCTAGCCTATTGAATCCTTTTACATTTTAAACCCTTCAATCAGATCACCCCTCAGCCTCCTAAACTCAAGGCAGTACAAGCCTTGTTTATGCAACGTGTCCTCATAATTTAATGGTCTAAACCCCTTACAAGGTAGAAGCTTCCACATTGTTGCTCTTGACATAGCAAACCTGTAAACCTTTACACTATTCAATTCACAGCAAACAAATATGTTTTTACATCATGCAACAGTGGGCTGGATTTTATAGAGCCCTCGACGTGGGATCCGTGGCAAAGGGGTCATGAAGATTGCCCCGTATGAGGCTCACCATGGACCTTGACGTGGCAGCGCCTAGCCCGATATTGCCAGCTGCAGCTTGTGAAGTACCGCCACGATCTTCACCCTGGCAGCCGGCACTGTCGCGCCTTCAGATCCCCATCTGGGGAAACGAGGTGCAACACTGATGGGGAAGGGGAAGAAGGTAAGTTTCTCAGTGCGGGAGGGAAGTGGGGAAACAGGGTCAAATTAGCATCATGGGTGTAGGGAATAGTGGGAAGGAGTATAGTTTAAAGTTTATGCAGTTGGGAGGTGGGGGATTGACGGTCAGATAGTAAAGGTAGGTGTTTTGGGGGGGAAAAGGTCAAATAATTAATTTAATTGTTATGGAGCGGGGGGGTGGGAGAGGGACAAAATAAATGTATTTATTTTATTTCATGTAAACTATCTTTAAATGTTTAAATTTACCAATATGACAGACAGCCCTTCAAAAATGGCGTCAGCGTCAGCATACAGGCGCCATTGCCAGGGATGGACTGCCCACCCTCCCACATGATTGGGTGGGGGCAGGCCGCCACCCTGGCTTGGAATTTCGGCGACTCTTCGGCCTGCAGCTCGCGCGGGTGGGCCACCATTCTTTTCGCCCGCCACCGATATCGGTGGTGGGCTTATAAAATCCAGCCTAGTAGGTGGGTTACTGAATCATATAACTCATTGTGATTAGTGACAACACAGTTAATCATACGTTGCACAAAATTATACCCTATGCTACTGTTAATTACATCAAAATAGTGTACTAAATTATGTTTATTCAGTACCAGTGTTTGGAAAAAGGGAATGATTTGCTAAATACTGAGGCTAAGACACAATCATCAAAGGCAGGAGGGAATCCTCTGGGCTCACATCACTTCAATAAGGAATTAGTCCATTCAACCTCCCACAGAATGGGATAAAGCTTCACTAGGTTTATTCAAACATAGAATAACTTGGACATTTTCCTGGAGGTTCCATCATATGACTTCTCACCTCCAACTGCCCCACCCCACCACTGGCTGCTTAACACGTCAATTCTGGCGAATTTCCAATTGGAAAGCAAATACTTTGTTACCCGATTGGATGATGCCGGACTGTCAAAAAGCCTTTTACTCTCCATCTCCAATATTTTTATAACTAATAAACAAGTGTTTAATGGAAAATGGAAAGAAAGCACACTGTTTTTTTTGAATGTCCCTATTGAATTTTCACCTATTGTTCATAGGGTCAGAAGATTAATCTTTAATTCCTGGAGACTCTGAAGCAATCCTGAAGGATTGGCAACCTGACATAAAAGGGGCAATTTTCAGCGTCTACAATGCCAGTGGGGGGCCTTTCCCACTGTAAAGTGTATATTGTAAATTCTTGTAAGCACTGCCCATGATTTCCTCATTCCCGAGCTGCCATTTGAGGTTTTCGACAGGTGAAGGAGGAGTCAGAACCACGCATCAGTCGGCTTTCTTATTTTCTTGCCCCAATCCTGCCCAATGTTAATGTCCTCAATTTAACATGGATGCTAAAGGCCAGTAATGTACTGGAAGCCCTATTGACTTCTCTTTTGGATCAGCTCAGTTTTCACTTGACAAATGAATCGTGAGAAGTTTCTTTTTTTAAATTATACTTCCATTATTCAATTTTTTTTTATAGAAGTAAATTCTCAGCAAGGGCAATTTGGGTAGACCTAGTTCGTTACAACTTTTCATCATTCTTCCCAGATAGGTTTCAATTATTGGTTAAAAACAGAAATATTAAACATGAAAGAAGCTTAGTGTCTGAGGAAAGCAAGCTACTTTGACTTTTCAAAGTAGAATTTTAATCCCAAATCATTGAGGTACTAATGTTAGATTGTTCGAATGCACAAGCACAGCTCAAAGTATTCATATTTGTTAAAGAATTGCAGTGTGAATGAAAAATGGGTTACCAAATTCAAATACCCTCCAATACACTGAGGCACCAAACACGCACACACATACTACACACATGGACCATTTATGAAAGGAAGGCAGGATCTGAGGACAAGTTACCTGCAAAGCTTGAAATATAATGGAATTTGTTTTATATATACACACAAGAGTTGTCTACGTAAAGTAGCTGTACAGTGTCATTTTGTAGCAATACTAACTCATTGTTGTTCTTTAAAAAGGAGGCCCTGCAAACAGCAGCTGCAGCCCTTTAAAGATCTACAGCAATCCTTTAAGATTTAGGATGTCAGCTGTGATCTAGTGGGTAGCACGCTTGCCTCTGCATCAGAAGGTCATGGATTCAGGTTCCACTTCACAGACCTGTGTCCAAGACCTATACTGACAGTCCAATGCAGTCCTCAGGGAGGACTTTGGGATGTCCTGAAGTTGTGAAAGATGCTGTATAAATGCATGGTCTTTACTTTCCTTATAATTGTGCATCAGATCTCACAGCCGTCTATTGTGCAGTTGGAGATTTATGTAAATCTCAGATTTCTGGTATGAACAGCTGTGCAGTAAAAGTCACCGGGATGTCCAGCAGCACCATTTCTATCATAGATCAGGCACATCCATAAATATTTGCCCTCTGGCAAAAGATGGTGTCGATTTAAGAAACAAAAGATGGGCCTGTTTGGCTTAATGACCTCTTCCAAGCTTTTTTTAATATCCTCAGCTCTTCAAGCTTTACTCTTGTCCTTTGCAATTGCATCCTAATCCTGCAGCTAGATTGCTTCCTTCTCATTCTATTTTAATCACAAATCTAATTTCAAACTGTTTACAGTTATATAAGAAAAAGTAGCAATTTTGGCATTGAGAAAACAAATTATTCTCGGGACATGGGTGTCGCTGGCAAGGCTGGCATTTATTGCCCATCCTCAGTTGCCCTGAGAAGGTGGCGATAAGCTGCCTTCCTGAATCACTGGTAGCTATTTGATAGAACTGAATAGTTGCCCAGGTCAATCCAGAGTTAAGAGTCAGGCAAGTTGGTTCTTGGACTGGAGGCACATATAAGCCAGAATGGGTAAAGACGGAAGGTTTCTTTCCCCAAAAACCATTAATGACTCACGTTGGGTTTTGACAACAATTCAACAGCTTCATTGTCACTTTTAGTGACACCAGCTGTTTAATTATAATAAAAACAAAGAATGCTAGAAATACTCAGCAGGTCTGGCAGCATGTGTGGAGAGAGAAACAGAGTTAACATTTCAGATTGATGACCTTTCATCAGAACTGCAAAAAAAAGTTAGAAATGTAATAGGTTTTAAGCTAGTGAAAGAGCGAGGGTGAGAAAAAGAACAAAAGGGAAGTCTGTAATAGGGGAGAAGGCAGAAGAGATTTATTTCCCAGATCTTATTTTAAACTGAATTCTAATTCTCAAACTGCCATAGTGGGGTTTGAACTCCCATTCTCTGTATTGTCAGTCTTGGCTTCTGGATCACTGGTTCAGTAACAGAACTGCAATGCTACCGAAGTTCTGTTACTGCGTTAGTTATATTGTATTCTTACCGACAGCAATTAGGCGCTTGGTCAGATCAACAGCACGACGGATGTCGCCCATCTGGTACACGGAGTAGCTGAGGTAGTCCAGGGCTTCGGCCTGTGATACGCCACTAGGCTCCCCTTCTTCCAGCTGTTTGAGGGTTTGCTGCATCCACAGTACGGTGTGGTAGTAATCACCATCACTGTATGCTATCTTCCCCAGCTCAAAGCAGTCCTCGACCGTGAGAGAGACGATGTACTGCGCACCTGCAAGAGAATGTTGGCAAGTGTACAGACCACCAATAACTTGCATTTATACAGAGCCTTTAATGTAGTATAATGTTCCAAGGTGCTTCACTGGAGCTTTGCCAAACAAAATGTGACACCAAGTCACATAAGGAGATGCAATTAAAAGCTTAGTCAAAGAGGTAGACTTTAAAGAGCATCATAAAGGAGGTAGAGAGAGGTAAAGAGGCAGAGCAGTTTAGGTAGGCAATTCCAGAGCTTAGGGTTTAGGCAGTTGAAGGGATGTCCATTAAATCTTGGGGATGTACAAGAAGCCAGAATTTGAGGAGCAAAGATTTCTCAGAGGGCTGCGGGGCTGAAATAGGTTACAGAGATAGGTATAGATAGACCAACATCAAATAGATGATAAAACAACACAACCTTAAGTGACAGCCATTTCTGACGATTCATAGAGGCACACAAGTACAGAGGATGCTAAGGCATTTTGATTAGCTAATGCTCAGATTTACCTCCTATGCTTCTCCCCAGCAACAAAAGAAAATGCCAGACAATAAAACATCTTTTTACATGCAAAGACATTTTTTATTAAAACATGTCTGTATTTTTTAAATAAAGCTGGGTTTACAACAGCGTTACTGGTGTACAATTTAGATTCATTTACTGCTTTGGTATTTTCTCTCTGTTGCTTATCAGTAGCTAAACTGGGAACTATTTCAAAGATATTGTTGAAGTTTGGGAAATGCGGCAGGCTGGGGGTGGCTGGGAGCCAAGGCGGTGGGGGGTCAATCGGAGACTCCTTTCAATGCCCCAAGGTAGGAGCCGCAAAGATGAAAAAGTCCAAGGTGCGGATACAATCGATCCTGTGGAGAGGGCTCCCCCTCCACATTGATCACCCAAACAGCTGTGGGCTTCTTTATTTTTAAAATTCTCAGCAGGGATCCAAGAACACCTCCATGTTGAGGCACCCTCATGCTCCCCTTTCTGCCTCAACAGTGACCCCCACCCCCCCCCCCCCCCCCACCCCTCCCAGTGGGGCTGCTGGTCGTCCAGTGTTGCGGACCCTCTGATCAGGCCTCCTGTGTTGCTGTTTCACCTGTTGTCCTTAACTGGGCAATGAACATGATGGCAGCCTCTTAATTGGCAATCTCCTGTAAGATTGTGCGGGGTGGGCGTCAAACACCAGTGGGGTCAATGCCTGGAAATAGTCCCGACATCATGGTTGCTGACACCTTTGGGAAAATTCAGCTCTAGGCGTCTTCTAAGAGGGCTATACAAATTGAATTTTCTTTTTCTCTTTCTCTAAAGTATCCCTTATTTGTTGTAATGTTCTTCCCAACTGTTCAGTACTGCTGAGATAGGGAACTCAGCTTTTTTTTGGTTGTTACACTAATGCATCTCAGTATCAAGCTACCCAAGGTGGACACTTCTTCACCAGCTTACTGTTGCAAATTTCAATTTAAAGTCAAGCAGCTGCATTGATGCAACTTAACACAAGTCACGCTTTCCACATTGTATCAACAGTAACCAGTATTCTGATGTTCTAGGTACCTGGCAGCCTGCCCTTGGAAATACTTTCTGAATCCAGTCTGTAAGTGTCCTGCAAACGCAGCAGGGCCTTCGCTGCTCCACTCTCATCTTCATCTGTTGGAAAATGTTCCCGTTGGATCGAGAGATTAGCAATGAATGCTATCCAGAAATGGAAAAGAAATGCAATTGTGAGAAACTCCAAAAGTAAAATTGTCAAATGGGTGAAAAATATGCTTCATGAATGTTTTATTTAACACTATACTGCCCAGGTGCCTGCAAAACCAGAAAATGGAAAGTACAGCTGTTCAATAGCTACATAGTAGAGAGAACTACTTGATGAATAGTGAACCATACAAAGCAAGGTGCTCGAGATTCAATCACCAGTTTGTGCTATATTGCTTGACTACAGACTGACTGCACAGTGTGGCCTCAGTTAAATGACTGCAATTGATCTCCTGCCCAAATCTGGGTGGGAATGATGAGGAGGCTGCTACCAGGGACCTAACAGCAAATATGTAAGTGAGGGAGGGATTTCTGGGGCGATCACGATTGGGGGAAGGGCGAGGGAAAAGCCGGAGCAGGGGAGATCCAAGCTTTCACTTATTCTGGCCTGGAGAACCACTCCTGCTCTTCCTGGCCCACAAGGAAACAAAAAAATAATAATAATTTTCTTGGGCCTTTTCCAGCTACAATCCTGCCTGATGCCAGGTTTTACTGGAGACCCCGCCAGTGGCCTTCAGTGTAAAAATTCCATCAAGTTCTGAATGATGTCATTGGACGCTAACACTTATATATTGACGTCAATGGAGAAGTGAAATGGGCTACTGACTCACCATCACCCATTTTCCACTATTGCACAGAGTCAAGATCTATCCCAGGGTGCATTTAACATCATGGTGACCACAAAAAGTAATTCCCAATACCATATTCCCAATAGAAATTATAGCTATCACTCTCCTCACAGGTGAGAATGCCCCAGAAAAAATACACCTGCTGCTTTCCCTTCAAATTGATGGAAATCCCAGCACTTCCATTACTTACCATCAGAAGTCTGCTGCAGAACTAAACTTTCCAGTTTTAGCCAATCCGTGTTCAACCGTTTCATGAGTTTGTATGCATTCACTGGATGACCCAAATATCCTTCCGGGTCAGAGGTTGATGTGTGTGTCAGCTGATCCAGCTTTTCAGCCCAGCTATTAATGTGACAGAAGGTTCTATTATTAAGGATGGGAGATTGTAATTCCACCAAAATTGTATCGCACAAAAGACGACTTTCTTTTTGTTAAATCCTAGTAGGGACTGGACTCCCCATTGCTGTACTGTGCTGGAGTAGCCATTCATCACTGTAACTCTGAAAAGGTGAGGGGCTGTTCAATGCCTTCCTGGAAATTATTCAGTCAGCGCAATTTTGAAGTGTTGTTGGATAGTGATGCAGTTACAGAAGGTATTGGTCTTATTTGCATAAAATGGATGATTTCACTTCTGTTTTAGCCTAGTATGTGCTTGACAGTGTGAGGGAAATCAGTGCTGAAGCACCTTGTGCCAGCATTCAATACTGAGGAACATACAGTCAAATACAGGGTAAAGCTCCCACTCCTCTGCTTGGACAACAACCTCAAGTAACTTACCTCAGGGGATCTTTTAATTATGGATATGCATACTTTAAAATGAAGTACTATAAAGTGACATCTACACTCCCGTGCTCCAAGCAGGGAACAGTGCTCACTGTGACTGTGGGTCTTGATCAGCAACTCACGCTGGAGGCACTGAATCAATCCTCACAACATTGAGTACTGATGAGGGACATCTTCAGCAAGTTATAAGGAAGTAAGTAACTACATAATCATCGTGCTACTAGAATAGGATTTAGACAGATTGTCAATAAGTACCTTTTAATTTCTGTTAATTTGGTCTCTTCCGCTTTTATATATTCTTTTAGAGATTTCACAAGGTCTTTTTCCGTGAAAATTAAGTCTGTCATCTGGCCTGAAGGAAAGAGGAAATTTTTAAAAGAAAGTTAATTGAAGAATGCTTATTCCCTAACATTTAAACTCTTGCTGTATGTTATACAATATTAATTGGCAAAAGCCAAGATTTCCCTTTGATCACTTTTGTCTCCTTTTATTTACTTTGCAGGATTATGATCCAATCTTGAAGTACACAAAATTGCACGAAGAACAGTCATGGTCATGCACAAGGTCATGAATAGTTTTTACTGTACGTGACTTCCACATGGTTGATATTCAATGATGTATCTAGCCCTTTAAGAATTTACTTGCCTTAGCAGAAAGTCTTTGGCGATCATGTGGCTCCAAGTCAACCCACTGTGGTGGACTCTGTAACTCAATAACTGAATCAGCCGGCTCTGCAGTTCTCCAGGGCACTGTTGATGATTGACCAGCCAGCTAGAAACCTGGATGGGTAGACCTATCATTGGGAGCTGGGGTTCTTCCCATTTAGCTCCAGATAATCCTAAAAGCCAATGCCCCAAGTTGGAGTGGTCCGAGCTGACAAACCACATTGGTAAAGATCTGGTTTTAGGTGAATAAACTCCAGATGTACCACTGCACACACGTAGGAACCTAAACCTTGGCTCTGCCAATCTGCATCCAAACTCTTGGGACTTAGGTAGTTGGGATATGTTCCTGTGATAAGAAAATGTGTACACAGATAAAATTGTGAAGTGATACATTTTGGTAGGAAGAACGAGGAGAGGCAATATAAACTAAAGGGTACAATTCTAAAGAGGGTGCAGGAATAAAGAGACCTGGAGGTATTTGTGCAAAGTGGGAGTGCCATGGTAGTTTGAGAAAGTGGTTGAAAAGTAATACGGGATGCTGGGTTTTATAAATAGGTATACAGTACAAAAGCAAAGAAGTTAAGATGAATCTTTATGAAACACTGGTTTGGCCTCAACTGGAGTATTGTGTCCAACTCTGGGCGCCACACTTTTGGAAGGATGTGAAGGCTTTAGAAAGGGCCAAAATATTTACGAGAGGAGCTTAAATCTTGGCTCTGCCAATCTGCATCCAAACTCTTGGGACTTAGGTAATTGGGATATGTTCCTTTGAGAAGAAAGTATGTTTTGATTAGTAAGTTTGCAGATGACACCAAAATTGGTGGTATAGTGGACAGTGAAGAAGGTTGTCTAAGGTTACAACAGGATATAGATCAACTGGAAAAGTGGGCAAGGGAGTGGCAAATGGAATTTAATGAAGACAAGTGCGAAGTGATGCATTTTGGGAAGTTAAACCAGGGCAGGACATATACAGTGAATAGCAGGGCCCTGGGGAGTGTTGTTGAGCAGAGAGACCTTGGGGTGCAAGTACATAGTTCCTTGAAAGTGGCAATACAGGTAGACAGAGTGGTGAAGAAGGCGTATGGGATGCTTGCCTTCAATCGTCCGAGGCATTGAGTACAAGAGTTGGGACGTCATGTTACAGTTGTACATAACGTTGGTTAGGTCGCATTTGGAGTACTGTGTGCAGTTCTGGTCGCCACACTACAGGAAAGATGTGATTAAGCTAGAGAGGGTGCAGAAAAGATTCACAAGGATGTTGCCTGGTTTGGAGGGCTTGAGTTATAGAGAGATTGGATAGGCTGGGTCTGTTTTCCCTGGAGCGAAGGAGGCTGAGAGGGTCATGATAGAGGTATGTAAAATTATGAGAGGTATAGATAGGGTAGATAGCCAGAGTCTGTTTCCCATGGTAGGGGTGACTAAAACTAGGGGGCATAGATTTAAGGTAAGAGAGAGGAGGTTTAAAGGGGATCAAAGGGGTAAATTTTTCACACAAAGAATAGTGGGTATCGGGAATGAGCTGCCAGAGGAGGTGGTGGAGACATGAACAGTAGTGACATTTAAGAGGCATCTGGACAGGTACTTGAATGAGCAAGGCTTGGAGGGATATGGAATTAATGCAGGCAGGTGGGATTAGTATAGATAGGCATTATGGTCGGCATGGACGCGGTGGGCCGAAGGGCCTGTTTCTATGCTGTACAACTCTATGACTTTATAATATTGTCAGGGCCCAAGCTTTTGCAGTATCCAGTGCCTTCAGTCGTTTCTTGATATCACGCGGAGTGAATCGAATTGGCTGAAGGCTGGCATCTGTGATGCTGGGGACTTCAGGAGGAGGCCAAGATGGATCATTAATTTGGCACTTCTGGCTGAAGATTGTTGCAAATGCTTTAGCCTTATCTTTCGCACTGATGTGTTGGGCTCCCCCATCATTGAGGATGGGGATATTTGTGGAGCCACCTCCTCCAGTTAGTTGTTTAATTGTCCTCTACCATTCATGGCTGGATGTGGCAGGACTGCAGAGCTTAGATCTGATCCGTTGGTTATGGGATCGCTTAGCTCTATTTATCTGTATACACAGGTAAAATTTAACGCAGAGAATTGTGAAGGAACAAAGAGACCTGGAGGTATTTGTGCAAAGTGAGAGTGTCATGGTAGGTTGAGAAAGTGGTTGAAAAGTAATACGGGATGCTGGGTTTTATAAATAGGCATACAGTCCCAGGGATGAGGGACTTCAGTGTGTGGATAGATTGGAGAAGCTCAGGTTATTCTCCTTAAAGGAGAGAAGGCTGAGAGGTGATTTGATAGAGATGTTCAAAATCATGAGGGGTCTAGACAAAATTGATAGAGAGAAACTGTTCCCATTGGTGGAAGGGTCGAGAACCAGAGGCCACACATTTGAAGTGATTGCCAAAAGAACCAAAGGCGACATGAGGAAAAGCTTTTTTTAAATGTAGTGAATAACTACGATCTGAAATGCACTGTCCGAGAGTGTGGTGGAGGCAGATTCAACCCTGACTTTCAAAAGGGAATTGGCTAAACATCTGAAGGGAAAACATTTGAAGGGCTATGGGGAAGGGACAGGGGAATGGGACTAGCTAAATTGCTCTTGTACACAGCTGGCATGGGCTTGATGGCCCGAAGGCTTCCTTCCGTGCTGTAACCATTCTATGATTCAGTACTGGGCAAACAGAAACCCTACAGGTGGGTGAAGATTTCTCTGTATCTTGACTTCAATACTCAAATATGTTACTGGGTCTTCACACATATCCAACACCAACGTAGCCAAACAGAATGAGTTAAACCTAATCTGAGACTCAAGCACATAACATGCTGACACTCCATTACGGTACGGAGTACTGCTACACTGTTGAAAGCAACATCTTTTAGAGGAGACATTAAATCGGTCTTCTTGCTCAGCTGGATGTAAAAGATCCCATGGCATTATTTGAAGAGCAGAGGAAGTCTCCTGATGTCCTGTCCAATATTTATCCCTCAACCAACACTTAAAAGAGATTATCTGGTCATTTATCTCAGTGCTGTTTGTGGGATTTGCTGTGCATAAATTGATTTTGCATTTTCCTACGTGACAACCGTGGCTACTCTCCAAAGTTTTTGTTAATTTCTTTCTTTCTCATTTAAGCATGAAGAGCCTGTTGGATTTCTTTACAAACATCTTATTATTGGTTAAGTCAAATTCTTTATCGTTTTGCATTATACATACAGTGGTTATGAAACGAATTAAGACTGATTGCAAAACATTCTAGGTCACAGAACATGAACTAAAGCAGAGAGGAATTCATAACAACTCCACTGCATAATATTTATTTCAACCAACAGAAGTTAAAAATAAGACCAGGCTCCACCTTGGCACATGAACTGGCACTCCCTACTTTCTTCCATTCCTTGGTTAGTGGGCAGTGAGGGGCAAATGACAATGTTTCTTGTGGAATAGTTATTACTCGTGTACAGTTAGGATGGCTTGCTGTTTCACTTTAATTTTCTTCTGAACATCACAATGATTTCAATCGGCATTCCTGCTGCAGCTATGTTTCAAACCACCAGACATTCCTGTGGACTCGAACTTGGGGGAAGTGAAGCTTAAACATTTTCAGAGAAGAAAACATTGCACTCTGGCTCATGGCTAAATCCCAAGCTATTTTTCCATGATACTGGTAGGGGGATAGGGTGAAAAGGTGAAGGTGAAGGGAACTATGTCTTACCCTGTATCATTTGTTTCTAAAAAGAAAAGGCAAGGCGATAGTGGCTGTAGAAGACACGGTTCTTTTCTATAATTGAAGAGTGATTAGTGCCAATTCAACCCTTTAATGAGAATCCTATCTTGAGCTTGACATAAACCCAGCAACTACAAGCCAGTCAGTTTAACCTCAGTGGTGGGAAAACTTCCAGAAATGATAATCCGGGATAAAATGAACAGTCAGTTGCACAACTATGGATTAACTGAGGAAAGCCAGCACAGATTTGATAAAGGCAAAACATGTTTAACTAATTTGATTGAGTTATTCAATGAGGTAACAGACAGGGTTGATGAGGGTAATGCAATTGATGTTGTGCACATAATTTTCCAAAAGACAATTGATAAAGTGCCACATAATAGGCTGCTACCAAAGTTGAAGCCCATGGAATAATGGGACAATGGGAGCATAAATACGAAGTTGGCTGAGTGACAGGACACAGAGAGTGGTCTTTTTTCGGACTGGAAGAAAGTATACAGTGGTGTTCCCCAGGGGTTGGTAGTAAGACTAGTGCTTTTCTTGATAATGTCTTGCAGGCTCCCACCTGTCAAGAATGAGGCATATTAATTTTGTCATATAAATATTGATTTTAAACTGTTGCTGGAGTGAAGAAAGGACTTGTCAAAAGAATTACCAGCCACTTGGCTGGAAGGACATTTGCATACTAACAGACAGTGCTTGTGGAGACAAAGGGCTATTCCCTGGTCCACTTAACCCACAATGGATTTTGATCACCAGACCATTGAAGGTGTAAGGAAGAGTATTCCAGAGACTGCTAGGGTGATACAATCCACAAAAGCCAGGACTGGTTAAACCAGCTGACTAACTGGCTGGTCCAGGTTTTTCTTTTTGAATTAACCACAGAGAGTTTGAACTGAGAAAGACGGTTTGCTCCTGGACTGAGAAGATCTCTCCTGTCTGCTCCCATCTCTTTCTCACGTAACTCCAAATCCACTGAAGACATGAAGCTCAAGAAAGAAAAGTCTCCTACATCGAACAAGATTTAAGAAGACTACTGGGCCCCAATGAAAAGCAAGCTCTACCTACAATCAAGGACCCGACAGCGAGCTCAAAGAACCGTAACCAAAACTATCTTCAGATATTGCCTCAAACTTTTCCACTTTATTTCTTCTGCATTTTTCTGTCCTTATCTGCATGTGTATATCGCGTATGCATACTAGCATTGGCGTTAGCCGAATTAGAGTTACTTTTAATAAAGTTCAACCTTTTTTCTTTAAACCTAAGAAAACCTGTTTGGTTGGTTTCTTTGCCTTCCAATTGGAAAGCAGTGAACAAAGATTCACAAAAGGGGAGCTTAAAAACACGGTGTGTTTAAAAATTAAACCGCGTTACGGTAAGACTAGGTGAAGCCTGAGAGCGAACCCTAGACCCCTTTCTCACTTGGTCATAACAATATATATTAATGACTTTTACTTGGGTGTACAGGGCACAATTTCAATTTCAAAACTTGCAGGTGACACAAAACTTGGAAGTATTTTGAACTGTAAGGAGGATTGTGTTGGACTTCGACAGGACATAGAATGGGTGGACACATGGTAGATGAAATTTAATGCAGAGGAATGGGAGGTGATACATTTTGGCAGAAAGAATGAAGAGAGACAACATAAAACAAAGGGTGCAATTCTAAAGGGGATGCAGGAATGGAGAGACCTGGATGAGGTCTCTCATCCTGGATGATATAAGAAGACATATGGGATCCTGGGTTTTATAAATAGAGGCATATTGTACAAAGGCAAGGAAGTTATGCTGAACCTTTATAAAACACAGGTTAGGCCTCAATTGGAATATTGTTTCCAATTTTGCATACCACACGTTAGGAAGGATGTGAAGGCCTTGCAGCAGGTGCAGAAAAGATTTACGAGAATAGTCCCAGGGATGAAGGACTTCAGTTATGTGGTTAGATTGGAGAAGCTGGGGTTGTTCTCCTTAGAGGAAGAGATGGTTGAAAGGAGATTTGATAGAGGTGTTCAAAATCATGAGTGGTCTGGACAGAGTAGATAGAGAGAAACTGTTCCCATTGCAGAAGGGTCGAGAACCACAGGACACCGAGTTATGATGAATGGCAAAAGAATCAATGGCGACATGAGGAAAAACTTTTTTTATGCAACAAATGGTTCTGATCTGCAATGCACTGGCTGAGAGTGTGGTGGAGGCAGATTCAATCATAGCTTTCAAAAATGGAATTGGACAAGTACATGAAGAGAAAATACTGCAGGGCAATGGGGAGGGGGCAGGGGAGCAGGACTAACTAAGTTGCTCTTGCAGAGAGCTAGCATGGCCACATGGGTCGAATGACCTTCTTCTGTGCTGTAACCATTCTATAACTCAGTACTGGGCAAATAGAAACCCTACAGTTGGGTGCAGAATTCGCCATACCTTGACTTCAATACTTTAGGTATATGACATTACATCCAGCTGCATGAGAGCAACATCAGTGTATTACTTGGGTTGTCAACAGTCCAGATTGTCCTGCATTCTGCAGGAACTAATCTACAGGACATTGTTGCAAATAACCTCGGAGAAAAAACTCGGGGCACTAAAACAAATTGTGGTTTTCATCATCATTTTCTTTGAACACTTCAATTTATTAATTATAAAAACATTGGAGATAGAGCAAAACACAGGGCTGGGCGGGGAAATTGGGGGCGGGAGGTCATGTGATGAATGAAACCAGAGTTGCCAACTCTATGCATGACCCACCCATGTACACTCAGACTAAGAAGTGGGTCGACATAGGCATACTGGACTTTGTTTTGATAGAGATCCACACAAAGCAAAAGCAGACTCCTCCTATGGCAAAATCAAAGACCAATATTTTACTACATCTACAGTACTACCATTGTAATAAAGCAGCTGGGATAGACAGTCCTATATCTTGGTACCTAGTGCGGAAACTCAACCCCCATCAGCGAGCAGGGTGCAAAGTCTGCCATTTTGAGAAGTGTTTATTTTACTCAACGCATTTGCATATCGCTGAACACAAAATCTGTCAGAGAACATAGAACATTACAGCGCAGTACAGGCCCTTCAGCCCTCGATGTTGCGCCGACCTGTGAAACCATCTGACCTACACTATTCCATTTTTCATCTTTTGTTTCCTTATTTGTCCCATTACCACTCCTTTTTGCCTTGCACTATCATCCCATTTGTCATTTAATCGCTCCTTGCCTATCACAGACCTTCCCTATTGCTCTTCCCTTCCCTCCCACCATTCCCTGCCTCTGTACTTGCTTAAAAATTGTTAAATTTCTAACTTTTCCCAGTTCTGATGAAAGGTCACCGACCCGAAATGTTAACTCTGTTTCTCTGTCCACAGGTGCTGCCATACAGCTGTGCAGTTGGGCAATGCTCTAAAAGGTAACTTAAAAAAAAATTCCTTGATATGTTCAAGTTTGGTAACTTGATAAACCTATTTTTAGTTGTATTAATCAAACTTCATCACAAGAAAATAAGTATTTTTAGTCACAATATCAATCCATCACCTGTGAGTATTGTGATATAAATGACTGAAAATGACATAAAAAATATACAGAACCACTTGCTAGTCATTGTGAGGTAGAGTAGTCAATTTCTTAGTAGATTAGGAAAAAAAATTCAAAAGTTTTTAAATCGTGCCTATTAAATGTCCTTGCACCCAAACTATCCAGCTTAATTACTACAGCCTCCTCGATAGCCTACAATCAAGTGCAATTAGCGAAAACTCCCAATGGTGATTAATTCATCCTGGAGGCGTGGCCAGTTTTGTGGGCAGGACCTGCTTCTAGCGCAATATTTTTGAAACTAGCACAAATGATGACAGACAAAAGTAATTTGGGTTGAATTTAATTTGCGCTTAAAATTCCACAATCAATCATGAGGGTCATATCAATTTCGGGTGAATTGTGCAGAAAATACCTGGGCAATCAAATGGGAAACTCTACCCTCCAGAGTCAGCTATGCTTCTATAGTGGAAAAGCAACTTTTCGTGACACAAAGAAAGCCGTTCATTTGTAGGCAGCCTCGTTGAGTTGATGTTCTATATAATGGGACAAGACATTTTGCCTAATGTAGCTAGTTCAAATGTTAGTCATATATTTCAGTGCAAAGGTCTCGTCTCTTCAAACTAGTGGAAAGAATCTGGATCCAGACAGCTTTTAAAAGTAAAACAAATGGGCTTTTTTTATTTCTCTGTCAGGAGTATTGACAGCCTGCCAGCCAGACAAGTTCCAAGGTCTGTATTTTTCAACATGTTTCTGAAGGACCTGTATTACTCTACACAGTGCTGAGCTTTGAAACCTCATCAATAAAAAAAAAGAAAGAGGCTTAAACATGCTTGCAGTACAGTGAAGCTGTCAGCATCTCCTGTTCATCTGGAACTTCCGTTTGCTGGTGCCTTAAGTTTTCACATCCTTTTATTCCCACTGTCAGCATTGGTGCATTTAAATCTGCACATAACCTCAGCTGGATTCAGGGGAGTGGTGCCCTGCTCTTACTTTTACATTCAGACGAAAGTGGAGTCTGTCTCCCGTAGTAACGAGCCCTGACAACGATCGTGCACATGACCAGTTCCCTGCATTACCAAAACCTGTTCCATTATCCTACCAGATCAGCAGCTCTACATTGGCTTCATTAAAGAGACTCAGGGATAGGTTGGGCTACGCAACACCCACTTTTCAGGCAATCCCCTCCCCCGCCACCTCCCTAATCCCAAGGCCACCAAGCATTTATCTGTGGCCCAATCTTCCATCACTTATTTATTTTATTTTTTTATTTTTTTATTTAGAGATACAGCACTGAAACAGGCCCTTCGGCCCACCGAGTCTGTGCCGACCAACAACCACCCATTTATACTAACCCTACAGTAATCCCATATTCCCTATCACCTACCTACACTAGGGGCAATTTACAATGGCAAATTTACCTACCACTTGCAAGTCTTTGGCTGTGGGAGGAAACCGGAGCACCCGGCGAAAACCCACGCAGACACAGGGAGAACTTGCAAACTCCGCACAGGCAGTACCCAGAATCGAACCCGGGTCCCTGGAGCTGTGAGGCTGCGGTGCTAACCACTGCGCCACTGTGCCACCCACTTACTTGCCTGGTTTCCTCCAACACTGCTCTTCATAAGGGAATGAGGGCCAAGACCCAATTTCCCTGGCTCCTTGGACCCGACCATTCATGTGTCGGGCAAGAATTCAAAAATGGGCACTCCTGAATTTATAAGCTTCAATTCTTCCATTTGAGAGCACCCATACACCAGCAGATGTTGGATACAGTAGCTTGAGAGCACCCATACACCAGATGTTGGATACAGTAGCTTAATGGTTATATTACTGGACTAGTAATCTAGAGGTCTCAACAAAGTGCAGTACAGGAACAGGCCATTCGGCCCTCCAAGCCTGCGCCGATCTTGATGCCTGCCTAAACTAAAACCTTCTGCACTTCCGGGGACCGTATCACTCTATTCCCATCCTATTCATGTATGTCAAGATGTCTCTTAAACATCGCTATCGTACCTGCTTCCACCACCTCCTCCGGCAGCAAGCTCCAGGCACTCACCACCCTCTGTGTAAAGAACTTGCCTCGCACATCCCCTCTAAACTTTGCCCATCTTACTTAAACCTATGTCCCCTAGTAACTGACTCTTCCACCCTGGGAAAAAGCTTCTGACTATCCACTCTGTCCATGCCGCTCATAACTTTGTAAACCTCTATCATGTCGCCCCTCCACCTCCATCATTCCAGTGAAAACAATCCGAGTTTATCCAACCTCTCCTCATAGCTAATGCCCTCCAGGCCAGGCAACATCCTGGTAAACCTCTTCTGTACCCTCTCCAAAGCCTCCATGTCCTTCTGGTAGTGTGGCGACCAGAATTGCACGCAATATTCTAAGTGTGGCCTAACTAAAATTCTGTACAGCTGCAGCATGACTTGCCAATTTTTATACTCTATGCCCCGACCGATGAAGGCAAGCATGCTGTATGCCTTCTTGACTACCTTATCTACCTGCGTTGCCACTTTCAGTGACCTGTGGATCTGTACGCCCAGATCTCTCTGCCTGTCAATACTCCTCAGGGTTCTGCCATTTACTGTATACTTCCCACCTGCATTAGACCTTCCAAAATGCATTACCTCACATTTGTCCAGATTAAACTCCATCTGCCATTTCTCTGCCCAAGTCTCCAACCGATCTATATCCTGCTGTATCCTCTGACAATCCTCAACACTGTCCACAACTCCACCAACCTTTGTGTCATCCGCAAACTTACTAATCAGACCAGCTACATTTTCCTCCAAATCATTTATATATACTACAAACAGCAAAGGTCCCAGCACTGATCCCTGCGGAACACCACTAGTCACAGCCCTCTATTCAGAAAAGCAACCACAGCAGTTGGGGGAAATATAAATTTATTTAGTCAAATTCATCTGGAATAAAAAGCTGGTGTCAGCAGTGGCAACCATAAAACTACGTTTTGTCATAAAAACCCAATTGGTTCACTAATCTCGTTTAGGAAAGGAAACCTGTTGTCCTTACCTGGTCTGACCTATAAGTGACTCCAGGCCCACAGCAATGTGGTTCACTCTTAACTGCCCTTTAAAGTGGCCTAGCAAGCCATTCGGTTGTATGAAAATCACTTTGATGGGACTGCAGCAGTTTAGGAAGGTGGCTCATCACCACCTTCTCAAGTGCAATTACGGAAGGGCAGTAAATGTTGGGTTTGTCAGTGATGTCCACATCCAATAAATGAATAAATAAAGGGGGGAATTTTATGCTTGCGGCAGGGTTTTCGACGTCGGGGGGAACAGACGCCGAGATCCCTGCGTCGCCTCTTTCCCGGAAGCCCGCCAATCAGGCACTTAACTGGACAGCGGCAGGCCTTCCATTAGATTTAGGCCCCCATCCCCTTCTCAATGCTGGATCCCTCGTTCAGGCACTAAGTACCTATGAATGATGGACCACCACCTCACCACCACCCCCGCACACCCACGGGAGTGCCGGCCACCGCCACCAATATGGCACCGAGACTGACGGCGGGAGCGGATAAGCACTTAATTCATTAGTTTAAATATATTTACATATTCAAATTGTGATGCTGCCGCCAGGCGGAGAGGGCCACCACGAGGCCTCACCGCCACCGGCAATATGAGGACAGACCTTCCTGGCGTCAAGGCCCATCGCGGGCCTCTCCCGGAGCCATTTTCCGGGCCCCCCCAACCACAACCCCTGACATCAGTGGGGCCGGTAAAATCTAGCCCGTTATGAAGTAGTGTTCCTATCCTACAATCTGTACATAGTGCACAGTTTTCTGCCCATGATGATGAATGGATAGAAAATTATGAGTGCACTCACCTCCTCACCCAAATTCCCAATATATATTTACTGCCATGAGATGCTCGGCTAACTTGGACAACCTATCCCATCAGTTAAAGTGCCTTGTACCTTGAAGACTAAAAGCAGAACAAGTTGTCTCAAGGGAAAGACTGACCTTCATCTTTATTAATGTTTTGGAGCGGATGAAATTTGACAATGGTGCCTTGTGGAAATTGGTGAGAATTCCTAACATTCCTAAATGTGAAAGCAATATTATAAATGAATGCTACTCCTACTCAAAGTAATACAGGAAGAACAGATTAATTTCAAAATCCTTTTCTGACTAGCCTCAGCGTTTGAGACGCATAACACAATGCAATAGGCTACTGTTTCCCTGGCAACCAGTGGTTTCACTAGGATTTTAAGTCTTCCAGTCCTGGATCGAAGGGGCACAAGCTGCAATCAGGAAGTGTGCAATACTGACTCAGTGACGAATAAAGAGGGCCAACTCAAAAATAGCCACAGGTCTATAGTAAATTAGAATTTACTCCCGTTAAGTGGGAATGCAGAAATCTTGTTCAGAAGCACAACCTTGCCTAACTGAAAATATCTCACTTCAAAAAGAAAATCTCCATAGTTGCTGAGCAAGGTGATTGGTTTGTTAGCTACCAGATAAAAAAATGGTCCAGCCAAGAATCTGAACTGATTTTGCTTACATTCTCCAAGGGATATTTTCAATAAGTGTCACTCTGGGATGTGTGTCAAATTAGATCAAATCCACCAGAATATCATTACATTTCTCTGATTTCTCAATGCCAGAGAAGCTCCTACTTTCAGTTTCTGGTGCCTAGAAAATGGTCAGGCCAGGAAACAATCTCATGCTGAATGGGTAGGCCCAAGGTTCACCCAATATTGGATCTCAGGCCTCAATAAAATTGAACAGGCCTTGCTCACAACTCCATCTCCCTCCCTGTTGTTCAGACAGGAGGCACCAAATGGCACATAACCTTAGTACCTTGGAACTCGCTCCCACAAGGAGTAATTGAGGCAAATTGCATAGATGCATTTAAGAGGAAGTTGGATAAACACATGAGGGAAAAAGGAATGTGCTGATAGGTCAGCTGAAGATGGCTGGGAGGAGACTCACGTGTAGCATAAATACTGGCATGGACCAGATGGAATGAATGGCCTGTTTCCATGCTGTGCATGCTACTGAATTCTTGTTCCATTTGGAGGTGAGTTTCAACCTAGTCAAGATCTCTTAACTTTCCCTTTGCAACATTGCTCAGCTCAGCACCTACTTCACTCCCAGTGAAACCCTCATCTGTGCTTTCATTACCTCCAGACTGTTGATGGTTATAAGGCACAGATGTTCGTTAATGTGTGCTCAACCACAGTTGGAGTTAGCAGTAACTCATAAATAATAAAATAATAGCATCGAAAAGGAGACAAATATGATTCACTTCTTGTCGTTAATCTTTATCTGGAAACAAATACGTAACTACCCAAATAATGAAAATTCTGGACGACAACTTCAACTCTGAGCAATACAAAATGTCTTCAAAAAGGATTATTCCTTAGACTCTGAAGGCAATTTAAAACAAAAAAATTCTGCGTCTTCACATTTAACACTCTTGCTTTTGGACTTTCTTGGCATTTCAGAAGTACTGTACCAAGCACTAATTGGGAAGGCGGGGAGGCTGTGGCGGGGGAGGGGGTGGTGGGGGGGAGGGGGTGGCAGAGAAGAGAAAGAATTCGTCTCTGCTTACTCTAACCCAAGGGAAAAAATGGCAACTCAAGCAAGATCGACACACCTGTGTGAGGTCAATACCCTTATCGTGGAAAGTTATTTTAGAAAATGGCACAGTAGCCCATTAGCCTCAGTGTAGTCAGAAAAACATCAGATCAACTTCGCATTACTCATGACACAGAACTCTACAGAACCTAAATGTTATCAGCAGAACAGAGAGAGAGAGAGAGAGAGAGACATGGAGACGGGGGTGGTGGGGCAGGGGGCGGGAGGAAGAGAAAAAAACAACTGGATCCAGTTACGCCTGTTTTCTGGGCAATAATGACTGATTTAATGCGAATCTATCCCACATAAGTCTGCATGAAATATGTCAGGTGCCATATTAACTCAGTTGATATTCAGGGATTCCTTGAAGCCATCTAAAGCGTACGTTAGGCCTCTTGCATATGCTTGTGAGAGGCCTAACACGTGTTTAAAGGACCCCACTTTGAAAAATGGCCAAAACCTAGAGATAGTTAGTACTGCACAAGCTCCAACTAGTTTTTCAGGCTTTAAAGCAGCTATATCAGCAATCCTACTACTAGTGGCTGAAGACAAATTAAGTCCACTTTTTTTTAACTGAACTGAATGTGCAGTCAGGAGGAGCAGGAGTGCTTGGCCTGGATCCACAGAAATACTGCCGGCCACTGCCAACGCAGACTCCATCCGGCTTGCCTCCCCTCGTTTTCCCAAAACCTGCATGAGGGCTGCTGCTAGCGTCTTGAGTCATCTGATCTTGCTCTGGACCCGACTCCCGAGCTGCATCAGGACGTCAGATTGGCGCCCGCAGCAGGGCGGTTTCATGGAATAATTTCAAGAGATCCTCTCGAGAACGCCAGGCAGGGATTCCAAAATCCTGAACACTTCTCTTCAAAACAGCAGACGAGAAGGCAAAGCGGAGGTGCTTTACCCATGAGGAGCCTACGACTGTCAACAAAAAATAGGCCAACTTAAAACAATGAATTTTAGTTCAGACTCTTGGGGTCTAATATATCTATATCTTGAGGCTTAACATCATCATCATCTCTGGTTTGAGACATTAACATTGACTTCAAAAACGACCTACAATATCACAGGTTATTAATAGTTTGCTGTATTCCACCAAAAAGATGAATATTCCAATAAGTCTTACCTATGGATGTGAAGAATTCAGCCTGTATTTGCCAGACATAGCACCAGTTTGCCAACAGAAAAAAGAGAGCCCAATCCTTCATGTTCAAAGCGCATGCAAGAGACCTAAGAATGAAAACATGGCATCATTAGGGAATCACAATTCAACTCAGTAAATACCAAATATCTCCAATTAGGCAAGATCTCTTCAGATCAGATGATGAGGCAAGTCTGGTAACTCGGGAATAAAAATGCTTCGCTTCCAACTGGAAGAGCATGGCTTCCAGATCCAGAACTAACAGAAGCACCACTGTGGTATAGAGGTGGTCAGGTTTTTCTTTTAAGAAATAGCAGGCTGTTTCAATAGGAAACAAACATTGTCCTGGCAATATTTATCCCTCAACTGGCATCAATACAACACATTATCTGGCCATAATCACTTTGCTGTTTGTAGTACTTGCTGGAGGACACAAATAACTTCCCAGAAATGTTAGGGAACCAAGAGTCTAATGACAGGGAGGAACTGAAGGAAATCCGTATTAGTAAGAAAATAGTGCCAAGGAAATTAATGGGGTTAAAGGCTGACAAATCCCCAGGGCCTGATAATCTACATCCCAGAGTAGTAAAGGAAGTGGCTCTGGAAATAGTGGATGCATTGGTGGTCATTTTCCAAAATTGTATAGACCCTGGAGCAGTTCCAACAGACTGGAGGGTGGCAAATGTAACCCCACTATTTAGAAAAGGAGGCAGAGAAAAAACAGGGAACTACAGACCAGTTAGCCATACATCAGTAGTGGGGGAAATGCTAGAGTCTATTATAAGGGATGTGATAACAGAACACCTGGAAAGCATAATTGGGATTGGACAAAGTCAGCATGGGTTTACGAAAGGGAAATCATGCTTAACAAATCTACTGGTGTTTTTTGAGGATGTAACTAGTAGAATAGATAAGGGATAACCAGTGGATGTGGTGTATTTGGATTTTCCGAAGGCTTTTGATATGCTCCCACGTAAGAGGTTAGTGTGCAAAATTAAAGCACATGGGATTGGGTGTAATATACTGGCATGGATTGAGAATTAGTTGACAGACAGGAAACAGACAGTAGGAATAAACGGGTCTTTTTCCGGGTGGCAGGCAGAGAGAAGTGGGGTACTGCAGGGATCATTGCTTGGGCTCCAGCTATTCACAATATATTAATGACTTGGGTGAGGGAACTAAATGTAACATTTCCAAGTTTGCAGACAACACAAAGCTGGGGGGGAATGTGAGCTGTGAGGAGGATGCAAAGAGGCTCCAATGTGATTTAGACAAGTTGGGTGAGTGGGCAAATGCATGGCAGATACAGTACAATGTGGATAAATGTGAGTTTATCCACTTTGGTTGTAAAAACAGAAAGGCAGATTATTATCTGAATGGTGATAGATTGGGAAAGGGGGAGGTGCAACGAGAGCTGGGTGTCCTTGTACACCAGTCGCTGAAAGTAAGCATTCAGGTGCAGCAAGCAATTCGGAAGGCAAATGGTATGTTGGGCTTCATTGCAAGAGGATTTGAGTACAGGAGCAAGGATGTCTTACTGCAGTTATACAGGGCCTTGGTGAGACCACATCTGGAGTATTGTGTGCAGTTTTGGTCTCCTTATTTGAGGAAGAATGTTATTGCCATTAAGGGATTGCAAACAAGATTTTCTAGGCTGATTCCTGGGATGGCAGGATTGACGTATGAGGAGAGATTGGGTCGACTAGGCCTATATTCACTAGAGTTTAGAAGAATGAGAGGGGATCTCATAGAAACCTATAAAATTCTAACAGGACTAGGCAGGTTAGATGCAGGGAGGATATTCTCGGTGGCTGGGGAGTCCAGAACCAGGGATCACAGTCTCAGGATACGGGGTATGCCATTGAGAACCGAGATGAGGAGAAATTTCTTCACTCAGAGGGTGGTGAACCTGTGGAATTCTCTACCGCAGAAGGCAGCGGAGGCCAAGTCATTAAATATATTCAGGAAGGAGATAAATATATTTCTTAATGCCAAAGGGATCAAGGGATATGGAGAGAAAGCGGGAACAGGGTACTGAATTAGACGATCAGCCATGATCTTTTTTAAATGGCAGAGCAGGCCCAAAGGGCCGAATGGCCTACTGCTGCTCCTATTTTCTATGTTTCTATGTACACAAATTGCCTGCTGCATTAAATAGGTTACTATAGTGACCATACTTCAAAAGTACTTCATTGGCACGTTGGAACATCCTCAGGTCATAGAAGACACTGGACAGAATTTTATGCCACCCCAGCCGAGCTGGATGGTGGTGGTGGTGGGGGGGGGGGGGGTGGCGTAAAATGGAGCGGGAGGCTCCGGGAGACCTTCCCTACCCCACTTTACGTAGGGCGGGGGAGGCGGGTAGGGTGAAAACTTGACTGCCCGCCCCAGGCCAATCAAGGCTCTTAAGTGGCCAATTAATGGCAACTTAAGGGCCCTTACCCACCTCCATGTGGATTTTACGCTTGGGAAGCGGGCGTCTTGCAGCTGGGAAAGGCCACCCGGTAAAAGCTGGTGGCCTCTCAGCGTCCCGGGCGTGGGCCCTGACAAACGGGCACAGGGTGCCCAATTGAGGGCTGCCCCCACTTCGCCCCAAATGACACCCTTGCCTCGCCGTGGCCTGACAGATTACCCCCAGCGAGGCAACCCAAACCTACCTGCACTCCTGGCTCCATGTCCTCGGCTAGGCTG
This sequence comes from Heterodontus francisci, assembly GCF_036365525.1. Taxonomy (NCBI): domain Eukaryota; kingdom Metazoa; phylum Chordata; class Chondrichthyes; order Heterodontiformes; family Heterodontidae; genus Heterodontus; species Heterodontus francisci. The sequence goes on from NC_090382.1 coordinate 101,578,302, forward strand.
CAGTCACTGTTCCAGGTGGCGCTGCGTTGATTAAGAGCCACCAGCCTGACGATTGGCCGGCAGTTCAATGAGGTGGGACTTCCTCCCTCAAGCTGGTGGAAGCCCTGCCTCGGAACAATTAATGCCTGGGGACCCGTAAAATGCGGGACGGATCCCCAGGCTAGGCGTAAGTGGGTTCGCCACTGACTTTTACGTCGGCGGCCAGCTCCCGTCCACCCAATGTAAAATCCAGCCCACTATATAAATAAATGTTATTTCTTTCTTTAAGCAATAAGTACTCATCAGACAGAAAGTGGATTAATAGCTCACACAACTGCACGCACATTTTCTCTCAGTCAGTACCAGAAGCTTCAGCTGCAGCTGTTATCTGGGTTGCATACATTTGCACCACACTCACTCCCACGAGAAGAAAATGTTAAAATTGCACAGCATCCATGTTAATACCTGTGTGTTCTCACTGCTGATAGACAAGGGTTTGTACTTTTAGTTAGAGTCAAATACCTCAGACACACCTTTGGCAAATTACCTCAGAACTGGCTACTGATTAAAAATTTTGCATATGGCACGCATTTCCTCCCTGTGTCACACTACATCCCGTCACACTTTAGTTATCGCATTTCAGGTCATCCTCAAACTCACTGGTGATGAATGTCAAAGGAGATCTGCTGGTGTCTTTAGTTGTTGACTGAGGCACGGCAATACATATTAATATTTAGAGGCATGAGGCAATTCAGAAGGCTTGAGGATTTCCTCTATATAAAAAGAAACTTCTTTTCACTAAAATACCAGTAATAGTATAAAGGGAGAGGAATGTCCTCATCACAGATGTGATGTGCACATTGATACGTGACACATCAATAATTTAGTCTTAAAATTAATCCTGAAGGAAATCATCTGCTCATCATTGGAACAAGAGTAGGCCATTCAACACCTTGAGCCTGTTCAATCATTCAACTAGATCATGATTGATCTATATCTCAATTCCATTTACACGCCTTGATTTCATATCCTATAGACAGAGCTAAGCGACCCCACAACCAACGGATCAGATCAAAGCTTTGCAGTCCTGCCACATCCAGTTGTGAACGGTGGTGGACAATTAAATAACTAACCAGAGGAGAAAGAGATTCCACAATCATTACCATCCCTCAAATGATGAGGGAGCCCAGCAAATCAGTGCAAAAGGACAAGACTGAAGCATTTGGAACCATCTTCAGCCAGAAGTGCCGAGTGGATGATCCATCTCAACCTCCTCGTGAGGTCCCCGGTATCACAGATGCCAGTCTTCAGCTAATTTGATTCATTCCACGTGATATCAAGAAGCAGCTGAAGGCATTAGAAAAAGTAAAGAATATGTGCCCCTGACAACATCCCAGCTGTAGTACTGAAGACATGTGTTCCAGGATTAGTCGTACCCCTGGCCAAGCTGTTCCTGTACAGTTATAACACTGCAACTAGCTGCCAATATGGAAAATTGCTCAGGTATGTCCCAGCCACAAAAAGCAGGACAAATCTATCCAGCCAGTTACCACCACATCAGTCTACTAACTAGTATCAGCAAAGTGATGGAAGATGTTGTTGACAGGACTATCAAGCAGCACTTACTCAGCAACAAGCTACTCATCATTGCTCAGTAATGCTCAGCTTGAGTTCCACCAGGGCCACTCAGCTCCAGACCTCATTTCAGCCATGGTCCAAATCATGGACAAAAGAGCTGAATTCAAGAGGTGAGGTGAGAGTGACTGCCCTTGACATCAAGTGTGGCAACGAGGAGCTCTAGCAAAATTGAAATTAATGGAAATCGGGGAAAACGCTTCACTGATTGGAGTCATATCTAGCACAAACATAGATAGTTGTGGTTGTTGGAGACCAATGATCTCAGCCTCAGGATATTGCTTTATGAGTTCCTCAGGGGAGTGCCCTAGGACCAACCATTTTCAGCTGCTTCATCAATGACCCTCCCACCAATCATAAGGTCATAAGTGGGGATGATCGCTGATGATTGCACAGTATTCAGTACAATTGCAACACTTCAGATGCTGAAACAGTCTATGCTCACATGCAGTAAAACCTGGACAACATTCAGACTTGGGCTGATAAATGGCAAGTAACACTTGTGTTACACAAGTGCCAGGCAATGACCATTTCCAACAAGAGAGAATCTAACCATATCCCCTTGACATCAACAGCTTTACCATCACTGAATCCCCAATGAACAACATCCTGGGGGTCATCATTGACCAAAACTCAACTGGACCAGCCATATAAATACTGTGGTTACGATAGCACGTCTGAGCAGACGTATTCTGCAGCAAGTAACTCATATCCTGACTCCCCAAAGCCTGTCCACCATCTACAAAGCACAGGTCAGGACTGTGATGGAATACTCTCCATTCGACTGGATGGGTGTAACTCCAACACTCAAGAAGCTCAACACCATCCAGGACAAAGCAGCCCCCCTTGATCGACACCCCATCCACCACCTTAAACATTCACTCCCTCCACCACAAGCACACAGTGGCAGCAGTGTGTACCATCTACAAGATACACTGCAGCAACCTGCTAAGACTCCTTTGACACCACCTTCCAAACTTGTGGCCTCTATCAACTAGAAGGACAAGGGCAGCAGACGCATGGGAACACCACCACCTGAACGTTCCCCATCATGTTACACATCATCCTGACTTGGAACTATATCGCCGTTCCTTCAGCATCGCTGGGTCAAAATCCTGGAACTCCCTTCCTAACAGCACTGGACTGCAGCGGTTCAAGAAGGCAGCTCACCACCACCTTCTCAAGGCCAATTAGGGATGGGCAATAAATGACGGCCTAGCCAGGGATACTCACATCCCACAGAAATTTACAGCATGGAAGGAGACAATATGGGCTCATCATGTCCACACCAGCCAAAAATGAGCCATCCAGCCTAATCCCACCTTCCAGTGCTTGGGCCATAGCCTTGTAGGTTACAGCACTTAACTTCAAATCCAAGTACTTTTTAAATGTTATGAAGGTTTCGGCCTGCACTGCCCTTTCAGGCAGTGAGTTCCAGATCCCCACCATCCTCTGCGTGAAAATCTTTTCCCTGGAATTCCCTCTAAACCTTCCACCTCTTACCCTAAGTCTATGCCCCCTGGCTATGGACCCCTCAACCAAGGAAATGAATAAAAAAGGAAAATCTCTTAATAGCCTCGCCTAATGAAAATCTATAAATCTCAGTTTTCTTAAATTGACCCAGACTCAACAGCTTTTTGAGCGAGAAATCTGCAGATTTCCACTACACTTTTGTGAAGAAATACTTTCGGATATCACCCCTGAATGGCCTAGCAGGGCTACGGACCAAATGATGGAAGGTGGGATTAGAATGGGTGGATTGTTTTTTGGCCAGCATAGACATGATGGGTCAAATGGCCTCTTTCTATGATTCTATACTTGTTCTGGATTCCTCCACCAGAGGAAGTTTCTCTCTAGCTACCTTATCAAATCCTAGAATCATCTTAAACACCTCAAATTGAATCACCCCTTAATTTTCTATTCTCAAGGGAATACATGCCTAGCCAATGAAACCTGTCCTCATAATCAGACCCTTTTATCCCCAGGTATAATTCTGGTGAATCTGTAATTAACCCCCTCCAAGGCCAATATATTCCTGAGGTGCAGTAACGAGAACTGAATGCCGTATTTCAGCATCTAACAGAAGTTTGATATTGCTACTGTTGACTTTGAATGATTCTGCTTAAAATGGCAAACACGTTAGATGAGGATCCTATCCCCAAAAATGTGCTATAAATAATTCTCCTGCTTGAATGCTTTCGACAAAAGTCACTTGGAATCCACTAGCGTGGGTTTATCACTTGCTGCAGCGTTTTGTTTTTGGATGCACAGATAACTATGTATTCTTTGCTCAAATTATCACCCCCTTTTCCAAGATTTCCATCAATCCTTGTGGAAGCAGCCATTCTTCATGTAGAAACTATACAGTGGGCTTAGCGCCATTGAGGTGGGCAGTCAGGCCCAATCTTACACTTGACTAATAAAAACAAAGATTAATTTTCTAGTCAGGGTCACTGGACAATTCTGCCCCCTGCCCCCAAAGATGGGAACAATGGCTGATTTCCCTACCCCAAGGATACATGGTAAATTGCAGTGCTCTGCAGCACAGCCCATGGATCTAACCTGGGAGTTTCCCCCTCTATTATGTCTCAGTATCACAGCATGTGGTGCATTTAAAAATGAAGGAAGAATTACATTTACATAACACCTTCCACGGTCTCAGAACATTCCATAGTGCTTCACAGCCAACAGGGTACTTTTGAAGTACAGTCACTGTTGTAACATGAGAAATGTGGCAGCCAATTTATGCACAACAAACTCCCACAAACAACAATGAGAAAATGAAGATAATCTGGTTGACGATATAAATATTGGCCAGGATACCTTGCAGAACTTCACTGTTCTTCTTTGAAATAGCACTGCGAGATTTTGTTTATGTCCGCCTGACAGGGTAGGTGGCCTTGCTTCCTTAGTACCACACTGGAGTGTCAGCTTAGATTTCCATCCAAGTGTCTGTAATGGGGCTTGAAAGGGCAACCTTAGTCGCTGAGCCAGTGCTGTGTTTGAGAGTAATTTGTTTTGGCCAGACTGAACTGTGATTTTTGATATAGTTTTACAGTGAACAGACACCACTGTTATTAATAGTATTATGCAACACTCGGACTTATTTACAGATCCACTGAGTGACACTGGAAACTGGGAATCTCAAAGTCAAGGTTAAATAGCTATGGTTTCCCTCTGAGTTCTGGCACCCACCATCTAAAGAATGAGCATAATTAAAATGTTATTTATAACAGAAACCAATGGGGATCAAAGTGGCTTAAATGGTTAAATACACACAAAAACACAATTTATATTGGAGTACTCGCATGAAAAGATGCAAATCGCTACAAATAAAGAGAAAATTAATTGGTCCCATGCTTTCAACAAGAGCTGTAATCAAAGGGGGTGTGGGTCAGAGGATCAGTGCTGCAGTGTTCTAAGTTCTATCTCCAAACTGTGCTCCCTTTGGAGGTGGGCACACAGGATTAGAGAATCTATCCTTAGATCTGAATACAATGCAGTATTTCTTAACTTCTATTCAGAGCTACTTTTTTTAAAAAAAACTAACAATTTTTTTTTATTTGGAGATACAGCACTGAAACAGGCCCTTCGGCCCACTGAGTCTGTGCCGACCAACAACCGCCCATTTATACTAACCCTGTAGTAATCCCATATTCCCTATCACCTACCTACACTAAGGGCAATTTACAATGGCCAATTTACCTATCAACCTGCAAGTCTTTGGCTGTGGGAGGAAACCGGAACACCCGACGAAAACCCACGCGGTCACAGGGAGAACTTGCAAAACTCCGCACAGGCAGTACCCAGAATTGAACCCGGGTCCCTGGAGCTGTGAGGCTGCAGTGTTAACCACTGTGCCACTGTGCCGCCCCTATCCTTGGGGTAGGGATGGGGTGGGGGGGGGAAATCAGCCATTGTTCCCATCTTTGGGGGCAGGGGGCAGAATTGTCCAGTGAACCTGACTAGAAAGTTAATCTTTGCTTTTATTAGGCAAGTGTAAGATTGGGCCTGACTGCCCACCTCAGTAACGCAACGCCCACTGTATATTTATTTATTTAGAGATACAGCACTGAAACAGGCTCTTCGGCCCACCGAGTCTGTGCCGACCAACAACCACCCATTTATACTAATCCTACAGTAATCCCATATTCCCTACCATATCCCCACCATTCTCCTACCACCTACCTACACTAGGGGCAATTTACAATGGCCAATTTACCTATCAACCTGCAAGTCTTTGGCTGTGGGAGGAAACCGGAGCACCCGGCGGAAACCCACGCGGTCACAGGGAGAACTTGCAAACTCCGCACAGGCAGTACCCAGAACTGAACCCAGGTCGCTGGAGCTGTGAGGCTGCGGTGCTAACCACTGCGCCACTGTGCCGCCCTAGACAGCATCAAATCGCACCAGCACACTGTATGTTCTCTGATACACTTACAAAGCTTGCTATCAACATCTAATAGTGGGAGAACCAGCGCTGCAGAATCTTCTTCATCCAAATGACTTTGTGACTGCGTTTCTGACAAATGGAACAGAGTCTTACAGCAGGGATAATTTTAGGATTCCAGCTGTAACATTGACCAGAGCCAAGTACTGGATCAAGCTTGGCAGAACACAATGAAGCTTGGACTACATCCATGGCCAAATATCACAGTTTCGCATCTCAACATATCAACAGGGACAGTGTCAACTACTCAGGCTCCAAACAGCAGAAACCAAACAGATTACAAAACAATGAAAACCACATATCCAACTAAACCCTTTCAGCACTAAGTTTAGAATTTACAAGCTGCACAAAATATCGCATTACGACCCCGATCGATACAACTGGCATAGAAGTCTGACTCAAGTCCTTTTCAGCCTAATGATTATGGTTTTGGTAGTAAGAGGGTGGAATACCGTCGATTATGTCCAAATAAGCACTTAAACTGCTGGGAATAATTAACTGCTTTTATTTCTAGATCCTCTCAGACTTTCCCATCAAAGAATGACAAAGGAATACAAGAGAAGTGTGATTGCAATAACGTGTTTACTTCCATCCGGGGAACTTCATGTGTCCAGTTAATAATATGCAAGAATCGATAAGTTAACTAATAGCATTCACTGTTATTTATGTGTAAATGGTACCGCAACTTCAAGGGAGTGGCAGAAGTGCGGTTAAATGACAATATCTAAAAGTCGCTGTTCAAGGTGTGCCACTCCATAGTTAAGCTTTGCTAAAACGGCATCTCACTGTCTACCTCACCATTGAAATGCATTGAATGGCATCAAGTTGCTGTACTTGCATGGGATAAACAAACTATACGCATCACAGGAAGTTAAATCTCATCATATCAAGCATCACAGAAAGTGAAGTATACTTTTAAAAACTGTGAGCTCTGGTGATGAAAATTAACTACTACAAATGTGGGGTCTCATTCCTTCCCAAGATTTTTAAAATGTCAAATTTAATTTTTTTTAAATTTAGATTTACTTTTCTTTTCTGTCTCTTTTTTTCCTCTCACATTTCAATCTTTCTTTTCCTCTTTATTTCTCTTTCTTACTTCCTTATCAGTCCTTGCTTTTTTAATTTTGCAATCATTCAATCCGATTGGTTAATCGGATTGGTTGCTCTATTCATTCAAGTCCCAGATGCCCTGTTCTCCTCAGTGCACTGTTACCAGCTCATGCTTGCAGCAACTTAGTGGGCAAAAATGTTTTGAGCTAAAGGGTGCAGGGGAAAGTCCAACTAACAGCAGATGCCATGCCAAAACAAAATCTGACCCATTATCACAAATATCACTTTCTCATCTCAGAATTACAAAGTGAAGATAATCATCTCCAAGAATAAGCCTGGTTAAATTTATTAAGTAAAGAAATTCAGCAAGTACATTTTATAACAACATGATAAATAATTACCACAGCACACTCCTGGTAGCTCACAGGAAAGGTGGGTTATGTAACTAGAGCTATAATTAAAAACCATTATACTCATAACTATATGGATATGGAGATTTCCTTAACCTTTGTAGATAGCTTTGATAGGATTGACAGTGGGCGTGATGGAACTAATAACAGGAGCAGTAGATGGTAACTTCTCAGATTTGGTTTCAACACTTCCAGGGTTCATAATTTTATCAGGAGACTATCCTGAAGAGTTAACACCAGTAGCAGGAGGATGAACAGTGTTCTTTCTGGGAGGTAGTTGGTGTGCTACACTAGAGGTACAGTAACAGCTACTTCCTTAGATGGAATAGGCACTGGCGATAGGTCACATGCAACAGTATAATTTGGTACATCAAAGACAGTAGATCAATGAAAGTTTCATTAATTAATCCTCATAATACTTCCACAGCAAACTATCCACCAAAAACATAATGGCTCCAATCTTCTGATCATTAACACCAACACTCAATTTTCTCACATTGCCACTAAAATGAAGCCATAATGCTCTTACTCCCAAATGATATTGCTTCAAAGTTGGTGACCCATCATTATAAAATCCAATAGTCACCACATTCTCTTATACCTCTGTCAGGTTTTACTACAGAAATGATCACTTTCCCAGTCTCTAAATGATATTTTCTCTAATGCCCTCATACTCCATGAGATCTAGTTCTACTGATACCCTGTGCTAAAGAGGATAGACTACCACTTTGATCATCAATAATAAATTGGCTTCATCCTGCTTCACATTAAGATGGACACCCTTTATTGAACTTATCAGATTGAGTAAGGATTTGTATGCCCATGGGTCCTTGAGCAGTGATCTTCTTAGTATTGGCCTCGCTTAACCACAGGCTACAAAACCAATCTCAGCCCAGCAATGAGGCACCTTTACCTTTAACTGCAATTACCAACAATTGTTTTCTGATTTTCATACCTTACCTGGATGTTTATTTTTGCAAGGAATAGCAATGGGTGTTCAGAGTATATTTTCAATAAAATGTCAGGTTTTTTGCAGGGCAAGTTTCCCAAATTTCTTCTCAGATACTTCTAATGACATAATACTTACCACAGCCCCAGTGCCCAAATCAAATTCAAATTTAGTACCTTCTATCCAGACGGGATCTTCAATTTTGTGTTTTTCCCTTTCCTGTTATGGATATATACAGAAAAAAGTGACTCTTTTTCATCTGTCTATCTTCCTGTACAGTTTCTTCCTCTGGTTCCTTGTCAGAATTGATATAGTGGATGCTGGATTGTTGTATTTTCTTTTGTTGAATCCTCGCAGTTCTAAAATAAGAGTTCAGGCCTTCTTTTCATCCCCTGACTCCTCCCTACCAACACCTACAGGCTTCTGTGCAATTATGGAATACAACCTTCTTACATAAACATCAGTCTGGATGAAGCTTACTTTTACAACTCCTCTGACATGGTTGACCAATTCTCTTCATTCTGGAGCTGTTGGACTCTGTGGGCAGCAACTCACCAGCTTGCCTGGCAGCAGTCCCCAACCCAAGTGCTATTTCGAGAACTCTAGCACCATGTGAGCCTGTCTTCACTCAACAGCTTCCTTCCAACCACAGGAACTTTTATTGCATCATCCAAATGCCCACCAAAGTCACATGTTTTGGACCATTTCCTTAATTCCTCACTGACTGAGAAATTTCTTCTTTGCCCCTTTCCCTTCTGTGGTTAAACACGAACCATTCAGTAATAACAAGCTCAAATGTTCTTAGACAACCAGGACAAGGAGCAATTTGATTCTTAATCAATGCAAGTGTTGCAGATCCACAGATAGTGAGAAAAGCTCTTTTCGACAAGTTAATTTGCCTCGAAATAAAAATTAAGTCTTTCTAAATACTCACTCCAGTGCGACCCCATTTGGGACTATTCAATTTTCCCAAGAAAAAATAAATTTCAATGATGAGGGAGACCATAACCCAAGTAACAAAGATGTGTGATAGTCAATCTTTTTCGCAATGTGTTCTCATTTATTCTCATCACTGCTATGGCCAAATAAGCACTTGGATTGATGTGCTTTTATTTTTAGACTCGCTGGAATGCTTTAATTGAAAGGAATACAAAAGAAATGGAGATGAAAACGCAAAACCAAAATTGCACAGAGCTCCAAAAATGCTGAATATAGTAAAAGGCATGGCAAAATCAGAAACCACTAATCAGGCTAGCCAAGCTTTGGATTTAAATGACGATTGACGAAGGAAAGGGATTCCATTGTTTTGAAACTAGCCTGGAATGGGAAATACACAAGCACTGTGTTAATTGTGTTTTGTTTGATGCAGGTGGTGGGCATTAACTGGGGATTTATTTGTGCCCCTCTAAATACACACAGATAAAACTGTTTTTTTGGGGGGTTAGGAGGTGCTTGCCTATAATACTTAACTGTGCAAATAATTGCATATAAATGCAAAGATTGGCTCTGGTTATATCCTTCACCAACCGGTGTACAGCTGGACACGGTTCCTCTCCAGAACAAGCCTGGGAAATTGGTCACTGTATTGCTATTTTACATTCACACCAAAACAAAAGCACTATAGCTTTTCATATCAACATGATTCTCGACAGGGGCGAGAGTAACAAGGTAGTTGTCATGGGGGACTTTAACTTTCCAAATATTGACTGGAAATACTATAGTTCGAGTACTTTAGTTGGGTCAGTTTTTGTCCAGTGTGTGCAGGAGGGTTTTCTGACACAGTATGTAGACAGGCCAACCAGGGGCGATGCCACATTGGATTTGGTACTGGGTAATGAACCCGGCCAGGTGTTAGATTTAGATGTAGGTGAGCACTTTGGTGATAGTGATCACAATTCGGTTAGGTTTACCTTAGCGATGGGCAGGGACAGGTATATACCGCAGGGCAAGAATTATAGCTGGGGGAAAGGAAATTATGATGCGATTAGGCAAGATTTAGGATGCGTAGGATGGGGAAGGAAACTGCAGGGGATGGGCACAATCGAAATGTGGAGCTTATTCAAGGAGCAGCTACTGCGTGTCCTTGATAAGTATGTACCTGTCAGGCAGGGAGGAAGTTGTCGAGCGAGGGAGCCGTGGTTTACTAAAGAAGTTGAAGCGCTTGTCAAAAGGAAGAAGAAGGCTTATGTTAGGATGAGACGTGAAGGCTCAGTTAGGGCGCTTGAGAGTTACAAGCTAGCCAGGAAGGATCTAAAGGGAGAGCTAAGAAGAGCAAGGAGAGGACACGAGAAGTCATTGGCGGATAGGATCAAGGAAAACCCTAAGGCTTTCTATAGGTATATCAGGAATAAAAGAATGACTAGAGTTAGATTAGGGCCAATCAAGGATAGTAGTGGGAAGTTGTGTGTTGAATCAGAGGAGATAGGGGAAGTGCTAAATGAATATTTTTCGTCAGTATTTACAGTAGAGATAGAAAATGTTGTCGAGGAGAATACTGAGATTCAGACTACTAGGCTAGATGGGATTGAGGTTCACAAGGAGGAGTTGTTAGCAATTTTGGAAAGTGTGAAAATAGATAAGTCCCCTGGGCCAGATGGGATTTATCCTAGGATTCTCTGGGAAGCCAGGGAGGAGATTGCAGAGCCTTTGTCCTTGATCTTTATGTCATCATTGTCGACAGGAATAGTGCCGGAAGACTGGAGGATAGCAAATGTTGTCCCCTTGTTCAAGAAGGGGAGTAGAGACAGCCCTGGTAATTATAGACCTGTGAGCCTTACTTCGGTTGTGGGTAAAATGTTGGAAAAGGTTATAAGAGACAGGATTTATAATCATCTTGAAAAGAATAAGTTCATTAGCGATAGTCAGCACGGTTTTGTGAAGGATAGGTCGTGCCTCACAAACCTTATTGAGTTTTTTGAGAAGGTGACCAAACAGGTGGATGAGGGTAAAGCAGCGGATGTGGTGTATATGGATTTCAGTAAGGCATTTGATAAGGTTCCCCATGGTAGGCTATTGCAGAAAATACGGAAGTATGGGGTTGAAGGTGATTTAGAGCTTTGGATCAGAAATTGGCTAGCTGAAAGAAGACAGAGGGTGGTGGTTGATGGCAAATGTTCATCCTGGAGTTTAGTTACTAGTGGTGTACCGCAAGGATCTGTTTTGGGGCCACTGCTGTTTGTCATTTTTATAAATGACCTGGAAGAGGGTGTAGAAGGGTAGGTTAGTAAATTTGCGGAAGACACGAAGGTCGGTGGAGTTGTGGATAGTGCCGAAGGATGTTGTAGGGTACAGAGGGACATAGATAGGCTGCAGAGCTGGGCTGAGAGATGGCAAATGGAGTTTAATGCGGAAAAGTGTGAGGTGATTCACTTTGGAAGGAGTAACAGGAATGCAGAGTACTGGGCTAATGGGAAGATTCTTGGTAGTGTAGATGAACAGAGAGATCTTGGTGTCCTGGTACATAAATCCCTGAAAGTTGCTACCCAGGTTAATAGGGCTGTTAAGAAGGCATATGGTGTGTTAGCTTTTATTAGTAGGGGGATCGAGTTTCGGAGCCACGAGGTCATGCTGCAGCTGTACAAAACTCTGGTGAGACCGCACCTGGAGTATTGCGTGCAGTTCTGGTCACCGCATTATAGGAAGGATGTGGAAGCTTTGGAAAGGGTGCAGAGGAGATTTACTAGGATATTACCTGGTATGGAGGGAAGGTCTTACGAGGAAAGGCTGAGGGACTTGAGGTTGTTTTCGTTGGAGAGAAGGAGGAGGAGAGGTGACTTAATAGAGACATATAAGATAATCAGAGGGTTAGATAGGGTGGACAGTGAGAGTCTTTTTCCTCGGATGGTGATGGCAAACACGAGGGGACATAGCTTTAAGTTGAGGGGTGATAGCTATAGGACAGATGTTAGAGGTAGTTTCTTTACTCAGAGAGTAGTAGGGGCGTGGAACGCCCTGCCTGCAACAGTAGTAGACTCGCCAACTTTAAGGGCATTTAAGTGGTCATTGGATGGACATGTGGATGAAAATGGAATAGTGTAGGTCAGATGGTTTCACAGGTCGGCGCAACATCGAGGGCCGAAGGGCCTGTACTGCGCTGTAAAGTTCTAATTCTAATTCTAATTAATCTATGATATAATCACAGTTAAATTGGGATAACAACATATACCTTATGGCCAATCTACAAAACTGGCATTTTCATTTTTCAGTTCAGTAATTCTGGGTGGCACAGTGGGTTAGACATTGCCCTTTGATCCCTGGAACTTGGGTGCTATTCCTAATCAGATTAAAGTTTCCTCTTTCTGTTGGCTTGAAGAGCTCTTTGGAAAATAAGTAAGGAAGTCCGAGTTCACTTTACGGAGAACATGGGTTAAAAACACAATACTGACAATCTCACTCAGATCAGAGACTCTCCAAGGATAACAAGTGTGGAAAGGTGAGGATTCTTATTGAGGTAGCATATCTTCAGGGGTTCCCCAATGCTCCGGCTTTAACTTTGGCAGATATTTGGCAGAAACCTTGGAGATCTGGAACTTCCCCTCATCCCCCTCCAAGCCCCTGATGGAATTTTACCCCACTATTACAATGGGAGGTACACTGTTCAAGTTGAAGTACATTGTTGGGAATTGGCATCAAGACAGCTTTACTCTGTAACAGGATGCTGGAACCACTCAGCAGATTAGGCACTATCTGTGCAGAGCACAGACAAATTGATGGCCCTTTCAGCATTCGCTGTCTTTATTCCACTGAAACTGACAACAACTTCAGGAATACATACATGTGCAGAATAACACGAAAATTCGGAAGTTGCTGTCAGTGATTCTACGATCCTCCAGAGGGTACACTGTTGAGGTTGAGGTTTCCAGAGTGCAAACCCTAAGCAATCTGTGAATTAACAAAAACTTCCACTCCTACATTGTTCGTCTCGCAGTAAATACCCTTGAAAAGTTACACCTTGTTGAATGAGTTGTAATTGAGTTTTTAATGGCGTACTAAGTTCATAATTACTGCTAAACACCCTGGCCCTGAAAAGCTAGTTTTATATTTGTGGAAGGTCAACTTTGTGAAATTTCTCCATTATGATTAAAAATTCTACATATCTTTAAAATAATAATTACTTTTTTCAAGTTTATAATATTTTAGTTTCTATCTACATTCAATCAATCATTTAATTCGCTATTTGAAAATTTAAAATTAAAAGTGAAGGACAATCAGTGCTTTTAACTTCCGAAGAAGGGTCACTGACCCGTAACGTTAACTCTGCTTCTCTTTTCACAGATGCTGCCAGACCTGCTGAGTGGTTCCAGCATTTCTTGCTTTTAACTTCCTGGTTTGCTGTCTGTGAGAATATGTCAATGTGATTGGCTGCTTACCCCGCTTGCTGACATCATTGCTGCTGGATGCCTGGAGATTCCCTCGACTTGGCACTAGATTCAAACTCGTCAGGAAAGGGGAAATCTATGCTAGAGAGATTGTTACATCTTTGTGGGGAGCTTTCTTTGACGTCAGCGTTGAGCCTGATGTTACGGGTCCGAACCCTTTGTCAAAACACTTTAGGCCCTTTGCTCAAACCCAAAATGTCAACTTGTCCATTCTCTCCACAGATGCCAGCGGACTTGCTGAGTGTTTGCAGCATTCTTGGTTTTCACTTTTACATTTCAGGCATCTGCAGTGTTATGATCTTTGAGTTTTACTGTGTAACTTCCTCTGTTATGTGTGGCCTGGGAGTGTTAAATTCCAACACTGTGACAAAAGAAGACAAAAGAAGGGAGTTGCTGTTTTTACACAGTGGGGTGAATTTTACAGACCACCTGATGTCGGGGGTCATGGATGGGGGGGTGCTGGAAAATGCATCGATGCCAGGAACGCCCGGCTCCATATTGCTGGTGGCGCGAGGCCTCGTGGCAGAACTACCCCCCACCACCCCGACACACCGCTTGGCAGCGGGCTCTAAATTTACATATGTTAATTTATTTAAAGTATTGAATTAAATACTTACCTGCTCCCGCCGTCGGTCCAAGTTCAATATTCGTGCTGGTGGCTGGCACTCCCGCGCCTTCGGATCTCTGTCTGGAGATCAGATGCAGGATGCTGGTGGGGAGGGGGAGCAGGTAAGTATTTCAGTGTGGGAAGTGGGGGGGGAGCGGGGTCAAAGCAAATCAGAATGGTGTAGGAGATGGTGGGAAGGGGTTGAAGGTAAAAGTTCATAAATTTTGGGGGGCGGGTGGAGGGGGAAGGTCAGGTACAGATGGTAAGTATTTTTGGGGGGGGGAAAGAGGCAAGGAATGAACTGTATGGTCATTGGGGGGTGGGAGAGGGGCCAGAAACATTACATAATTTTTTTTCAATAAAATTTAAAAGGCCTATAACTTTAAAAATGTAAACGAAATTGAAGGGCTCAAAGTCCTTTAAAAATGGCGCAGCGCCTGCGCAGCCGTGCCTGACGCCATTGCCAGGGGTGGAACGCCTGCCCCCTCCACGTCATCGGGGGTGGGGGGTAGGTCGGGGGGGTGGTCCGCCCCAGGCACGTAATTGAGCCGCCGCATTTATTATTGCGGCAGCTCCGTGCAGTAAAGCCCGCGTGTGCACGCCGCCATCTTTGAAGCACGATCGGTGGCGAACTTGTAAAATGCAGCCCAGTTAGTTCTGATGATTTTGAAGGCGCTGTCTGAAAGTGTGGTGGAAACTAATTCAACAGTAACTTTCAAAAGGCAATTGGATAAATACTTGAAAAGGAAAGAAAATTGCAGGGCTATAGGGAAAGAACACAAGAAGTAGCAGCAGGAGTAGACCATATGGCCCATCGAGCCTGCTCCGCCATTCAATACGACCATGGCTGATTTTGGACTTCAATTCCACTTTCCCGCCCGCTCCCCATATCCCTTGATTCCCTGTAAGACCAAAAATCTACCTAGCTCAGCCTTAAATGTATTCAATGATGGAGCATCCACAACCCTCTGGGGTAGAGAATTCCAAAGATTCACAACCCTTTCAGTGAAGTAATTTCTCCTCATCTCAGTCCTGAATGATCGGCCCCTTATCCTGAGACTATGTCCCCGTGTTCTAGATTTCCTCACCAGTGGGAACAATCTCTCAGCTTCTACCCTATCCAGCCCTTTCAGAATCTTGTATGTCTCAATTAGATCACCTCTCATTCTTCTAAACTCCAGAGAATATAGGCCCAATTTACTCAGCCTCTCATCCCAGGGACCAATTTAGTAAATCTTCGCTGCACTGCTTCCAGTGCAAGTATATTCTTTCTTAAATGTGGAGACCAAAACTGGACACAGTATTCCAGGTGTGGTCTCACCAAAGCCCTGTACAGTTTTAGAAGACTTCTTTATTCCTGTACTCCAATCCCCTTGCAATAAAGGCCAACATGCCATTTGCCTTCCTAATAACCTGCTGCACCTGCATGTTAACTTTGTGCGTCCCTTGTACGAGTACCCCCAAGTCTCTCTGAACATCAACACTTACCAGTTTCATTCCTTGTAAACAATATTCTGCTTTTCTATTTTTACAACCAAAGTGAATAACTTCACACTTCCCTACATTATATCCATTTGCCATCTTGTTGCCCCCTCACTTAACCTGTCTATATCTCTTTGCAACCTCTCTACATCCTCCCTGTAGCTTACCTTTCCACTGAGCTTTGTATCATCAGCAAACTTAGATACATTACTCTCTGTCTCTTCATCCAAGTCATTAATAATGAGCTGAGGCCCCAGCACTGATCCTTGCAGCATCCCACTATTCACTGCCTGCCAACTTGAAAATGTCCCATTTATGCTCACCCTTTGCTTCCTGTCTGTTAACTAATCCTCTATCCATGCTAATATATTACCCCCAACACCATGAGCCCTTACCTTGCCTGTTAATCTTTTGTGCGGCACCTTATCGAATGCCTTTTGAAAATCCAGGTTTACTACATCTACTGGTTCCCCTTTATCTACCCTACTAGTTACATCCTCAAAAAACTAATGAATTTCTCAAAAAGGATCTCCCTTTGGTAAAACCATGCTGACTTATTCTAATCATACTATGCTTTTCCAAGTACAATGTTAAGATTTCCTCAATAATAGTTTCCAGAATCTTCCCAATGACGATGTTAGGCTGACTGGCCTGTAGTTCCCTGTTTTCTCTCTAACTCCTTTCTTGAAAAGCAGCACAACGTTTACCAACTTCCAATCGGACGGGACCATTCCTGAATCTAAGGAATTCTGGAAAATCAAGGCCAGCACATCCATTATCTCTGCAGCTATCTCTTTTAGAACCCGAGGATGTAGGCCATTTGGTCCCAGGGACTTGTCAGATTTTAGTCCCTCAATACTTTTTCTTGACTGATATCAGCATCCTTAATTTCCTCAGTATTTTTAGACCCGAGGTTACTGCCTATTTCTGGAATGGAACTTGTGTCTTCTGCTGTGAAGACAGACACAAAATATTTGTTCAATGCCTCTGCCATTTCCTCATTCCCCATGATGATTTCTCCTGTCTCTGCCTCTAAGGGACCAATGTCTACTTTAGCTACTCTCTTCCTTTTTATGTACTTATAAAAGCTCTTACAATCTGTTTTTATATTGCTGGCTAGTTTACTCTCATTCTATTTTTTCCCCTTTTATCAACTTTTTGGTGGCCCTTTGCTGATTTCTAAAACACTCTCAATCCTCAGATTTGCTACTATTTTGTGCAACATTGTAAGCCTCTTCTTTTAGTCTAATACTCTCCTTAACTTCCTGAGTGAGCTACGGATGGGTCTTTCTGGATGGGTTTTTGTTTTTGAAAGGAATGTACTTTAGTTGAACACTTTGAATTATTTCTTTAAATGTTTCCCACTGTTCATTTGCTGCCATACCTTCCAGTCTATTTACCCAATTAACCTTAGCCAGTTCGCCCCTCATACCTTCGTAATTGGGTTTGTTTAAGTTTAAGATTCTTGTTAAGTTTGAAAGTAACACATTTCAATCACAAACATGAAATTTAATGGTATTATGATCACTATTTCCAAGTGGATCTTTTACCATGACATTACTTATTAACCCTGCTTCATTACACAATGCGAGGTCTAAGATAGCTTTATCCCTAGTTGGTTCTACAATGTTTTGCTCCAAGAAACTGTCATGAAAGCATTCTACAAATTCATCTTCTAGACCACTGTTGCCAATTTGATTGTCCCAGTCCATATGCAATTTAAAGTCCCCCACAATTAATACATTACCTTTTTTACATGCTCCTATAATTTCCTGTTTAATGTTCTGTCTTATGATATAACTACTGTTAGGGGGCCTGTAAATTACTCCCACCAGTGTTTTCTGACTCCTGCTATTCCTATTTTCCACCCAAACTGATTCTATTTCATGATCTACTGAGGCCACATCCCTTCTTATTAATGTCCTTATGCCATCCTTTACTATCAGGGCTACTCCTCCTCCTTTGCCATTCTGTTTCTCTGTCTGAAATATTGTGCACCCTGAAATATTCATTTTCCAACCTTGATCTCCTTGTAACCATGTCTCCGTAATGGCAATTAGATCTAGATCATCTACCTCTATTTGTGCCACTAGTTCATCTATCTTATTACAGATGCTTCATGCATTCAGATAAAGGAACTTCAGTTTCATTTTTTTAAACCTCTATTTCCTGCAATGACCTTATTTGCCAATGTACAATTGTTGTTAAACTCTGTGTCCCTTCCAGTCCCATTCTGTTGGGAGTTACCCACATCACTATCCTCTCTCTTTGGATTTCTAAATTTCCTTTTACCCAAACCCTCCCCCACCTCTGTTAGTTTAAAGCCCTGTCCACAGCTCTAGTTATGTGATTGGGCAGGACACTGGTTCCAGACCGGTTCAAGTGAAGCCTATCCCAACAGAAAAGCTTCCTCTTCCCTGAGAACTGATGCCAGTGCCCCAAGAATCGAAACTCCCTTCTTCCCACACCACTCTTTGAGCCACGCGATGCTCATACATCCACATCTAATCTGCCTGACCCTGTACCAATTTTCAGGTGGCTCGGTTAACAATCCGGAGATTGTTCTGTGTTTTAGTTTGGACCCTGACACCTCAAATTCTCGAAGCAGAACATCATTTCTGGTTCTACCTATGTCATTGGTTCCCACATGGACCACAACAACTTGATCCTCCCCCCTCCCGGTTCCTCTCTTGCCGCGAGGAGATGTCCTTAACCCTGGCAAGACAGCCATCGGAGCTCCCAGTCGTGGCTACAGAGAACAGATCTATCCCCCTGACTATACTGTCTCCTATCACTACCACATTCCTCTTCCCTCCCCCAACTGGAATGGCATCTTTCACCATGGTCAGTCCGCTCATCCACCTTGCAATCTTTCTCTTCATCCACACAGGTAGCAAGGACAGGGCTGAGGCTCCTCCATCACTACATGCTGATTATCCCTACCTACCTCATTTGCAGTCACCCACTCCTGTCCCTGACCATTGGCCACCTCTAATGTTTTCTCTACTCTAAGGGATGAGACTGCCTCCTGGAACAAAGTGTCCAGGTAATTCTCTCCCTCCCTGATGCTCCGCAATGTCTGCAACTCAGTCTCCAGCTCAGCAATTCTGAGCTGAAGTCATGCAAGCTGCAAGACTTGGACAATATCCAGGCTTGGGCTGATAAGTGGAAAGTAACATTCGCACCACACAAGTGCAGGCAATGACCATCTCCAACAAGACAGAATCTAACCATCTCCCCTTGACATTCAATGGCATTACCATCGCTGAATCCCCTACTAGCAACATCCTAGGGGCTACCATTGACCAGAAACTGAACTGGAGTAGCCATATAAATACCGTGGCTACAAGAGCTGGTCAGAGGCTAGGAATCCTGCAGTGAATAACTCACCTCCTGACTCCCCAAAGCCTGTCCACCATCTACAAGGCACAAGTCAGGGGTGTGATGGAATACTCTCCACTTGCCTGGATGGGTGCAGCTCCAACAACACTCAAGAAGCTCGACACCATCCAGGACAAAGCAGCCCGCTTAATTGGCACCCCATCCACAAACATTCACTCCCTCCACCACCAATGCACAGTGGCAGCAGTGTGTACCATCTACAAGATGCACTGCAGCAATGCACCAAGGCTCCTTAGTCAGCACCTTCCAAACCTGCGACCTCTACCAACTAGAAGGACAACGGCAGAAAATACATGGGAACACAACTACCTGCAAGTTCCCCTCCAAGTCACACACCATCCTGACTTGGAACTATATCACTGTTCCTTCACTGTCACTGGGTCAAAATCCTGGAACTCCCTTCCTAACAGCACTGTTGGGTGTACCTACCCCACATGGAGAGCAGCGGTTCAAGAAGGCAGCTCACCGCCACCTTCTCAAGGGCAATCAGGAATGGGCAATAAATGCTGGCCTGGCCAACGATGCCCACATCCCTTGAATGAATTGAAAAAAAATCACTGCAGACATGGTTGTCTGGGATTGTAGTGCATTCCACAGTTTCCCACATGTTGCAGTTGTAGCACACCACCGGCCCTGCCATCTCTGTACAATCTTTCTTCGTCAATTAGTTAATAATTCAAGCTGAAGTAATGGAAAGTTGTACTCACCTACCTTGGAGTCAGAAGAGGAAGTCTCACCAACTGCTAGAGGCTGAGAAAGATAGGAAAAGGAGCTGCTCTTTCCCCCTCTGCACCGAATTCCCACGTGCACCAAATTTCCAAATTCACTCTGGCAAATGTCTCACTCAGGCAACTGTCTCTTGCCCAACTCCGTCCCCTCACTGCGTCAAAATAGCAGAGTGGAACAATTGGATACTTCTGTCAGAGAAAGAAGCATGATGGGCTGAATAGCCCTCTTCTCTGCTGCATGATTCTATGTTTCTACATTTCCCACTTCCTGTCCTTGTACAGCACAAAATTGACTATTTTTGGATTAATAGATCCCCCTGAAATTCTTACCATTTCTCAACTATCTAAAATGTAGACCAGAGAACAGGGCTGCAGAGCTAAATTTATACCAGCAGTCTGTAATTTTACTCAGCATAGAATTACAGACAGTTGTACTTCCAAGCACATGATCACTTCTTTTCATGATTTTCTTTAAATATAAGCAGACACACTGTTGTGTGATTTTCTATTACCCAATAATAAAAATCCATATTGTGTGATGAATTCGGTTCTATAAACAGAAGATTTATTACAAGTTGATAGGTCTGTTTGGCAGTTTACAGCCTAAGTTGCAGTCTAATGAAATGTTTATTCTGGAGCTTCTGAAATTTTAGAAAGATTATGCAAGGGCATGTGATCTATCCAGTAACTAAGATATAGCAATGAGAACATAAGAAATAGGAGCTGGAGTAGGCAAAGCAGCTCCCAAGCCTGCTCCACCATTCATGGCTGATCCGCTACCACAACTCCACTTTCTAGCTCTGTCCCCATATCTTTGATTCCCTTAGCATCGAAATATTCTTGATGGAGAACTTGTGTTTGATCCCTCAGCTAGATATTGGACAAGCAAAGCTGATTGCAGAAGGTTCATTTCTCCACTTTTTTACCGACTTGGTTTACAACCTGGAATGTTTTTTGTTTACATATCCAGATATTCAAGTAAAGCAGAGATCAGAATGCAGTCCCTTATGCAAGGGCCATCCCTGCCATTTTCTCCTTTTTTAAAATTCATTCATGGGATGTGGGCATCGCCGGCTGGGCCACCATTTATTGCCCATCCCTAATTGCCCTTGAGAAGGTGGCGGTGAGCTGCCTTCTTGAACCACTGCAGCCCATGTGGGTTAGGAAGGGAGTTCCAGGATTTTGACCCAGCGACAGTGAAGGAACGGTGAGATAGTTCCAAGTCAGGATGGTGTGTGACATGGAGGGGAACTTGCAGGTGGTGGTGTTCCCATGCATTTGCTGCCCTTGTCCTGCAAGTTGGTAGTGGTCAAGGGTTTGGAAGGTGCTGTCGAAGGAACTTTGGTGCATTGCTGCAGTGCATCTTGTAGATGGTACATACTGCTGCCACTGTGCGTCGGTGGTGGAGGGAGTGAATGTTTGTGGGTGGGTGCCAATCAAGCAGGCTGCTTCGTCCTGCATGGTGTCGAGCTTCTTGAGTGTTGTTGGAGCTGCACCCATCCAGGCAAGTGGACAGCATTCCATCACACTCCTGACTTGTGCCTTGTCGATGGTGGACAGGCTTTGGGGAGTCAGGAAATTAGTTACTCGCCGCAGGATTCCTAGCCTCTGACCAGCTCTTGTAACCACGGTATTTATATGGCTACTCCAGTTCAGTTTCTGGTCAATGGTAGCTCCTAGGATGTTGATTGTTGGGGATTCAGCAATGGTAATGCCATTGAATATCAAGGACAGATGGTTAGATTCTTTCTTGTTGGAGATGCACATTGCCTGGCACTTGTGTGGCACGAATGTTACTTTCCACTTATCAGCCCAAGCCTGGATATTGTCCAGGACTTGCTGCATTTCTATACGGACTGCTTCAGTATCTGAGGGGTCGCGAATGGTGCTGAACATTGTGTACTCATCAGCGAATATCCCCACTTCTGACCTTATGATTGAAGGAAGGTCATTGATGAAGCAGCTGAAGATGGTTGGGCCTCGAACACTACCCTGAGGAACCCCTGCAGTGATGTCCTGGAGCTCAGATGATTGACCTCGAACGACCACAGCCATCTTCCTTTGCATTAGGTATGACTCCAACCAGCGTAGTTTTTCCCCCTGATTCCCATTGACTCCAGTTTTGCTAGGGTGCCTTGATGGCACTGTTGATGACGCCTTCCATCACTTTACTGATGATTGAGAGTAGACTGATGGAGCGGTAATTTTCTGGGTTGGACTTGTCCTGCTTTTTGTGGACAGGACATACCTGGGCAATTTTCCACATTGCCGGGTAGATGCCTGTGTTGTAGCTGTACTGGAACAGCTTGGCTAGGGGTGCGGCAAGTTCTGGAGCACAGGTCTTCAGTACTATTGCTGGAATATTGTCAGGGCCCATAGCCTTTGCAGTATTCAGTGCCTTCAGTCGTTTCTTGATATTACGCGGGGTGAATCGAAATGGCTGAAGTCTGGCATCTCTGATGCTGGGGACTTCAGGAGGAGGCCGAGATGGATCGTCAACTCGGCCCTTCTGGCTGAAGATCGTTGCAAATGCTTCAGCCTTATCTTTTGCACTGATGTGCTGGGCTCCCCCATCATTGAGGATGGGGATATTTGTGGAGCCACCTCCTCCAGTTAGTTGTTTAATTGTCCATTCACGGCTGGATGTGGCAGGACTGCAGAGCTTAGATCTGATCCATTGGTTATGGGATCGCTTAGCTCTGTCTATTGCACGCTGCTTACGCAGTTTGGCATGCAAGTAGTCCTCTGTTGTAGCTTCACCAGGTTGACACCTCATAGAACATAGAACAGCACAGCACAGTACAGGCCCTTCGGCCCACGATGTTGTGCCGAACCTTTAACCTACTCTAAGATCAAACTAACTACCTACCCTTCATTCTACTATCATCCATGTACCTATCCAAGAGTCGCTTAAATGCCCCTAATGTATCTGCTTCTACTACCACCGCTGGCAGCGCATTCCACGCATTTTTAGGTATGCCTGGTGCTGCTCCTGGCATGCCCTCCTGCACTCTTCATTGAACCAGGGTTGGTCTCCTGGCTTGATGGTAATGGTAGAGTGGGGGATATGCCGGGCCATGAGGTTATAGATTGTGGTCGAATACAATTCTGCTGCTGCTGATGGCCCACAGCGCCTCATGGATGCCCAGTTTTGCATTGCTAGATCTGTTCAAAATCTATCCCATTTAGCACGGTGATAGTGCCACACAACACGATGGACGGTATCCTCAATGTGAAGGCGGGACTTCATCTCCACAAGGGGTATGCGGTGGTCACTCCTAACAATACTGTCATGGACAGATGCATCTACACAGGCAGATTGGTGAGGATAAGGTTTTTCCCTCTTGTTGTTTCCCTCACCACCTGCCGCAGACCCAGTCTAGAAGCTATGTCCTTTAGGACTCGGCCAGCTTGGTCGGTACTGGTGCTACCGAGCCACTCTTGGTGATGGACATTGAAGTCTCCCACCCAGGGTACATTCTGCGCCCTTGCCACCCTCAGTGCTTCCTCCACGTTGTGTTCAACATAGAGGAGTACTGACTCATCAGCTGAGGGAGGGTGGTAAGTGGTAATCAGCAGGAGGTTTCCTTGCCCATGTTTGACCTGATGCCATGAGACTTCATGGGGTCCGGAGTCAATGTTAAGGCCTCCCAGGGCAACTCGCTCCCGACTGTATACCACTGTGTTGCCACATCTGCTGGATCTGTCCTGCTGGTGAGAGAGGATATACCCGGGGATGGTGATGGTGGTGTCTGGGACATTGTCCGTCAGGTATGATTCTGTGAGTATGACTACGTCAGGCTGTTGCTTGACTAATCTGTGGGACAGCTCTCCCAACTTTGGCACAAGGCCCCAGACTTTAGTAAGGACGACTTTGCGGGGTCGACAGGGCTGGGTTTACCGTTGTCATTTGCGGTGCCTCGGTCGATGCCGGGTGGTACATCCAGTTTTATTCCTTTTTATTGACTTCGTAGTGGTTAGATATAACTGAGTGGCTTGCTAGGCCATTTCAGAGGGCATGTAAGAGTCAACCACATTGCTGTGTGGCTGGAGTCACATGTAGGCCAGACCAGGTAAGGACAGCAGATTTCCTTTCCTAAAGGACATTAGTGAACCAGATGGGTTTTTACAACAATCGGCAATGGTTTCATGGCCATCATTAGACCATCTTTTAATTCCATATTTATTAATTGAATTCAAATTCCACCTTCTGCTGTGGTGGGATTCTAACCCATGTCCCCAGAGCAATACCCTGGGTCTCTGGGTTTCTAGCCCAGTGACAATACCACTATGCCACCGCCTCCCTGCTGCCACCACTACCTTCCCTCCACTCAGATCCTAGCTGGTGTGGAAGCTAATAACTTGTGAATGACAAGGTCGGGGTTAGGCTCAGTGCTGATGTCCTCTGTAGTCAGTTTGCCCTCTAATAACTCATCATCAACGTCCATGCATGACAATTGGACAAAAGGCACCCTCGGTACTCTACCTAGTCAACAGCTTCAAGAAAGTTCTGAAGAACAGGTCACTGACCTGAAATGTTAGGACCCGGGTTCGATTCTGGGTACTGCCTGTACGGAGTTTGCAAGTTCTCCCTGTGACCGCGTGGGTTTCCGCCGGGTGCTCCGGTTTCCTCCCACAGCCAAAGACCTGCAGGTTGATAGGTAAATTGGCCATTATAAATTGCCCCTAGTGTAGGTAGGTGGTAGGGAATATGGGATTACTGCAGGATTAGTTGGTCGGCACAGACTCGGTGGGCCGAAGGGCCTGTTTCAGTGCTGTATCTCTAAATAAATAAATAGATGCTGCCAGACCTGCTGAGTATTTCCAGCATTTCTTGTTTTTATTTCAGATTTCCAGCATCCGCAGTATTTTGCTTTTATTCAAGAAAGGAGAAAACTGGAGAGAAAAAAAAACTAGGTTCCATTGCACAATTGCTTTTTCATCTGACAAAAAATGCATGTTCAGTGGCTTGAAATGGATGCTTGTGGAATTGGGTGACTCAGTATTTTTACTGACATTGTCTGTCTCATTACATTACTGTAAGTGACCTATGATATAAATACCTTCATTCTCCTCACCTCAGAACAAGACGAAACAGGGTTTCCTTGGGCCGTAATATTTTAAAGCTCTAGGGTGGAAATAACAATGCTCATAATAGTGAACATGAATTGATTTGCAAGGCTTAACATGAAATATTTAATACAGTGGCAGGCATGCAGATTTTGTGGGCTGCGGTTCTAAAAAAGTGGAGAAGCATCACTGACTTTGGAACACAGCAATCAAGAGCACTCCCTAACTTGTATTCAAGGGCCACAAAATTAATTAGCCCTGAGCAATGACTTGGATGTGAGGAACATTCATGTAGCTCTGCCATAAGGTAACTCCATGTGCTTACTTTCAATAGTTTTTTTGAAAAAAGCACGCTCCCTCTCTTTAATGCCAGAACTGAGCTGGAGGGCTGTGAATTCATACTGATTGAGCCTGTGGGAATAACTGATTTGCAAAGAGCTACATTTGAAGAGTTGTAGGGTTTTAAGTGGCCCTGGGTTGCCTTCCAAGTTAGACATAAAAAGACAAGTAGTTCCCAGTAATTCTTTGCTGATCCCTGATGTATTGGGACATGCAGAATAACCTCACTGTTACCTCAGCTGAATCACTGTGCAGTATTTCCAACAGTAACCTTAAACTAAACCGGAATGCTGTCAGCTCTATTAAAGCTAAACTTGTTCCAACAGATTATGGTTCTGCCTCAGTAAGGTCACGACTTTGATTCATATGTGTGGAGCCAAGACTTTAAAATGAAGATGGTTAAAAAAAATTAATATAATTTAATTTCTTGGAGGCTACTTCCATTAAAATATATTTTATATTGAATAAGGAGGAATCAATTCCCAAGGGCCGAACTAGTAAATTGCAGTGCTGCACAATTTTGTTTCATAATGATCCTGTGCAGGGTCTCAGGATGTTTTATTAATTCAAAAGGTGCTACAAATCCCGTTTCCCCGATCACCCCTGTGCTCGTTGACCTACATAGGCTCCAGGTCAAACAACATCTTGATTTTAAAATTCTTAATCTTGTTTTCAAATCGCTGTAATCGCCTCCAGCCCCTCCTGCACTCCTCTAATTCTGGCCTCTTGTGCATCCCTGATTTTAATCACTTCACCATTGGTGGCCCTGCCTTCGGTTGCCTATGCCCCCAAGCTCTGGAATTCCCTCCCTTCACCTCTCCACCTTACTTTATTCCTTCAAGATACTCCTTAAAACCAACCTCTTTGACCAAGCTTTTGGTCATCTGACCTAATGGGCTGGATTTTGTGCTCAAGGCCAGGCTCCCAGTGCCAGACTGAATAGGCCACTTAAGGGCCTTTGCCCACCTCCACGGGTATTTTACCCATGGCAAGCGGGTGTCCGGTAAACGTGAAAAGCTGCACAGTGATACCTGGCGGCCTCTCAGCGCACCGGGGGGGGGGGGGGGGGGGGGGGGGGTGGTGGTGGGCAGAGGGTGCCCGATTGAGGGCTGCCCCCGCTTCCTCAACCACCCCCAGGACCCGAGACACCCCCCTTCCCTCCAAACAACCACCCTTGCCTTGTGGGTCACTACTGATTCCCATGGCGGGGCAAACCCCAACTTACCTGTCCCGGCTCCATGTCCTTGGCTGGGCTGCAATCCCAGCAGTGGCCACCGCTCCCGGTGGCACTACAGGGACTAAGAGCTGCCAGCCCAATGATTGGCCGGCAGCTCAATGAGGCGGGACTTTCTCCCTCAAGCAGGTGGAAGTTACGCCTCAGAACAATTAAAGCCCGGAACCCATAAAATGCAGGACGGATCCCCGGGCCGGGCAGAAGAGGGTTCATCACCGACTTTTACGTCGGTGGCCAGCTCCCATCTGCCTGGCGTAAAATCCAGCCCATTGTGTGTGTCTTCCTACATCCCTCTTGCCTCCTAGTCAGCTGAAGAAAAAGTTATAATAACATCATATTTGTAACCTACAACATAATGCCTGGGAAAAAGGGTTGATGGGTAACATGCAACTATATTCTGTTCCAACATGCAAAACAGTAGCACTGACAATGTAGCAGGAGTACAAGACCAAATTCACATGCCCAGTTCCTTTCATAGCTGATCAGCCAACTCAGTAATAAAAATGTGCAACTCTTTTTGTTAAATTCTTTCATAGAATGTATGAGTGTCGCTGGCAAGGCCAGCATTTGTTGCCCATCCCAAGTTGCCCTTGAGAAGGTGGTGATGAGCCCTTCTTGAACTGCTGCAGTCCATGTGGTGTAGGTATTCCCAAAATGCTGTTAGGAAGTTCCAAGATTTTGACCCTGTAATTAGTGTTTTAGAAAATAAAATTAAACTTTATTTTTATGCTTTTCCTACAGGGCCACCCAAAAGTGAGCTGGCACCATGCAGTATACTACAGATGGAAGGATACAATAGAATGGGGCCAGACGGAACAGAGATCTTTGTGTTAGGCCTGGTGTCAGCTAGCAGAGTCGGCAGTGCTCCTGCCTCAGGGTTAGAAGGTTGTGGGCTTGTGCTCCACTGCAGAATGAGCTATAATCTATGTTAACTTTGTGATGCAGTTCCCGTTACTGAAACTCATAGCTACCTAGTTAAGAATAGACCTGTAAATAAATACTGATGTTACTTAACAGATCAGGTTTCCCTTTACTGATTTTCAAATGTAAAATTTTTAGATACAGCAGGGTGAAGCCCTTTATATTTTGGCTGCACCTCAAGCCAAATCAGTGTGAAACCTAGGCCTGCAACCCATTGTACATAATTAATTAAGTACGCCGATCATTTTAGGACTGCACACTGCAGACTCTGGGAACTGACTGGATTGCAAGGATTAGCGCAGTGTTCTCAGAATGTGATCCGTAGACCACTGGTGGTCCACGAGGGTCCTCCAGGTGCTCCACAGGCTGGTCCAAAATACAAGTCACTGAAGCTGGCATTCAACAAGAAAGGTCGACGGACTTTTGGCTCCACACGCAGGGTTCAAGTATCCTGGACTCGCCGACACAGCTCTGAAGTACCTATTGCCATTCCCAAGAACATACAACTGGAAGATCGGATTTTCAACACTTGTGAGGCTGAAAGTAACGAGGAACCGGCTGAACGTGGAGCCTGACATGAGACTGAAGCTCTCCAGCTTGGAACCAGACATCACCTCATTGTTGTCTCATCAAAAGCAGTGCCATTCTTCCCATTAATTCTAATGAGTTTCTTTTTGTGGTGGCAAGTGAAACTGAGTGGGGTAGGTGACCAGTAGGTGGCCTTTAGCCCCGCTTCATTGGTCCATGGACGAAAATGTTTAAGAACCGCCAGGTTAGAGCTATGTTACAACTTGATTCCCATTGAAAAGCCATGGTTGGTTTAAGTAGCTGAATAGTTAAAGAAAGTATCTTTCATAACTCTCAGGACATCCCAAAGCACTCTACAACCAATGAAATACTTTTGAAATGCAGTTAATGTTGTAATGAAGAAAATAAGGTAGTCAATTTGCACACAGCAAAGTCACACCAACAGCAATCAGATAATCTGTTTCGGTAATGCTGGTTGAGGGATAAATTACGGTTAGGACAACAGGGAGAACTACCCTGCTCTTCTTCAAAATGCAGTGGTATCTTTTACAGCGACCAGTGAGGGCAAACGGGATGTCTGTTTAGCATCTCATCTCAAAGATAGCACCTCCACCTTTCAACAGTGCAGCACTCCTTCAGTACTATCAGCTTCGACAGTGATCAAGCCTCTGGAGCGGAACTTGAACCTACAGCCCTCTGACCTCAGAGGCAAGAGTTCAACCAACTGGGGCACAGCTGATTTTTGCAAACCCAATTTTAATCTGAAATGGTTTTATTCAGGGGAGGGAATATGTAGAAGTAAAATTTAAAAAGTTAAACTACATACAATCTATATCCACTGAGGTGGAACTTTGTTTTAAATTAAAATATTTTTAAAAGTCCAAAATTTCTATTCCCATTCACTGAGAACTAAGTCAGAAATGTTTACTTAAACAGTAAAACATCCACCTTTTCCTTCATTCAACCTTTCCATTAGGAGACACAAATCTTTGGTTGGAGTAGTTGGATAAATAAACCTTGTTAAATGGACAGCTTGAACATCCCTCGTTTATGGGAGTGGCCAAAGTCAACCTGAACTTGTTCTACCAGTAATAGACAGGGTTTTAATAATTGTTTCACACTCACTTCAACTCTCAAAGTGTTGGACTTGTGCAGAAATAACAGCACATTCTTTAACAAGTATGTCATTTAATAGTAGCTCCAACATCTGAGGAATTTAACCCTTGATCCTCACAAAATAGCAAGTGGCATCAAGCCCAAGTTGTTCAGGACACCTTTCCTTTGCGGGCACTGAATGCATTCTGGAATACACCTCAAAGCATGGATCTTTAAATAGTATCTTCTACTCTCAGTAAACAGTTCTCCCAGCCTCAAAACTAATAGTTTATTTCCCTGCCGCCCCAGTTCATTTTGCTTGGCTCAGCATGCTTCAGCCTTTGGAAACTGAAGACATTTGGACAATTTAGTCCATCCAGTTCAGACAAGCTACCACATTCTTTCACTTCAGAAATATTTAACATTCCAAAACTAACAGGAGAGACATTAGCAAAGTACACAGTCATGCCTACTGCAGTAACACTGACTAAGGACAACTGTACATGAATGGATCAAAGCACACTACATGCATTTTTGACTCGGACACTAATGAATATCCTGAGGCAATACCAACATTATAATTACTACACTTAAAGACAAGGACAGTTCTGTGTGATGAATTCCCAAGTTCCATCCTACAGTGGCTTTACTTTTCAGTAGCCTTTGAACTGCAGCACATCTGCCTATGAATATATTTTAACCTAAACCTTAGGTACAAGAGATGTCCATTTTAGAAAAGGAACCTTTTTCCGTATCTCAGCAGGGGGACAAGTTTAATGCTCTTGACTATCAAAACATGTCCAGAAGCTTGAAATTCTTGACCAAAACACTCACAAATCAAACTGCTAGGTTATACTTTTACAACAACAGCTTGCCATCATATAGTGCATTTATACAGAAAAAATTCCCAAGGCGTTTCACAGAAACATAATCAGGCAAAAATGGCTGACAAGCCAACAGGTATTGTTTGAGTTGAATTTTCAGTAATCAGCACCAGAAGATTGCAGCCTTGGAGGCTCTCTGGTATTTCCACTCCCTCCCATCTGAGCTTATAAAGCATCCCAAGATCCTAACCCTGAGATAGCAGAACTTCCTCAAACATAAACAGCCAAATCACAAGAAACTGGAGAGCTATAAACCTCTTGGGTTGGATTTATTCTTCCTCCAGCGTGTTCATGATCCAAGTTTGATGCCTTCCCTATGATTCACACTTGTCACAGACAAACAGCAATCAGGTTCAATTTTTAAAAGATGGATTATTTCCGGGGATGTACTTTGCATTGTAACTGGAGCTGAATCTCCTCAGTAGCCAGTTGGAGTCCAAGGTTAAGGAAGCTGATCTGTGAGATTTCCAATGGAGCCACCATCAACACTTCCCCTCCCCTGCCACTGCAACCCCCTACCCTCTTTAATTGTTCTCTCAGAGGATTTTATTTGGATTTAAAAACACAAACACCAGGATTGTCCTTGGAGGTTCTCTCAAATCAGCCACTGTAACTTTGGTGAATAGACGCATAAATGGAATTTGGGACAATCTTCCAGCATCCAGTTAGGAGAACCATCCCAAGCTCCTGCCCCCACCGAGGAAATTCCTGGTGAAGCAATGCAATGCTGATATTCGTATGTAAACAATTTCCGCCCAGTGATCACACACTGGAAATTCACAGGAACTGCTGGTTTCACACCCGAATGTACTGTGGGCCATAAGTATAAGATTGTTACTAATTAATCCAATGAGGAATTAAGGAGAAATGTTTTTACCCAGAGAATGGTTAGAACGTGGAACTTGCTACTACATGGAGTAGCTGGGGCTTCAAAGGGGAAGCTAGATACATGAAGGAGAAAGGAATAGAAGATCTTGCTGATAGCATTAGATGAAGTAAGGTAGAAAGCTCATAAGAACCAGCATAAACCTGTAAATACCATGCAATACTGTTAGTGTAGTTTTCTGCAGGTTAGACTTAATATTGCACAGTGGAACTTGATGAGAACTTGGTCAGCAAGGCAGATAAATATGCAAAATTAAGCAAAAATATTTAAACCACTGATTGCCCCTCCCGGGGTTGATGTAGGGGTCATTTGAATTGCTGGTGCCTTTAACCAACACCTGCAAAGGAAGTGGACCATTATCACACACATGCACACATTCTGACTCAGGAACATAAATAGTCTTCATAATGTTTAAGCCCTCAAAGTATGTTTAGGGATTGGAAGCACCAATGGAAATCAGCTTTTCAAAACCAAAACAAAACTGAGGAGTGATTTTGCCACTTCATCCTTTGATGCATATAATATCACACATTGGTCATCATTCATTGTGTGTTTAGCTACCCAAACAGTGTTGAATTGTTTTCAGGGTCGATTGGGAGAACCTTAAAGGAAATTCCTGGTGCTTGTGTTTAAATCCCAGTAGAAGCCCCCGCCTTAGAGAACAAAGGGTGAGGCCCAATTAAAGGTGTGGGGGAGGTGGGAGGGGGGTGCAGGGAACAGAAAATAAAACATGCAGGTCAGATACACATAAAATCCAATAAACTCTGTACAATGAACAGTCAAGAAGTGACAGTAGATTGTGAATTCCCTCAACTTGTGATTGGTTTGGAGCTTTTCTTTTGCCACTCATGCACATACTGGTCACAAGCCAACTCCAGACTATGCTTAGGCCTGTATCTCATTATTGCTCTATGATATGTTGTATATACAGCCTAACAACCCAAAATCAAGCAAATGTCTTCACCAGCTACGTCTGCTTGATGTTCTCTTCACAATTCTCATCTAAGTCCAGCTGTAATGGTCCGAGTTGTGAAAACTCAATTTCCTCCATTTTGAATCACGGGGAACTTTAATCTGACCCACCTATTGCGAAACAGGATTGAGTGCATTTGCTTTTATTTTGAGTGCATTTAGTGTTGCACCCCGTCCGTGACCCACTAAAGCCAGCAAAGCTCCAAGTTTTATCCCTGCATTTGTGGTCATTTTGCAGACTTGAAGTGGGGCAACAACAAAGGCACTGCAACTGGTCTCAGTGCCTCCAGACTAGGGAGGAGGAAAACAAAAAATTAGCCGGAGTTCAGACTCCTTTTTGCTATTCCCGTGGATTTTGCTGATGTTGGGTGAGGACAAGGAGAGGCTTGGCTGCAATACCATTAATTGGTGAATCACGGCTGCATCGCACTCTCTAAGATCATTCGAGAACGACCACTTGTAAACAACCCAGGCTGACATTTTCCATGCAGTCAAATTTACAGAGGATAGAACATTGGAGGCTGCCAAGGAGTAAGTTAGAATAATCAAGTCTAGAAGTACTAAAGGCATAGATAAGAGTTTCAGCAGCAGATGAGCTGAGGCATGGGTGGGAGTCACGCAATGTTACATAGGTAAGAACATAAGAAATAGGAGCAAGAGTAAATAAAGCATATGGCCCCTCAAGCCTGCTCTGCCATTCAATATTATGACTGATCTTCTGCCTCAACTCCACTTTCCCACCTGCTCCCCATAACCCTTGATCACTGAGAGATCAAAAATCTGTCTGTCTTCGCCTTGAATATGCTCAACGATGGACTCTCCTCAACCCTCTGAAGTAGAGACTTCCAAAGATTCACAATCCTGAATGAAGAAATTTTGCCTCCTCTCAGTCCTAAATGATCAGCCCCCTATCCTGAGACTGTGCCCCTTGTTCTAGATTTCCACAGCCAGAGGAAACAACCTCTCAGTGTCTACCCTGTCAAGCCCTTTCAGAATTTTATATGTTTCAATGAGATCACCTCTCATAAATCTAAACTTCAGAGAGTATAGACCCAATTTACTCAACCTCTCATCATTGGTTTCTGAGATGAGAGGGTTGTCCATCCTAGTGAACCTTTGCTGTCCTGCCTCCAAGGCAAGTATACCCTTCCTTAGATATGGAGACCAAAACTGCACACAATACTCCAGGTGTGGTCTCATCAAAGTCCTATACAATTGTAGTAAGACTTCCTTACTCTTGTACTCCAATTCCCTTGCAATAAAGGCATTTGCTTTCCTAATTGCTTGCTGTACCTGCATGCTAACTTTGTGTTCCTTGTACAAGTACACCCACGTTTCTCTGAACATCAACATTTCAAAGTTTCACATCTTTTAAAGAAATTACATTTTCTAATCTTGCTACCAAAGTGTACACTTCTCTACATTATACTCCTTCTGCCACCTTGTTACTCACTCATATAACCTGCCTAGATCTCTTTGGAGCCTCTCTGTGTACTCCTCATTTGCTTTGGAAATAGGCAGATGTGTGGTTTAAAGCTCATCTCATGGTCAAATACGACACTAAGGCAGTCTTGTTCAGCCTCAGACAGTTGCCAGGGAGAGAAATGGAGTTGAAGGCTAGGAAACAGAGTTTGTGGTGGGGACCAAAGGCAATGGCTTCAGTCTTCACAATATTTAGTTGGAGAAAATTACTGCCCATCCAGTACTGGATGATAGACAAGCAGTCTGACAATTTATAGGCAAAGGGCAGTCAAGAGAGGCGATGGTGAGGTAGAGTTGGGTGTTGTAGGTATACATGTGAAAACTGATGTGTTTGAGGATGATGTTGCCGAGGGGCAGCATGTAGAAACGAGGAGCGGGTCAAGGATAGATTCCCGGGGGAAAACATTGGTGACAGTGCTAAATCGGAAAGATAAGATGTTAAACTGAAGCCCCACCTACCCTCTCCGATGGTAGTAAAAGATTCCATGGTACTATATAAAAGAGGAGCATGGGAGTGCCCTGGCCAAAATTTATCCCTCAACCAACATCACAAAAAAAGATTATCTGGTCATTATCATATTGCTGTGTGGGATTTCGCCATGTGCAAACTGACTGCCACATTTCCTACATTACAACAGTACACTTCAAAAAAGCATCTATTGGGACATTCTGAGGTTGTGGAAGTTGCTATATAAATGCAGGTCTTTCTTTTCTTGTTATGAAGTACCAGGGTGCTTTCAAGAAATGGGAAATAAACTGAAGTGAGGCGATATTTTGCAATCTACAATTGCACACAAGTCTCAGGATTCTGCTGATCTTTGTTAATTATTTATGAATGCCTTTAGGTGAAATGTAACCTCGTCATTGCCCACGTTTTGTGCCAAAGCATGACTGCAGTTTTCAAGAGTTTCAGCAAAATTAAAGTAATTACCTGACTACATTTTGGGAATAATGAAACTTTTGTCTGACGTTTGCTCTGAAGCTGTGTGCAATCCGTTGGGTCTTGCCTCGTTACCAGAATGTACTTCAATTGCCACAACTCGTCAGTTCAAGACAGTCAACACTTGGCACAATTACAACCATTCTACAGCAAACAGCTTCAGAGTTGCTCCACTTTAGTTTTCTTCATAAGCAGCAATTTCTTCTCAAGCACCTCAAAACATTAGGTCACTTTTTTTTTTAATGGCCTACTTCACTGCAGCATACACCCACGGAGCACATTGTTCCACTTAAGAGGTGCCCTCGCAGAAGTGTTCCAGGAACAATTTTGCTTGCCAAACACATGCACACTGCACTGATGGAGGCTGCATCAAAACACATAGCAAGATCTGAAATAAGATGTACTCATGGCACTGTCTGGTGGCACCATTGAGACAAAAGAAAAGGCTTGCAGTTCTTCTGGTTATTGAGATCAAGCTGTTCAGTTTGTTGCACACCAGAAAGCTAATCTGATAAGGCACTTGTATCCTGCCAAGTGAGTGAAATGAGAACAGAGTCTTGGGACATGGGAAGCAAACAGGAGACAGCGGAGCCTGAGGTGTGATGAACACAATGTTGCAGGAACTCCTACTGTTTGGCAATAAAGGGGAATCTGCATCCATTGCAGACTGAAGGCAATCCCTCAGCCTCTTTCTCTTAGGTGTCATCCATGTCTCAGCGGGTAGCACTGTCACTTCACACTAACAGGCCTGTGGGTTCCAGCCCCACTCCAATGACTTTGAGCATGTATGCTAAGCTGACACAGCCAGTGCAATACTGAGGGAGTGCTGCACTATTGGAGGTGCATTTTGGATGAGATGTTAAACTGAAGTCCTATCTGCCCCCTCAGGTGGATGTAAAAGATCCCATGTACTATTTGAAGAACAGGGCTGTTCTCCTCAGTTTCCTCGCCAATATTTAACCTTCAACCAATTATTTGATCATTAACACATTGCTGCTTGTGGGATCTTGCTGTGTGCAAATTGGCAGTGATGTTTCCTACATTACAACACTTCAAAGGCACTTAATTAGATGTCAAAAGTTCCTGAAAGATGCTTTTTAAGGCAAGTCTTCCTTTCGCTTTTTTCTTCCTTATGGTTAACCACTCTCTACCTGACAACACTTCTTAACAAGTCAAAATCCTCCCTGGTTTATAAGGAAGCATATTAAATACATGACAGATATGTATAGCATCCCTGGAAAGGGAGGGGAAAGCACGGAAGAGAAATTTTTTTTTACATAAAACAGGTTGCGGGACCAAAGCACTGTCATAGCCAGGTAGTGAGGATGCTTCGGAAGGATGGTGGTAAGAATTTGGGAAAGAACTCCACAGATCTGGGGCATAGTTGCCTGGGGCGACTTTCAGTCAAATTTCCCTGTCCTCTGCTAATAACCTCCTCATAAAAACAAAATCAATAGGCTGGATATTGGGTCAGTTAAAGGTGCTACCTGAGTAGGCAAAATAATCCAGTCCCTTTAAGAGGGATTTGCAAGGATGCGGGGAAAGAGCAGGGGAGTGTGACTAACTGGATTAGGAAGAGCTAGTTGGGAATCGATGGACCGAATGGCCTTCTGTGCTGGCCCACCCATTTGCTGGCGAGATGCCGCCAGCAGGGTTGTTATTATTTATGGTCAAGAAATGTACCCACCCACAGCTGAAAACAGCTTTCACAAACAAGTATTGGAACAAAATCATTTCTCTGTCTCTTTATAAACCTCACTCCGGGCTGAAAGTGAGGAATTGCTCTCAATATCCGACGTGTGCTACAGCGAAAAGATCGCGAAGCTACTGAAAGGATCAAAAACACACATCAGACCAGCAGCCCAAATATTAATGTAACTAAAGCTTTTCAAGACTCGATTCGAACTCTCCAGCACATGTTTTACAATTATTATTGTACTTAGTGGGAAGAACGTTAGACACGTATTTCCATCGCCAGAAATGTTAACAGACTTATTACTCTGTAACTGAACGTGGCAGAGAGAGAGAAAAGGATATGGCTGGAACATTCTGACTAAAACACTGGTTATATAACAGTGGCAGACACCTTAATCATGAACTTCCAGCACAGCTTTGTATGGAGTTACGGGCAGAATTTGCAAAGGAACGGGAGTGGCATTTCTACAAGGTTCAGATCTCCTGAAAACACGTTGAACATAAAACGGGGTCAAAGAACAGGAGAGAGAGCGAGACAAGGCAGAGCTGAGACTAAATCCATTCACCGCGCTCGCTGTGACTGTCTGATTTCTGATTGCTGCTGAGATTTCAGGCTGATTCTTTAATCAGGTGCTTTCTCTCTAAGAAACAAGATCCCAAGACCTCCCAGTCACCCCTTATCAACCCCAGGGATATCTTACCTCCTGTTGTCGTCTACTTGTTGATCCGAGGCAACTCGGAGCTTCTCTCTCTCCTTTGCCTTTCTGCTCTGATTTTCAGATCTGAAATCTCTCTCGGCTGCCACGTAGTGATCGGCCCCCGAATGCCACATTTCCCCTAAAAACACCGCCTCCCAATTCAGCTGGAAAGAGAGACCAATCCACTCACCAGCTCGTATGAAAAAACCCCCAGGGTTTATAGTTAACTGGAACCAGAAACAAATCTGCAAGATTACCCCACTCAGGACAGAATTGGAATAACGTACTTTGTACTTTTTAAAAGTAGATGAATAGAAAATTATCCTCTCTTATACAAACAAAATAAACACAAAATATTTCACAACACTATTGGAACCAAATACAGATATATTGGGCTGGCAGTGATCTCTCAGACCGCATATATTTTCCAGCAAGTTTGCCCGAGACCTGCTAAAATTCAGGAAAAAGATAAATTAAGCACTCAGGCTCGTATGGGCCATTTGTTTTGATGATTTACGGTACGAGAAAGCTGCTCCGTTCATTATCCTGAAATGGAATCGTGCCTTTATGCACGCACGCACTTACAGGTGCTGGTTAGACGTGGGAGAGACCATCAGAGCTATATTTCACTTTAATTTTTTTAAAGTATTACATTATAACTACTCTTAAAGGGAAACAACATCTTTAGCAGCCTAATGTATTTTACTAAGCAGCAACCCTTCTCCAGTATTGATATGCACATCTATACATACATAAAACAGAAAATGTTCGACTTCAGCAGCACAACAGAAGCCCATGCATCCGAAGTAGAATAAAGTAGTTTAACATTTAATATAAAATAAAAACAGAAAGTGCTGGAAATACTCAGCAGGTCAGGCAGCACCTGTGGAGAGAGAAGCCAGGTTAACGCTTCAGGTCTGTGGCCTTCCAGCAAGTGTGCCCTGGACCTATTATAATTCCGAAAAAAATAAAATTGAGCACTGTACTAATTATAGTTGCCCAGTCTATTGTCCACTGTTCTGAAAGGTCACAGGCCTGAAACATTAACTCGGCTTGTCTCTCCAAAGATGCTGCCAGATCTGCTGAGTATTTCCAGCACTTTCTGCTTTTATTTCCAAGTGCTTTAATGGCTTTGTAGTGAACCTTTTTTTTTATTTGTTCCTGGGATGTGGGCATCGCTGGCTAGGCCAGCATTTATTGCCCATCCCTAATTGCCTTTGAGAAGGTGGTGGTGAGCCTTTTTGAACCGCTGCAGTCCATGTGGGATAGGTACACCCACAGTGCTGTTAGGGAAGGGGTTCCAGGATTTTGACCAGGCGACAGCAAGGTAGTTCCAAATTAGGATGGTGTGTGACTTGGAGGGGAACTTGCAGGTAGTGGTGTTCCCATGCATTTTCTGCCCTTGTCCTTCTAGTTGGTAGAGGTCGCGGGTTTGGAAGGTACTGTCTAAGGAGCCTTGGTGCGTTGCTGCAGTGCATCTTGTAGATGGTACACACTGCTGCCACTGTGCATCGGTGGTGGAGGGAGTGAATGTTTGTGGACGGGGTCCGAATTAAGCAGGCTTTGTCCTGGATGATGTCAAGCTTCTTGATTGTTCTTGGAGCTGCAACATCCAGGCAAGTGGAGAGTATTCCATCACACTCCTGACTTGTGCCTTGTAGATGGTGGACAGGCTTTGGCGAGTCTGGAGGTGAGTTACTTGCCGCAGGATTCCTAGCCTCTGACCTGCTTTTATGGCCATGGTATTTATATGGCTACTCCAGTTCAGTTTCTGGTCAATGGTAACCCCCAAGATGTTGATAGAGGAGGATTCAGCAATTGTAATGCCATTGAATGTCAAGGGGAGATGGTTAGATTCTCTGTTGTTGGAGATGGTCATTGCCTGGCACTTGTGTGGCGCGAATGTTACTTGTCATTTATCAGCCCAAGCCTGGATATTGTCCCGGTCTTACTGCATTTCTACACGGACTGTTTCTGTATCTGAGGAGTCGCGAATGGTGCTGAACATTGTGCACCTGTGTGACCCACAATGTGATTTCACCAACATGGTGGTCTTCACGGCCGGCCAATCTTACGAGATGCTCCCTCTGTGGCAGAGGATGTGGTGAAGGCAGGCTGCTTATTCGTGCCTATCTGGGCCCGAGATACCCATGGCAGCCATCCATGTTGTGGGGGTGCTGCGGGGGGGGTGGGGGAGGCAATGCTGCTAAGAGCAGCCTCCATCAGGGGGCGTGACTCCACAGCTGCTTCTCCCATCGGAGAGGACATGGGGCAGATGATGATGATGGCGCCACCTGAGCAGTGGCCCCTATTTGTCACCGCCGCAGCCCTTTCATGGCATCCCTGATCGCTGGAGGGTCCACCAGCTGGAATGCAGTTGGCATGTGCTCCATGCCTCTGTAGGTCATTAACGCCACTGACAGGTCAGTGCACATTTCCTGCATTCACTCTGAGTGATGCCACACATGGTTGTCCATGAGGTTTTCCACTCTCTCAAGGGAGGAGCTTACGTGCTCAAAGAACAGTGACATTTTGGGGTACGTAAGATAAATAGACTCCTCAATTTTCATTCCATAACTCCATAGTGCCTCAGGGAACTCTGACATGTGGGCACGTATCACACACAAACAGGTTGAATTTTTCCAGCTGGCCGCCGAGCTTCAAAAACGTGAGATTTATTCCGCGGAGCCACCGCTATATTTAACGTGGAAGCTCATTTACATGGCCGGGGCTGACCGCACCCCCACCCCCTGCGATGACGTGGGAGGGGGTGGGCGTTCCATTCCGGCAACGGTGTCCGGCACCACCGCAAACGTGCCGGCAACATTTTTAAAGGGCTTCAAGCCCTTCCAATTCATTTAAATTTTTAAAGTTATAGGGAGTGTGATTTAAAAATGAAAACTTAATAAATGTTTCGTTACCCTTTCCCACTCCCCCAATGACAAAACAAATTATTACTTGCCCTCTCCCCCCAAAAAAACTTACCTTTCAGTCCCGACCTTTCCACCACCAAAGTTTATAAACTTTGAACCTTACCCCTTCCCACCACCCCTAGACCAATCAGAAAGGTTTCACCTTCAGAGAGCTGAAGGTTTGGGAGTCCAGGCAACCGGCTGGAATATGACAGCGGGATGGCCAACAAGAGCAGGTGGGTCATTAATTTATTAATTAACATATTTAAATTCTGCTCCCGTTGCTAAGCAGCAGTGGAGCCGCCATAAGGCAGGACCTTCCCGGTGTCGAGGCCCGTGGCGGGCTTCTCCCAGAGGCATTTTCCAAGCCCCCCTGCTATGACCCCTGACGTTGGGGGTAGGGGGAGGGGGGCAGGTAAAATCCTCCCCTATTTCCCCAGTTAGAGACATCTGTTTCATGACTCACGTGGCACTGCTTCCCCTCTCTACTGAGCTGGGCTGCTCCAGTCCTCCACCTTCCAAGAAGGACTAGCCACAGGCTGCCCAAAGCCTCCAGCTCTGAAGTAATGCGTCCTTCAACCTGTGCCACCATCTCTACTAACTTGCTTGGACTAACCGAGCTGCATGTGCCTATGCTGGTGGAGGGAGCACTGTTAAGTTGTGATGGTGCAGCCTTCGAGGTGTCTTCCTCCTCGGAGTTCTCAGGGACATGTTCCCTGCAAGTGGACTGCTGGCCCTCTGCAGCTGACCCTGTGAGAGACGTAAGAGAATATAGTGGGGAGATATCAGTACATTCAACAGATGCTTCTGCTCAAAATAATGTGCTGTTTTATGACCAAGGTGGGAGACGTGCACTGTTTTTTCTAGTTCCACTTCTCCACAGGTCACAACATATATTAAAATTTTTCCCACTTACTTTTCATAGTTCTGATGAAAGGTCTCTGACCTGAAACGTTAACTCTGCTTCTC
Source organism: Heterodontus francisci (assembly GCF_036365525.1). Taxonomy (NCBI): domain Eukaryota; kingdom Metazoa; phylum Chordata; class Chondrichthyes; order Heterodontiformes; family Heterodontidae; genus Heterodontus; species Heterodontus francisci. The sequence goes on from NC_090382.1 coordinate 101,618,997, forward strand.
TCTCCACAGATGCTGCCAGATATGCTGAGTATTTCCAGCATTTCTTGTTTTTATTTCAGATTTCCTGCATCTGCAGTATTTTGCTTTTATTGATTATAAACTGTTGCTGGAGCAAGGAAATGACTTGCTAAACAGATCAGCTGTGGTTGGAAAAAACATTTACATACTAACGACAGTGCTTGTGGAGACAAAGGACCATTGCCTGACACATTCAACCCACAATGGACTTTGATCATCAGACATTGAAGATGAGGAAGCTCACATTCCAATATGTCTGCTAAGATAGCCGAATCTACAAACAGACATGGTCAAACCAGCTAGTCACATGACTAACCTTCTGGGCAACCTGGGTTTTTTTTCAATTGTACACAGTTTCAACTGAGAGAGACTGTTTTTTCCTGGACTGAGAAGACCTCTCATGTCTGTTCTCATCTCTTTCTCACGGAACTCCAAACCCACTGAGGACATGTGAACCTAAAGAGAGAAAAGTCTCCTACAGTGAACAAGGTTTAAGAAGAATATTGGGCCCCAATGAAAAGCAAGACCTACCAACAATCAAGGACTCTACAGTGAGCTCTAAGAACAGTAACCAAAACCATCTTCAGATATTGCCTCAAACTTTTCCACTTTATTTCTTCTGCTCTTTTCTGTCTCTATCTGCATGTGTGTATCACGTATGCATGCTTGCGTGGGCGCGTTGCGTATCCGTAGGCATTAACTGAATTAGAGTTTAAGTTTAATAAAGTTCAACCTTTCTTCTTTAAACCTAAGAAAATCTTTTTGGCTGGTTTCTTTGCTTTATAATTGGAAAGCAGTGAACAAGGATTCACCAAGGGGGAGCTAAAAACACGGTTTGTTTAATATTAAACCCTGTTACAGTAAGACCAGGTGAAGTTAGAGAAGGAACCCTAGACCCCTTTCTTACCTGGTCATAACAGTCCTCAATTATAAGAGAGAGCTGAATGACAGTCAAGAGTTTTGACAGACCAAGCATAAAATATCAGGCAAGGACCCTTGACTTTAGTCATTCCCATTCCTACATAACAGCCAAATCAAGATTTTCATTAACAGAGGACTTCAATCAGATTGCTTCTCCACTGTCTTAACTGGTGAGAGCTCAAAAAATATAAATGATCATCGGACAAAAGAAACATGTTTCTTTCTTTTGTCTATTTGGATTTTTTTACGTGTATAAAGTACCTAAAGGTGCTGGATTAGCAGGTCAATGGGGTGGAATTGCTTTGAACAATATTTGTAATTAGTGCTTGTATAGTTTTCTTGTGCACTCTAATGAAGCTATTTCTTTAAATCGCTTAATGAACGTGGCAAAATATCTCTTTTAGGAATGTCATATGAAATATTGCTGAAAAGAATTTAATTTTACAAGAGTCTTACCAGACTGTTTATTTATAAGAAGAAGAGGGTGTGATGCCAAAACCACTGATGTGATGCATTAATAACTTATTTAGATCTAGCCTTAGCTGCACTTGGACCTTAATCTGATTTCCTACTTGGCAGTGCGACAGCTGAGATTTACAAATAGGCTGTTCCTCTGCAATTCCAGATAATAAATCTCTTCAAACATCCCCTCAGAAAGTGATAACATCTCTTTAACATATACTGAACCTTTGGGCTGAATTTTACCCGCCCCTCGGCGCGCAGGGAGACCCTGCATTCTTAAAGGGAGGGGGGATATGCAGGGGTCTAACTCTGCATTCTGGAAGGGAGATGGGTGGGGGGGTTACGCAGGGGTCTAACTCTGCATTCTGGAAGGGAGGGGGACTGGGATTACTGGAGGGAAAGCAGTGCTGGCATGAAGGGATGTACCATGTACCATCCTTCCGTTAACGGTGCACACTCTGTGTTTGTGAGGGGGCAATGGCATACTAGGCACCCTGTGTGTGGGGAGGGTGTCAGAAAGGGCAGGAGCATTACGGTGTTATGGATGGTGGGGGCAATCGATTCAGCTGGTAGGATCTTGATGTGGTCATGTTGTGCCACTCTGAGTGTTGGCCAAGATGGGCAATGCCATGGCACACCACATAGTTGATCCAGGAAAGCAGCTGATGTACCCATAAACACCAATCCCTGCCCTGTTAGGAACCTTCAAATACATGCAGGGTTCAACTTTATTTATCACACGGAAATAGGTATGGCTTATCCTACATTGTGTGATCCTGTGCACATGAGGATATGTACGCGCCAGAGGCAATATCAACAGGCAGGTGTGATCCACGCAGAGGCCCCCAGTCGTGAGCAGCAGCCCCCAAGGGGAGCTCGCCATTACGGTTGCCGTGCATCTACAGGCCCCACATGACATGCCATCGGATTTCAGAACACCAGTGCCTGAGGAGATTGAGCATGTAGAGAGGGTGGTGATACGTCTCGGTGCTCTACGCATGGATGACCTGCAGCCCATGGGCTCCAGTGGACATCCCATGCCTTTGTTCCTCATAGTGACAGCGGTTCTCAAGCCTGACACCTCTGCAGCCTTTTAGGGGCCCACTAGAGACCTTAGTGGGGTCACACAATCAGCAGTGCACCGCTGCATTAGGGAGGTCACCAAGGCCCTGCACCGGAGGGCCAGTGAGGATGTCCGCTTCAGGATGGACTCTCACAGCCAGGCCCAGAGGGCCATTGGTTCTGGCACCATTGCCGGAGAACCATAGATTGTAATGTTCATAGATGCACTCATGTGGCCATCAGGCCTACTGCCAGGTTACCACCTGCAGACGTCCATTAAAGGAGCCCTCTCAATCTAGGTGAAGCTGGTATGTGAACACGGCTGATGCTTGCAGCGAATATGTGACCACTTCTCAGGCAGCTGCCATGACACCTGGGACTTGCGCCAGTCCCGGCTACCACCGCTGTTCACTGAACTGGCTCAGATGGAGGGGTGGCTTCTTGGAGATAAGGGATATCCTTTGCAGACATGGTTCCCAACACCAGTGAAAGACCCCAACACTGCTGCAGAGGAGAGATACAATGTCAGCCACTGAGCTGCATGAGCCACCATTGAGCAGGATATCGGCATGCTGAAAGATCGTCTCCAATGCCTGGATGGATAGGGTGATGCCCTGTACTACGGGCCAAAAAGACCACCTCCTTTCCTTGTTGCTCTGCACAACTACACACCCAATAGGGGCCAGGCCTGGCATGATGAGGAGAGATGTCAACAGGATTCTTCCTCGGACTATGTGGACACTGAGGACCTACAACATGAAAGATGCATGGGAGGGCAGATGGCACCCAGACTCTGCACGCAGGGCTAGCAGTGAGTGAGCTTGGGATTTACAGAAGTGGCTTATCAGACAATGGCTGTCTGCTCCATAGGAACCAACATGAGCTCTGCAAGCCACACATCACCCTTGCTCACCTGCTGTGCACCAGTCCACATCTGCAGCATCCCTGTGTAAACCAATAGAGGCAGCAGCTGACTAAGCCAATGTCTATGTCACAGAGTCGTGGAGACATTCATGAGTAATGGTGGCATGGTAATGCTGTTATTGCATATGTTGGCTCTCCTGAAGGGCCAACGGTGCAAAGAGATGTGACATTGGCACTACATGCTGGCACACATCAATCACACAGAGAAAAGGACACACATGTTGGTGAGGAACATTTAGTGAAAGACGTATTTACATTGCTGTGACACCAGTGCATTCCCATTTGTGTCAGTTTGTTCTCTGTAAACCTCTGTAATACCTTTTATGGCTGATTTAAGTCTCACATCCTGGAATGTGCAAAATTAAGAATTTTCACCCAGGCGCGGCATGCCTCCAAGAAGGAATGTTACACTTGAGTGGGAGAAGAGGATCGCAACTTCACAGGACACTGGGACACAGCAGGGTAAGTATGTGGCAGCAAAGCGGAAAGTGCTGGGGTAACTCAACAGATCAGGCAGCATCTGTGAAGACGGAAGCAGAATTAACTTTCAGGTCTGTGAACTTGGACAAGTTAACTCTGCTTCTCTCTCCACAGATGCTGCCTGACCTGCTGGATTTCTGCTGACTTTCTGCTTTGCTGCCAGATTGACAGCAGCCCCACTCTTCAGCTGTCAGGTAAGTATTTCTTTGACAGCTGCCACGAAGCAGGAGCTGGGGTGCTTAAAATAGGGTCCCAGCACCTGTTGCACAACTGTCAAAGACTCTCTCGCTGCGCCAATTGTCCCGCCTCTCCCCATATAATATGGGGAGGGCGGCTCGGCGCCGTTATTCTAATGAGCCCCCGCAATTAATATCGTGGGGGCTCGGCAGCGGCCGGTGAATGCGGGCGCACCGCCAAGTTCAAAGGGCACCGCCGTCCAACAAAATTCAGCCCATTTTTGTGTGTGAATTTATACTCAACAAGGTAAAACACCTGTGTTCTTGAAAATATTGGACCCCAGTTTGGTTCTTAATTAGAACCTGACAAAATAAAGTCAGTTTGGTGCAGTAAGGAAGATTTTCTAAGGTTGGGATTAATGCACATTGTTGGAAAAGTGTAGTGGGGGTTTAACTCTAATCTGGATGTGCTAGAAATGACCCACTAATGTTTGATTCTGACACTAACATCACATAAATTAGTGAACACAATATTCCTACTCTTATTACTAAGAATAGAATAACATAAAAAATGTGCCTCAGAAAAAAAAAGTGGTTCAAAAACAGCCTATCACTGGAAATATTTAAAACTGGAATTTATGTCATGACTAACCTCTTCACCTCTCAAGAATAAGGAGCAACATGTGGAATTCTGTTCATGGATAGAAGCACAAAATAAGTGCATGGTCATGATCTACAGAAGAAATTGCGGCTGATCAGTCAATAAAAAGGCTGTGCTGTCTAACACTGAAACTAAATGCTCCTAACCTTGACATCCAGTTTGATCCTGAGCTGAGCTTCTGACCCCAGGTGCTCTCCATCACAAAGACTGCCTACTTCCACCTCTGTCATTGCCTGTCTATCCCTTACCTCAGCCCACGTATCGCTGTAAATTTCATCCATTCCTTTGTCACTTTCGGGATAGACTATATCAATGCTCTCATCCTCCATCCTGTGTAAACTTCAGCTCACCCAAAGAAGGTGGAGGAAGAAGAGAAGGAGGTCCATCAGCATCCTGCTTTTTAAACCCAGCTGAGAAGACGTTCTGGATGAAGTCCATCGATGCAATGGAGGGAGCGCACATCCAATGCTAAATACAACTAACGCAAATGATTCTGAAAGTTCTTGAAATGTTCACATCAGTTGAATAGACAATATTAAACATATATTTGCTTGATATTGGTGTAAAATGCAAATTGTATGTGTGGCACAATATCATAAATAACCTCTGCCCCCATTTTTTCTGTTATTTATTTGTTTTTTTAGACAGAAGCTGTTGGTGATAAATTTGCCAATTCCCATTTACAATAGATACATCCTTTGATTCTTTGTTTGTCTCATTACCACCCCGTTTTCCCTTGCCGCCATCATCCCATTTATTATTTAATCTCTCCTGCCTTTCACCCTATCACAGACATTCCCTTTTGTTCTTTCGTTTCCTCCTGCCTTTTCCCGCCTCTATATTTGCTTAAAACTTGCTAATGACTAACTTGTTTCCAGTTCTGATGAACAGTCATTGACCTGAAGCGTTAACTCTGTTTCTCTCTCCACAGATGCTGCCTGACCTGCAGAGTACTTGCATCATTTTCTCTTTTTATTTCAGATTGCCAGCATCTGCAGTATTTTGCTTTTGTTCCAATATATAACATAATTTGGAGCCACTTTGACATTGGTGCATTAATTTGTATATTTGTATTGCCCTGGCAGCATTTCTAAATATTAGAAACACAAGGCAGCTGAATGTTCTATATATTTCAGGAATGATTGGTTGGGTTTTTTTGTTTGTGGCTATTAGGGCAACATGACTGGTATCTGTCCAGCTACTATGAATGCTCACTATATCCATTATAATATCATTTTACACTATTGCCACTAGGCTGACCTGTCCAATGGAACGTAAAATGCAATAATTCAGATTAAGCAGCTTAACAATTGTACAGTGCCTGTTGAAGTTTGTTCAAGACTGTGATTTATGTTCGAATGGCAATCATTGATTTTAAAAAAGTCTTACTGAGCCACACTAAAAAGGCATCAGTTTCTTGTTTCAAAAATACTTCATTTTTCTCAAAGGAGTAAATCACTTACTGACAGGATATATTTTTTCAAATCAATTGGGCATTGGAGTCTGAGATTAAAAACGCCTCAAACACTTCTTTCTATTTGTTCATGGGATGTGGACATTGCTGGCAGGGCCAGCATTTATTTTCCATCCATAATTGCCCTTGAGAAGGTGGTGGTGAGCTGGCTTCTTGAACCACTGCAGTCCATGTGCCATAGGTACAGCCAGAGTGCTGTTAGGAAAGGAGTTCCGGGATTTTGACCCAGCGACAGTGAAGGAATGGTGATATATTTCCAAGTCAGGATGGTGTATCACTTGGAGGGGAACGTGCTTAAAGATGTTAATGTGATCTCCTCAACAAAAAGAGATCTGGAGGATTGAGGAAAGCACCTGAATGACCCCAAAAGACTGGAAAGGGTAAATCTAACTCATTGTTTAAAGGGTAAGAATCGAACGGCGGCTTCCAGAAAGATAAATGTTACAGATAAATGTTGCTCTGTTTCTAATTCAAATTTGAATAGCAGGAGACACCCAGCAGGTCCTCAGACTCTGATAAAAATATTTTTCCATTACACTGAATGAAATTCTATTGCAATTATATTTTTTTCACTCACAACATAAAACTATCAAACAAGCACAACAACAATATGCATTTATATAGCACCATTAACATGGCAAAATGTTCCTAGGTGCTTCACAAAAAAATTATCAATCAAAATTTGACATCAAATGAAAGAAGGAGATATAAGGCCAGATGACCAAAAGCTTGGCCAAAGAGGTAGGTTTTAAGGAGCATCTTAAGGAAGGAGAGAGATTTAGGGAGGTTGAGAGTATTATGGAGACAATTCCAGAGCTTAGGGTCTAGGCAACTGAAGGCCAGGCCACCAATAGTGGAGCAATTCAACTCAGGGATGCTCAAGAGACCAGAATTGAAGGAATGCAGAGATCTTGTAGGCTTATAGGACTGGAGGAAGTTACAGTGATTGAAAGGGGCAAAGCCATGGAGGCATTTGAAAATAAGGATGAGGATATTAAAATTGAGGTGATGTCAGAGCTGAAACCAATGTAAATCAAGAAGCACAGGGGTGATGAGTAAACAGGACTTGGTACGAGTTAAAATCCGGGCAGCAGAGATTTGGAATGAGCACAAATTAATGTAGGGTGGAAGATGGAACATTGGCCAGGTTGCTTTAGTGTAAGTAAGTCGAGAAGTAAGAAAGGCATGGATGAGGGTTTCAGCAGCAGATGAGCTGAGGCAGGGACAGAGGTGGGCGATGTTATGAAGGTGGAAGCCAGCAGTCTTAGTGATGGAGAGGCTATGTGGTCGGAAGATCATCGCGGGATCAAATATAACACCAAGGTTGCGAACAGTCCAGTTCAGCTTCAGACAGTTGCCAGGGAGAAAGGTGGAATTAGTGACCTGAGAACAAACTTGTGGCGGCAATCGAAGACAATGCCTTTGGTCTTCCCAGTATTTAATTGGAGGAAACTTCTGCTTATCCAATACTGGATTTTGGGTAAGGTGAGATGATAAAGCAGAAGCAGTCAAGAGAGATGGTGGGAATATGGAGTTGTGAGTCATCAGCCAGATACAATTTAAATGAGCATGATATAGATCTCAAACCTACTTGAAAAGCAATTTCACGAGGCTCGACTAGTAGTGAGCACATGTTGGCGAACGAGGAATATGATGTTACAGCACAACATCCAACCTGCCCTCATGTCTAGCAAAGCTTTGCATTGACAATTAAATCTTTGGCAAGTTATCCCTAGAATAGGGTCCAGACACTGTGAGAATGCCCAACCATGAGATCTTTCATGTTCACCTCAATAACCAGGACAGACTTCCAACTCCAAGCTACCTCTGTATTATTGGGCTAAACAAGGCAGAAATCAATGACGGCTCACAGTCCTGATGGAAGTTATATCCTTATATGTGGATGTTGGGTGAGGACAGGACCTGGTATGGCTGGGATAACTGACAACATTGGGGTTTAAAATTACTGCAGGGCCCGGAGACGTGGTGGGTGCAAAGCAGGCAGGTCATGTGTGGAATGGGAGTCGGAATCTGAGGCAGAACTCAGATCCACAAGATTTTCACCCCAGGAACACTGGGCAGGATTTTGCCACAGGTTGCGTGACCCTGTCGTTGGAATGAAATGAGGCGACCTGAGCCCACACTTACCCGCAGCGGGACTTGCTCAGCTATTTTCCCTAGGCAGCCTCCTTATTTGCTGTCTCTAGGCTTGCTATCCAATTAACGATGGCGGGCGGGATGTAGATGCTGCCGGTCCAATCACAGAGCCAGCAGCTATTGAGCCTCAGCATCTTCACTGAGGGAGCTGGGCGCTGCTGAGGCAGGTTGAAGGTTGGGAGTTTTAAATTAAAATTCTGAGGGACCAAGTAGGCAGGCCCTCTATTTGCCCCATTGGGGCTGCAGGCAAGGCCTTTTTTGCCCGCGTTCCCCTTCTTGGGGGAAATGGAGCCTCCGGCTCCGATCGCCGCCCCAGGCTGCTGAGGGAGGCTGCCTCCATGAAGCTACTGTCTCCCCATTCTGTGGGGGCGGGTTCGGGGGATGCTGCTCTGCCACCGGCATCCCAGGAGGATTGCTGTTATTAGGGCCTTTATTTAAATAGGTTGTCCTCCTCCCTTTGGCAGGCTGCCGATCTGCAGCCAGTCCTGCCGTCAGGAAACATCCTCGATGACAGGATTGCTTTGGGGAGCCGTTCCAAGGCAGCTCCCCACTATTTGCTTGGCCCCCTCACCTTCCAGCCCACCTCCCAAGGGCTGGGAATATCCTCCCCACTGTGTTCAAAAATTGGATTGGGGTGCGGGGGGAATGTGATTCCTCTATTTCCCCTTCCAGCTATATCCACATACAGTTTGAAGGTCAAAAATAAAAACAGAAAGTGCTGGAAAAAGTCAGCAGGTCTGGCAGCATCTGTGGAGTGAGAAATACAGTTAATGTTTCAGGTCTGTTACCTTAGACCTGAACAGACCTGAAACATTAACTCTGTTTCTCTGTCCACAAATGCTGCCAGACCTGCTGTGTATTTCTAGCACATTCTGTTTTTATTTCAGATTTCTAGCATCTGCAGTGTTTTGCTTTCAATTCAGCTTGAAGGTCATGTTTGGGTGTGCAGGAAGTTCACATAACTCACCTTCCTTAGGCTGAATGGAAGCCATTCTTTCAGAGAACAGAAGCTGGTTCCATTGTGAGCATACTAAAGGCCCAAGAAATGATAAGAGGGCTTTTTAAATTCTCCCATCCACATCTTAGATTTCCAGCAGAACTAAGACAATGTATTAAACTTTCTTTTTCAGTCTGTTAACATAATGGCAGTTAACATGAAAGGGAACCCAAAAATCTTCTGCAAGCATGTGAATAGTAAATGGGTAATAAGAAGTGGGGTGGAGGCCTATTAGGGGCAAAGAGGGTGATACACGCTGAGAGGCACAGGGCAAGGCTAGAATACTTAATCAGTAGGTTATATCTGTGCTTACTAAGGAAGAAGCAGTGATGGTAGAGGTAATGAAAATTGATAGGAAGGATGGACTGGAAAGGCTGGCTATGCTTAGAGTGGATAAGTCGCCTGGTCTGAATGGCATACAACCCCGATAGCTAAAGGAAGTGGGAGAGGAGATAGTGGAAGACCTTGCCATAATCTTCCCTAGATATGGGGAGGTGCCAGAGGATTGGAGAGTGGCAAATGTGACACCCTTTTTCAAGAAAGGATGTAAGAGCAGTCCGAGTAACTACAGTCAATTTAACATCAGTGATGGGTAAGGTTTTAGAAACAATAATCAGGAATAAAAAAAGGCACTTGAAGAGGTTTGTAGTAGAGTTCCCCAGGGATCAGTGTTGGGACCCTTGCTTTTCCAGATATATATTAATGACCGAGACCGTGGTGCAGAGGGCACAATTTCAAAGTTTTCAGATGATAGGAAACTTGGAAGCATTGTAAACTGTGAGGAGGATAGTGTAGAACTTCAAAAGACATAGACAAGTTGGTGGAATGGGCAGACAGGTGGCAGATGAAGTTCAATGAAGAGAGATGTGAAGTGATTAACTTTGGTAGGCAGAACATAGAACCTGAGAAAAATTACGGCACAGGAGGAGCCCATTCAGCCCTTCATGTCCATGCCGGCTTTAACAATTAGCTGCCCAATCTAATCCCACCTTCCAGCACCTGGTCCATAGCCTTGCCGGTTACAGAACTTCAGGTGCATGTTCAGGTACCTTTTAAAAGAATTGAGGGTCTCTGCCTCTGCCACCATTCCTGGCAGTGAATTCCAGACACCCACCACCCTCTGTGTGAAAAAGTTTTTCCTCATGTCCCCTCTAAACCTTCTACCAATCACCTTAAATCTGTGCCCCCTGGTAATTGACCACTCCACTAGGGGAAACAGCTCCTTCCTGTCTACTCTATCAAGGCCCCTCATAATTTTGTACACCTCTATTAAGTCACCCCTTAGCCTCCTCAGTTCTAAGGAAAACAACCCTAGCCGATCCAATCTTTCCTCATAGCTACAACTTTCAAGCCCTGGCAACATTCTTGTAAATCTCCTCTGTACTCTCTCCAGAGCAATTATGTCCTTTCTGCGATGTGGTGACCAGAACTGTACACAATACTCCAACTGTGGCCTAACCAGCATTTTATACAGTTCCAGCATTACATCCCTGCTTTTATATTCTATGCCTCGGCCAATAAAGGAAAGTATTCCATATGCCTTCTTCACCACTTTATCTACCTGTCCTGCCACCTTCAGGGACCTGTGGACATGTACTCCAAGGTCTCTCACTTCTTCTACCCCTCTCAATATCCTCCCATTTATTGTACATTTCCTCTCTTTATTTGCCCTCCCCAAATGCATTACCTCACACTTATCTGGATTGAATTCCATTTGCCACTTTTCCACCCACTCAATCAAACCATTGCTACCTTTTTGGAGTCTATGGCTATCCTTTTCACTATCAGCTACACAAGTTGGTGGAATGGGCAGACAGGTGGCAGATGGCAGTTCAATGTGAAGTGATTAACTTTGGTAGGCAGAACATAGAACCTTAGAAGAATGTGTGTCATCAGCAAATTTCCCAATCATGCCTCCCACATTTATGTCCAAATCATCAATATATACCACAAACAGCAAGGGACCCAACACTGAGTCCTGTGGAACACCACCGGAAACAGCTTTCCATTCGCAAAAAGCATCCATCAACTATTACCCTTTGTTACCTGTCCCTGAGCCAATTTCGGATTCAACCTGCCACATTCCCCTGTATCCCATGGGCTTTCATTTTACTGACCAGTCTACCATGTGGGACCTTGTCAAATGCCTTAATAAAATCCATGTAGACCACATCCACCGCATTACCCTAATCAATCCTTCTTGTTACTTCCTCAAAAAACTCAATTACGTTAGTAAGACATGATCGTCCCTTAACAAATCCATGCTGACTATCCCTGATTAATCCCTCATTAAATATGGAGAGGCAATATAAAATAAAGGGTACACTACTAAAGGGGATGCAGGAGCAGAGGGACCTAGGTATATATGTGCATAAGTCATTGAAGGTGTCAGAACAGATTGAGAGAGTGGTTAATAAAGCAGACAATATCCTGGGCTTTATTAATATGGGCATAGAGCACAAGAGCAAAGAAGTTACGATGAACTTGTGCAAGACACTAGTTTGGCCTCAGCTGGAGTATTGCGTCCAGTTCTGGGCGCCGCACTTGAGGAAAGATGTGAGGGCATTGGAGAGAATACAGAAAAGATTCACGAGAATGGTTCCGGGGATGAAGAATTTAAGTTATGAAGCTAGATTGGAGAAGTTAGCACTGTTTTCCTTGGAGACGAGGAGGCTGAGAGGTGAATTGATAGAGTTATTCAGAATCATGAGTCGATAGAGAGAAACTGTTCCCACTCGTGAAAGAGAGGGCACAGATTTAAAGTATTTGGTAAGAGAAGAAAAAGTGACATGAGGAAACACGTTTTCACGCTGCAAGTGGTTAAGGTCTGGAATGCGCTGCCTGAGAACGTGGTGGAGGCAGGTTCAATTGGGCAGCACAGTGGCGTAGTGGTTAGCACCGCAGCCTCACAGCTTCAGCGACCCGGGTTCAATTCTGGGTACTGCCCGTGTGGAGTTTGCAAGTTCCCCCTGTGACTGCGTGGGTTTTCGACAGGTGCTCTGGTTTCCTCCCACAGCCAAAGACTTGCAGGTTGATAGGTAAATTGGCCATTATAAATTGCCCCTCGTATAGGTAGGTGGTAGGGGGATGTGGTAGGAATATGGGATTATTGTAGGATTAGTATAAATGGGTGGTTGATGGTTAGCACAGACTCGGTGGGCCGAAGGGCCTGTTTCAGTGCTGTATCTCTAAAACAAATAAAAGGGAATTAGACAGTTATATGAAAAGGAATAATGTGCAGGGTTCTGGGGAAGAAGACAGGGGAATTGCTCTTTCAGACAGCCAGTGCAGACACAATGGGATGAATGGCCTCCTTCTGCACTGTAACGATTCTGTGATTTGAGTTAATTAAAGAGAGCCTACATGGGTTTGTATAAGGCAGATCTAATTGACTAATCTAATTGAATTTTTTGATGAAGTAACAAAGAAGGTTGATGAGGGAATGCAATGGATGTTGTCTACTTGGATTTCATAAAGCATTTGTCAAAGTACTACACAAAAGGCTGGTTAACAAAATTGAGGCTCACGGAATTGAAGGGTCAGTATCAGCTTGAATAAAAAATTGGCTTAAGGGCAGAAAATGGCGAATGGCTATTTTTCAGACTGGAAGATGCTATATAGTGGTGCTCCCCAAGGTTCAGTTCTAAGATCACTGTTTTAAATGACTTGGATATTGGAATACAAAATAGAATTTCAGAATTTGCTGATGATACCAAACTTGGAGAGGTGGCAGACTGTGAGAATGGTACTAATCGACTGCAACAGGATATAAATAGGTTAGCAGAATGAGCAGACAAGTGGCAGACTGAATTTATATGGAAAAGTGTAAGGTGATGCGTTTTGGCAGAAGTGATAGGGAGAGAAAAAATTGACTTAATAGCACAGTTCTAAAGAGGGTACAGGGAAAGAGGGACCTGGGAGTTCATGTGCATAGATCTTTGAAGGTCGCAGGATATATTGAGAGAATAGTTAGCAAAACATGTGGGATCTTGGGCTTCATAGATAGAGCTATTGAGTAAAAAAGTAGGCAACTTGTGCTGAACCTTTATAAAGCTCTGGTTAGGCCCCAACTAGAGTATTGCATCCAGTTCTGGTCACAACACTTTAGGAAGGATGTGAGGATCCTTGAGAGGGTGCAGAGGAGATTTATCAGAATGGTTCCAGGAATGAGGGATTTTAGCTACAAGGTTAGGTTGGAGAAGCTGAGGTTGTTCTCCTTGGAACAAAGGAGATTGAGGGGAGATTTGTTAGAGGTGAACAAGATTATGGCAGGTTTAAATAGAGTAGACAAGAAAATCTGTTCCCATTAACTGATGGTACAAGGGCTAGGGACACAGATTTAAGGTCTTGGGCAAGAGATGCAGGGGGATGTGAGGAAGAAGTTTTTTATGCAGCGAGTGGTAATAACCTGGAACTAGCTGCCTATGAGAGTGGTGGAAGTGGAGATGATGAATTATTTCGAAAAGAAATTGGATGGGCACTTGAAGGAAATAAACTTGCAGGGCTACGGGTATAGAGCTAGGGAATAGGACTGATAGGATTGCTCTAATGAGAGCTGGCATGGACTTGATGGGCCAAATAGCCTCCTTTGATGCTGTAATGACTATGATTCTATGGGCTGAATTTTCAATTACCTGTGGCAAGTTCGGGTGTGAGCGGGCCCAGAAATGTGCACTCTTGGAAGGCATCACTGATTCCCAATGCCTCAGTGAGGTGGTTAGATTTTCAAAGGGAGGGTTGGAGGGGGGAGCTGGCAACCCACACAACTCCATTTAATTGCTTGTTGAGCTCATTGTACAGCTCATTAGGAGTATGGGGAACAACAGTTAGCAATTTTCAAATGGCAAGCATGGGGAACATGGAGGGTTTGGGACATATTTGAGTGCTCATGACTGCAGTATGAAAAAGTTTTATAAGAGGGGAGGTTTAAACTCAGATGCCGTGGCACAGAGTTGCCATCAATGGAGCTGTGAGGCTTGATTTTATGAGGAGAGAATGTTTGAACTCTTGAGAGGAACGTGAGGCTGCTGGTACCCGTGGCTACCTCGTGCCATGTCTGCTTGGTCTGGCTTGCTGAAGCTCTTCTTCCAGATGGAGGATAGATTATGGCTCAGCTGTCTGCCACAGCCTTGAGCAGGGCCTCAAGGGAGGCAACAGAAAAATGTGGGCTGACTAGGGACAGCTGCTCAAAGCACCATTGGCCCTCTGCTTTCCCTGCTCATCCATTTCCAAAGGCAATGCCAAGCCCCATCAAGGCTGCCGTTTGCTTTTTAAATTATCTCTCTGTACTTAGCTCTTGCCTCCTGCCTGCGCCAACGCTCCTAATTGGGTGCCAAACTCCGCTGTGGGCCAATTAGAGGCTGACACATTGAAAATTACTTTGCATCACGGATGCTGACACGGTGAAGGTCAGGACCGGAAAATGTTTCTGGCAGCAAATGGTTCCTGCCCTGGAATGAGAATTCAGCCCTATGACTCTATGACTCTATGTTAAAGGCCTCTGGCTCCCCTAATGGAGAGTATCGCCAAGCCTCGACTTTCAGAGCAATTCGTTCCAGTGGATTTGGGAGGGGTCTACTGTTGTTTTCTCTCATTTCTGTCTAGTAATGACAGTATCCTCTGCCGAGCAGCATTGCCAGCTGTAGAACAGGGACCCCAGAATTCAAGCCTCTTAGCATCAGCTGCCTATAGTGACACCATAAGTTCCAATGGGGATAATTTGGTAATTACCCCCACCAATCAATGCTGTAAAGTTACTGGGATTGATCCTATGTACAAAATATGTATTATGTAACTCACAACAATTTGCTCGAGGAACAATTCATTTCTATTATGTAACTAGCCTCCACTCACTGTATCTTGCTGGAGAAATAATCCTGCTGTAATCGGGAGACTGTTGTGGTTTCGGTCATGAGTTCAGAGATTCTGTCAATTAAAGCCACAAATCCTGCCCTAACTCACTACAACTGGCTGACACAGATGTTAATATTCACTCTGATTATTATATGTAAAGTGGTTTGTAATGTCTCTGAGAGATGTGATTGGAGGACAGGCAATTGAATTGCTCTGCCAGTACTGCCCTGTAACTCTCTTCTAGAAATGATGCAAGCTAGAGACCAATAGACCAAGGCAGGGATGAAAACCAGTTCAGAAGAAGGGTCACTGACCCGAAACGTTAACTCTGCTTCTCTTTCCACAAATGCTGCCAGACCTGCTGAGTGGTTCCAGCATTTCTTGTTTTTATTTCAGATTTCCAGCATCCGCAGTATTTTGCTTTTATGAAAACCTCTTAAGCAGTTTTGCCTTTCGTTGGTGACTGGCTCCCTCTGTTGGATTCAAAATTACAGCTGACTCTTTGAACAGAGTTTCTTTTCTGGAGCAAAGCTTTGTGGAAAAAGCTTTCAGTGCAGCAATTGCATTATGTCATTGCAGATTGATTTGTTGGAAATGCTGCTGAATGCAAAGCATTGGCACAGATCTCCTAGTACTTCATTTGTAACACATAATGCAATTAGAACTGACAACCTGGATACAATATCACCAACTTGTCTGGCTTTAACACTGTGAAACATCCAAGGCACTTCACAGGAGCCTCTTCAGACACAAATTGACACTAAGCCAAAGGAGATATTGGAAAAGGTGACCAAATGCTTCATTAAAGAGGTAGGCCTTAAAGGTGGAGAGGTGAAGAGGTTTGGGGAGAGAATTCCAGAGTGTAGGGGCTAGACAATGGGATTGGACCCTTATCTGATTGCAGATGACAAAAAAAAACTAGCTCATGTGATAGTGGTGGTGGCTATTTAGGAGGGGAGCAGGGGTGGAGGGGCAGATCTGTATGGCATTACTGTCATCATTTTATGTTTGAATCTATCTGGTTTTGAAAGCCAAGGTCCCTTTAATTGATGATGAGTTGTCTCTCTTCCCATCTCTGTGCATCAATTTCAGCTGATCTCCACGTCTTCCGAAACAATCTCTCTTCTTAACTTTAACCCTTCTTGCTCATTCAAGGAATCCCAAAAGCGCTATAGGTAGTATTACCTTCACAACCTCCATAGGGAATTAAAGATTCACAGTCAGGCTCTCAGCATGTCCGCCCTAATGTGCTTCTCCCATTTTCCGTATTACTGGAAGGCCGGGCGTACTGTTAAGGGGTAACAAGTATCTGAGAAGCTGAAGAGGCATCAAACTGCTCCTCCTCTGGACCTCATATTGTCACTCGAACCATGCTGGTCCAGGACTCTGAAGCTGGAGAAGAAAAAGAGAATATGGAAAGGAAAGGTGAACTCACTCCCTGTCCCAAAATTCCTTTTTCAACATTTGGAGCTGAGGGAGCCTCTGAACACCACCAGGCTTCATCAATTTCTGTCTCCACTGGGCAAGCTAATACCATCACTTTTCTGCCCTTCCATCCCCTTCAGAGGACGCAGGGTGGTAGGAGCCCCTCTCACTACATTGCCTGCCTGGTCTCTGCCAGCTCCGCTCGAAAGCCGCACTGTGCCTCAGGGGAGACATGCTCAGACGGCTTCTGGAATCTGTTTAAAACGACTCAAGTGAAGACTTTCCTCACTATGCTGAGCAGGGAGATTCCACGGTAGTTGATGCAGTCACCGCGGTCACCCTTGTTCTTATAGAGGGTGATGAAATTTGACATCGCGCATGTCCTGTGGCACTGCTCCCTCATCCCAGCACAGGCAAAGCAGTTCATGGAGTGCTGAAAGTATAGCAGGTTTGGCACGCTTGATTATTTCAGGGGTAATGCCGTCCTTTCCAGGGGCTTTTCCATTGACTAGAGAATCAATGGCATCACTGAGTTCCAATTTCGTTCGCTGTTCGTCCAGCTCATCCATGACTGGCAGAGACTGGGCTGCATTGAGGGCGGTATCAGTGACAGCATTTTCCCTGGAGTACAGTTCTAGGTAGTGCTCCACTCAGCGGTCCATTTGCTTGTGTTGGTCAAAGATCGTTTCCCCTGATTTAGACTTGAGGGGGGCGATCTTCTTGATGGTTGGCCCAAAAGCTCTCTTAATGCCATCATACATTCCTCTGATGTTTCCGGTGTCGGAGGCCAGCTGAATACGACTGCATAGGTGTTGCCAGTAGTCATTTGCACAGCGGCAGGCTGTTCTTTGTGCAGTGTTTCTGGCTACTTTAAGTGCTACAGGTGTTAACTCGCTGGGGGCTTTCTTGTAGTTCACAGTGCAATGCGCTTAACGGCGATGACAGGTTCCAGCTCTTCAAAGTGAGATTGAAACAAGTCTGCATTCTGCTTCTCACATTTGCCAAAGGTGGTCATTGCTGAGTCATAGATGGCATCTCTGATGTGGGCCCACTTCATCTCTGCATCCCCCGCAGGAGTGTTTTGAAGGGCTTTTTCAAGTGAATTTAGAAACTTATGTAACAGCTGTGGATAAGAAATTCTGTCAGTGTTGATGCGCGGGCAGCCCTTCTGCTTGGAGTGATGTAGCTTCTTTGGTTTGAGTCTAACTTTGCTGCACACCAGGGAGTGGTTGGGGTCACATTCCGCACTGTGGAAGCTGCGTGTGATTTGAACACTGTTTAAGGAGGCTCGCCTTGTGACGATGAGGTCCAGCTGGTGCCAACAACGTGATCTTGGGTGTCTCCATAAAACCTGGTGACAGGGTTTAGTACGAAAGAATGAGTTGGTGATGCAGAGGTTGTGATAGGTACACAACTCCAGCAGTCTCTGTCCATTCTCATTCATCCTTCCCATGCCATAGTGCCCAAGGAAGGAGGGCCATGAGTCATGGTCGGCCCCAACCCTGGCGTTAAAGTCCCCCAGCAGGAACAAATGTTCGGTATTAGGAATGCTACTAATGATATTATGGAGTTCCTCATAGAACTGGTCTTTAACTTCAGGTGGGGAGCAGAGTGTTGGAGCATAGATGCTGAGTAGGTGTACTGGACCAGAGGCGATGAGCAGTCGGATGGACAGTATGCGTTCCGAGCCATTTGAAGGTGGCTCTATCATGCTGAGCAAGGAGTTTCTGATGGCGAAGCCCACTCCATGCTGTCTTGGTTCTTCAGGATCCCTACCCTGACAGTAGAAGGTGTAATCTTGCTCTCTTAGAGATCTGCTCGCAGGGAGGCGTGTCTTCTGAAGTGCTGCAATGTCCACATTGAGTCTACTGAGCTCGTTGTTAATGACGGCAATCTTCCGAGAGTCGTTGATTTGTGTTACGTCTTCCGACAGGCCAGGATACATAGTTCTGACGTTCCAGCTTGCAAAACGAAGGGCTGGTAACTTTCCTTTTTTTGTCGTGCTGTTTGGTGCGGAGTTACAGTCCACTTGTCGGGCAATGACCCTGAGCTCCAAGCACCCATTGAAGCAGGTGGACTGTGGCGGGACAGAACCTTACTGACCGGGGGCTGCCCGGTTTGAGGTGGGCGGTAGCTGTCCAGTGAGATGCGATAACTTCTCCCACCGACAAAGGCAACCCGCAGGATGGACCCAAAGGGCGGCAAGGTACCGGCTTTCCTTGCCAGGAGGCGGATTGTGAGCCGGGATCCTGACACCGGTCGGAGCGCGTTTCCTCGGCCCTAAACCTCTGGATGGTGACCATGAGCGCAGCGTCAGCCTGGAGGACACCGACATCAAGGAGGCCGTCCTTGCACCACCTTCCCCCCCCTTCCCCCTTCCCCCTTCGCACCCACTTCCCTCACCCCCTCCCCCGCACACCCCTTTCCCCCTCCCCCCTCGCACCCCCTCGAACCCCCCTGCCTTCCTCCCCACTCCTTCCCCCCTCGCACCCCCTTCCCCTTGCACCCCCTTGCCCCGCAACCCCTTCCCCCCTCGCACCCGCTTCCCTCTTTGAAGCATGGTTGTCTGTTATGTCAGCCCCGTTTTATGACAGTGGGCCTCTCGGTCAGATATTCTATCATCTCAAAAGTCTGCACCTTCCTGTTACAGTACAATGGATCTTGTTTATCTATGAAAAAATCTTTTTGCATTGCAAAGCATGCTGATAAAACTTGGTCTATTTTAAATTTGGTCAAGTTATATCAGCCAGTAATCTTACAGGTTTCAGTCCTCCCTGTCTCTGTAACTTCCTCCAGTCCTACAACCTTCTGAGATCTCTGCGCTTCTCCAAATCTGGCCTTTTGTGCAGCCCTGATTTTCATCACCACATGATTGATGTCCATGCTTTCAGCTGCCTAAGCTCTGGGACCTCCGATGTCGTTATGTGGCTCAGTTTCAAATTTTGTTTGGTAATGATCCTGTTGTCAGGCAGGCTGCCCACCTGCCAAGACTGAGGCACACATGATTTCACCACATGAACATTAAAACTTAAAAATTACAAGACCCTGACTGGAAGGACATTTGCATAGAACTAACAGTGTTGGAACAAAAGGGACCCAGTAGTTACTTCCCCAATACACAGAAGTGGTCAGACCAGTTTTAGTCACATGACTAACTGGCTGTTGCAGAGAATTTGAACTTGCAAGAAAGGATTTTGAAGAGACTGTTCCATATAAGGAGCTTGTCGCATGACTAACCTGCTGGGCAACCTGAGAGTTTTTTTTGAATTTGAACTCCCAACAAAGGAATAAGAACATAAGAACATAAGAAATAGGAGCAGGAGTAGGCCATTCAGCCCCTCACAACTGCCCCGCCATTCAATTAGATCATGGCTGATCTGTCCCAGGCTTCAACTCCTCTTTTGGGCCTGCTCCGCATTACCCTCGACTCTCCGAGATTTCAAAAATCTATCTACCTCCTCTAAATACATTTAGTGACCGAGCCTCCACAATTCTCTGAGGTAGAGAATTCCAGAAATTCACCACCATCTGAGAGAAGAAATTCCTTTGCATCTCAGTTTTAAATGTGTGACCCCTTATTCTGTAACTATGTCCCCTAGTTTGAGATTCCCCCGCCAGTGGAAACATATTCTCAACATCGACCCTGTCGAGCCCCCTTAGAATCTTATACGTTTCAGTAAGATCACCTCTCATTCTTCTAAACTCGAATGAATAAAGGCCTAACCTGTTTAGCCGTTCTTGATAAGACAACCCCTTCATCCCAGGAATCAGCCGAGTGAACCTTGTCTGAACTGCCTTCAATGCTAGTATATCCTTCCTTAAATATGGGGACCAGAACTGGACGCAGTACTCCAGGTGTGTCCTCACCAATACCCTGTACAGTTGTAACAAGACTTCCCTATTTTTAAACTCTAACCCCCTAGCAATAAAGGCCAAAATTCCATTTGCCTTCCGAATTACTTGCTGCACCTGCATGCTAACATTTTGTGTTTCATGTACAAGAACACCCAGATCCCTCTGTACTGCAGTATTTTGTAGTATTTCTCCATCTAAATAAAAATCTGCTTTTTTATTCTTCCTACCAAAGTGGATGACCTCACACTTTCCCACATTGAACTCCGTCTGCCAAGTTTTTGCCCACTCACTTAACCTATCTATATCCCTTTTCAGATTCTTTGTGTCCTCATCACAACATGCCTTCCCACCTATTTTTGTATTGTCAGCAAATTTGGATACACTACACTCTGTCCCTTCCTCCAAGTCATTAATATAGATAGTAAATAGTTCAGGCCCTAGGACGGCTAAGTACGGCTTTTCAACCTGAAAAAGACCCATTAATGCCGACTCTCTGCCTTCTGTGTGTTAGCCAATCCTCAATCCATGCCAACACATTACCCCCAATACTCTGAGCTCTTATTTTGTGCAATAACCTTTTATGTGACACCTTATCGAACACCTTCTGAAAATCCAAATACACTACATCTACCGGTTCCCCTTTTATCCACTTCATTTGTTATATCCTCAAAGAACTCTAACAAATTTGTCAAACATGATTTCCCGTTCATAAAACCATGTTGACTCTGTTTGATTGCATTCTGTTTTTCTAAATGTCCTGCTATTTCTTCCTTAATAATGGACTCTAGCATTTTCCCAATGATAGATGTTAAGCTAGCTGGTGTATAGTTTCCTGCTTTCTGTCTCCCTCCTTTATTGAATAGGGTTATCACATTAGCGGTTTTCCAATCCACTGGTACCCTACTGGAATCCAATGAGTTTTGGTATATTAGGATCAATGCCTCCACTATCTCTGCAGCCACTTCTTTTAAAACCCTTGGATGCAGGCCATCAGGTCCTGGTGGCTTGTCTGCCTTTAGTCGCACCACCTTGTCAAGCGCCTTTTCCCTCATGATAGAGATTATTACAAGTTCCTCCCTCCTATTTACACCTTGTTCATCTTTTATTGTTGGGATGTTTATAGTGTCCTCCACCGTGAAGACCGATGCAAAATATTAGTTTAAATTATCTGCCATTTCCCTGTTCCCTGTTATTAATTCCCCAATCTCATCCTCTAAGGGTCCCAGACTTACTTTAGCTAATCTCTTCCTTTTTGTATACCTGTAGAAGCTCTTTCTGTTTGTTTTTATATTTCTTGCCAATTTACTCTCATAATCAATTTTCTCCCTCTCTATTAGTTTTTTAGTCATCCGCTGCAGGTTTCTAAAAAATTCCCAATCCTCTATCCTACCACTAGCTTTTGCCGATTTGTCCGCCTTTGTTTTTGATTTGATACTCTCCTTAACTTCCTTTGTTATCCACGGGTGGTTCATCGTTCTCATCGAGTCCTTCCTTTTGACTGGAATAAATGTCTGCTGAGTGTTATGAAATATCTGCTTAAAAGTCTGTCACTGCTCATCTACTGACTTCCCCTTAGTCTATTTTCCCAGCCGCTTTAGACAACTCTTTCTTCATAACTCTGTAGTTGTCATTGTTTAAGTTGCAGACACTGGTTTGAGACCCGAGTTGCTCACCCTCAAACTGAATTTGAAATTCTACCATGCTATGATCGCTTCCCCTAGAGGATCCTTAACTACGAGATGTCTTATTAATCCTACCTCATTACACAATACCAAATCTAAAATAGCCTGTTCCCTGGTAGGTTCTGCAACGTATTGTTCTAAGAAACAATCCCTGAGGCACTTTACAAATTCATCTTCCATGTTACCCTTGCCAATTTGATTTGTCGAGTCCATATGCAGATTAAAATCACCCATGACAATTGTAGTGCCCTTCTTACACGCCTCCATTTTTTCCTGATTAATACTTTGTCCTACAGAGAGACAACTCCTCGGGGGCCTATAGACCACTCCCACCCATGATTTCTTTCCCTTGCTATTCCTTATTTCCACCCAAACTGATTCTTCATCATGATCTATTACACCTATATTATTACTCACAAGTGCACTGATCCCTTCCTTTAATAACAAAGCTACCCCACCTCCTTTCCCTTTCTGCCTCTTATTCCGGAACATCAAATATCCTTGAACATTGAGTTTCCAGTCCCGGTCATCCTGCAACCACGTCTCTGTGATAGCGATCAAATCATATTCATTTATTTCTATTTGTGGCGTCAGCTCATCTATCTTGTTACCAATGCTACGTGCATTCAGACAAAGAGCCTTAAGCTTTGACTTTTTACCTTTTTTTCCTACTCTGGTTCTAATTTCTGCTGTACTCTTATGCTTGTATTCTCTGTCCCTTCCTGTCACACTCTGATTAATGTATGCCCCTTCATTACCCTGCACCTCTGCTCTCTCATTACTTTTCGACTTTTTAAACTTCCCTTCAATTGAACCCTCCCCCCCCACTATTTAGTTTAAAGCCTTATCTACAACCCTAGTTATACAATTTGTCAGGACATTGGTCCCAGAATGGTTCAAGTGAAGTCCATCTCAATGGAACAGCTCTCTCTTTCCCTAGTACTGGTGCCAGTGTCCCATGAATCGGAACCCATTTGTCCCACACCAATCTTTGAGCTATGCGTTTACCTCTCTAATCTTATTTACCCTCCACCAATTTGCACGTGGCTCAGGGAGTAATCTGGAAATTATTACCTTTGTGGTTCTGCTTTTTAATTTAACCCCGAGCTGCTCCTAGTCCCTCAGCAGAACCTCTTTCCTAGTCCTACCTATGTCATTGGTACCTGCATGGACCACGACAACTGGATCCTTCCCCTCGCACTCCAAGTTCCTCTCTTGCCCAGAAGAGATGTCCTTCACCTTGGCACCAGGTAGGCAACACAGCCTTCGGACTCCCTGTCTTTGCTGCACAGAACAGTATCTATTCCCCTAACAATGCTATCCCCTATTATTACTACATTTCTCTTTTTTTTCTCTCAATTGAATGGAACAGAGAACGCCATGTGCTCATGGACTGAGAACATCTCCTCTCCTGTCTGCCTGCCTCCATCCCTTTCCCATGGAACTGAATCTTGTGAAGACACGTAAACTCAAAGAGCGAACAGTCTCCAACATGAACAAGGTTTAAGACTAATACTGGACCCCAATGAAATGCAAGACCATACCTTCAGCAAGGACTACAGCGAGTTCAAGAAACAGTAACGAGATATTGCCTCAAACTGTTCTACTTGTCTTTTCTTCTGCTCTTTTCTGTCCCTATTTACATGTGTGTTTCACGGGTGCATGCTAGCATGGGCGCGTCGTATATTCATAGGTGTGAGCTGTATTAGAGTTTAATTTATAAGTTTTAATAAGATTTCACCTTTCTTCTTTAAACCTGATAAAGCCTGTGTGAATTTGCTTCTTTGTCATATAATTGAAAAACTGTGAACAAGGATTCACAAAGGGGGAGCTCAAAACACGGTGTGTTTAAAATTAAACCCTGTTACAATAAGACCAGGTGAAGATAGTAACAGACACCTAGACACCTTTCGCACCTGGTCGTAACAGAAATTGGGTGCTAGCATCCGGATTGTTACCGACAGATGAATGAGTTAAATTGAAAGTGGGAAGACAAATTGTTCCCATTTGAAAAGCGCAAATCATTACAGGTTTTCTTGTGATTGTGTGTGATTGAATACTAACATGTCTGCAACTGAAGCGAGTAGCTCCCCAAGCCTGGGTGAAGTAATGTGGGATAAGTTAAAACTACTGTCGATAAAGGAGTTGAGGAAAATGGATGAGCAGCGTGGGATCACTGTACGTGGGAAGGCTAGGAAGTCTGAAGTCCGAAGGCTAGTGGCCAAACATTTTCCCCTTGAATCTGAAGAGGCAGTAACAGGGTTAGATGCAGAATCCGATAGGGTGTTGTTATCAAAGATAGTTTAGGCAGGCATCAAGATCGGTGCAGGCTTGGAGGGCCGAATGGCCTGTTCCTGTGCTGTACTGTTCTTTGTTGTTGTTTGTTGTTATACAATTGGAACAAAGGAAACTTGAATTTGAGGAAAGGGAGAGGGAGAAAGAGAGAGCCTTCCAAAAGGAACATGAAGAAAATGAAAGGCAGGAGAGAGAGAAAAAGACAGGAGAAGGAAAGAGAGAGAGGAGAGAGAGAGAAATAATATTCCAGAAAGAATGAGAAGAATGAGGGTTGAAGTGGCTTGAGTTAGCTAGGGGGTGACAGAGTAACCCTAGTGAAAGCATGGCCAATATGGAAGAGCACAATTCAGGACTGGGTACAAGATTGCTAAAACTCGCCCAACTAATTCCAAAATTCAATGAGGAAGATGTGGAAGCATTTTTCGTGTCCTTCGAGAAACTGGCAAGGCAGCTAAAATGGCCAGTTGAGACCTGGACTCGCTTACTGCAAAGCAACTAACAGGAAAAGCCTGAGGTTTATTCCTTGTTGCCAGATGAGAGTTCACCAAGTTATGAACTGACCAAAAATGCTTTCCTCGGGACACATGAATTAGTACCCGAAGCCTATCACCAAAAGTTTAGAACCCTCAAAAAGCAAACTAATCAAACTTATCTGGAGTTTGAAAGAAGTAAGCAGTTGGCTTTTGACCAGTGGCTGAGGGCTTTAAAAATCCAGCTCAGCGATGAGATGCTAAGACAAGAAATTCTGTTAGAGGAATTTAAAAACTCTCTCCCACTCTCAATAAAAACCCATGTGGAGGAGCAGCGGGTTCAGGGAGCCCAGCAAGTGGCCATTCTGGCTGATGAGTTTGCTTTAATTTATAAGTCAGTTTCCCAGGGAAGAACCTTTCCTAATCACCCCCACAAATCCGAAAAGGACACAGGGTGGGAAGGTGATATCCGCCCAGGCAGTCCTGGAAGAGAAAGGAAAGCAGGAGACACAGGGAGCCCTCCTCCAGCCAAAAGGGAAGGTGCTGTGAGCAAGAGTGAGACCTGGAGACCTGTGTGCTTCCATTGTAATAAAGCAGGGCATTTAAAAGCTGACTGCTGGAAACTAAAGGGGAAACGGGTAGGGTTAATCATGGCACACCCGCTCAGTGAAGACAAGGGCCTGATGGAAAACACAGAACAAGCTGTGGCTTTAACTGCAGTAAGAGTTCAACCCAGGAAGCTTACTGCGGCCAGTACAGGAAAAGTTAATAGGATCCCTGAAGGTTATCAGGATTTTGTATTTGAAGGGAAAGTAACCCCATATCCCTTGAGTAGGGCAAGCAAGCCCATAGTGATTCTCATGGACACAGGGGCCACCAGATCCCTTTTACTGGGAAAAGGCCTGACCTTTCCCCCCAGAGAGTGCAGTGAACACCAGAATGGTGGTGACTATAGGGATTGTCTCTAGTTTGCCTGTGGATGGGGTTGACCTGCTCCAAGGTAATGATCTGGCAGGGGTGAAGGTGGTAGCCCCCCAGTAGTGAAAGAAAGACCACAGGAGGTCAGAGAGACAGGGCAGTGGCAGGAGATGGTCCCCTGCAGTTTCCCTGAATGTGTAATGGATCAGGCCATGATCAAACCAGCTCCCCCAGAGGAGACTGCATTGGTACTGCAGGCAAATGACCATGATGTCTGCCTATCCGAGACTTTCTTTGGAAAGTTAGGAGACCCAAAGAATGAATTAGATTGATTTTCCCTAGCTGAGGCTCAGCGAGCTGACCCAGTATTGTGAGAGTTCGCACAGGCTGCCCAGTCTGAAAGTGAAGCAGAGGGAGTCCCTGATTGCTACTATTTAAAGAATGAGGTACTGATGAGGAAATGGAGTTCTCCTCACAGACCTGACAGCAAGGAGTAGACAATAGTTCACCAGTTAGTGGTGCTGCAGAGGTACCGGGGAGAAATATTAAGAAGGGTCCATGAGACTACAGTGGCTGTACATATGAAAGACCAAAATCCACATAAGACAGCGGTTTGACTGGCCAAAACACCACAAAGATGTGGTGGAGTGCTGTAGGAGTTGCCACATGTGCCAGGTTGAGGGAAAACCCCAACCTACAGTGAAACCTGCACCCCTAAGTGTTAGGAGGACCCTCCAGCAGAGGGCTGGTGAACTGTTAAGGGACCACTGCTGAGAACGAAACGGGACAGGCAGGCACATGGCTGGCAAAAGTTTAGAAAGAGAAGTGGAAAAAGTGACCCAGAGGCCTGGTTAAAGGAACTCTGGGAAGAATCCCGGATAAGAACCCCTACTGTCTGATCAAGTAATCCCAGAAAATGTGAAAAGTTAGACCCCACAGCCTCCTATGTGAATACAGATTCTAGAAGCACCCCACCAGCATTTACAGGAACCTGTAGAGACAGAGTGACCTCTAGGGGGTGGAGAAACCATGAGGGTGATGTCTCACCTAGTCGAAGTGTCACAGGAGAATGCAGTTAAGTCTGCACAAATACCTGCAGGTAGGAGTGTCCCAGAGAACAAAGGAGAGAGTAACAAAGACTCCTCCCCCACAGTCAGAGAAAAGGGAACCACCCAACCCCTGATGCAAAAGTCTTTGCATAAATCAGGGAGTTCAGGATAGACCCCCCCCCCCCCCACCCCACTAACTCTCCTGAGGAAAGAAAAGGAAATTAAAGCAGCCCTGGCACCCAGAAAAGACCATTTTTAATAAGCTTAAGATTTGTGAATGAATGGAAATGAATGAGAGAAATGCACGGTTTTCTTTTTTTATATTATATTTCTCTCAAACTCTGTAATGAAATGTGCCATTTTTCTTCAAATCGTATTTCATTCCCCTGGGTCTGGAGGTGTCAGGCAAACCCCCCACCTGCCAAGACTGAGGCACACATGATTTCACATGAACATTAAAACTTAAAATTACAAGACCCTGACTGGAAGGACATTTGCATAGAACTAGCAGTGTTGGAACAAAGGGAACCCAGTAGTTACTTCGCCAATACACAGAAATGGTCAGACCAGTTTTAGTCACATGGCTGTTGCAGAGAATTTGAACTTGCAAGAAAGGATTTTGATGAGATTGTTCCATATAAGGAGCTTGTCACATGACTAACCTGCTGGGCAACCTGGGAGTTTTTTTTAAAATTTTAACTCCCAACAAAGCAATTGGAACAGAGAACACTGTGTGCTCATGGACTGAGAACATCTCCTCTCCTGTCTGCCTGCCTCCATCTCTTTCCCACGGAACTGAATCTTGTGAAGACACGTAAACTCAAAGAGAGAACAGTCTCCAACATGAACAAGGTTTAAGACTAATACTGGACCCCAACGAAATGCAAGACCATATCTTTAATCAAGGACTACAGCGAGTTCGAGAAACAGTAACAAGATATTGCCTCAAACTGTTCTGCTGATCTTTTCTTCTGCTCTTTTCTGCCCCTATTTGCATGTGTGTATCATGTGTGCATGCTACCATGGGTGTGTCAAATATCCATAGGCATGAACTGTATTAGAGTTTAAGTTTTAATAAAATTTCATCTTACTTCTTTAAACCTGAGAAAGCCTGTGTGAATTGGTTTCTTTGTCATATAATTGGAAAAACTGTGAACAAGGATTCACAAAGGGGGAGCTCAAAACACAGTGTGTTTAAAATTAAACCCTGTTACACTAAGACCAGGTGAAGATAGTAACAGACCCCTAGAAAACTTTCGCACCTGGTCGTAACACCGTCAAGCACCTTGGGATCTTTTACTATGTTAAAGATGCTATATAAATGTTTTTGAATGTACAAGAATCTTCAGTCATGTGAGCAGGTGGCATCTGGTCCATGAGTTTGAGTGCTATTCACTCCTAGACTGGGTAATGAAGTATAGTGATGTCAGTCGGATGGCAAACGCATTTTCAGGCACTAAGTTTGATTAGGGGGCTTTAATGTGGGATTCTTCCAATTAACTGCAGTCACTTTGGTGGAGCTCCTGTAAAATTGGCATAAATGGCCATTTTTATCAGTTTATTCTCTTTCTCTGGGAATTCTGCCGCATTTCCGCCAAGTTACAGCAGTAGCACTTTGGAAATTCTAGGAGGTTACAGACACAATGATAGACTGATGAAATTCTAACAAAAATTGATTTTTAGTTCATAGTTGAAGGTATGTTTTCCTCTTTTCAGCAATATTACCGGTAAGGTTTGGCATCAGGCTAAAGCAAATTTCCCTGTTTTTACCCATGCTGAAATGTTTGCTAAAGTTATCTAACAGAGAGCACACCCCTTTGTGGTTATAATTCTATTAATGGTCCTTGATAGCTTGATAGATAAGGTAATTAAGCAATGCGCAACTGAGCCATGCAGAACAAGATAGTGTTGGGATTGGTCACTGGCCTGTGCTAAGTTAATGAGTCACAGCTAAGATTTTATTTACTACCACCAACTAAATGAAACTATCCAATCTGAGGGAAGGTAAAATTATTTAAGCTTTCTATCAATACTAGACCCATGAAAAAAGCCTGCTGACAAAAGAAAGTAGGGCAGGGCAACATAGTCAGTGGCCACTGAAGGGGCATACCAAGCGGTTCAGTTATTTACAACATTTTCTCAGGGTAACTGGGCATTAAATGTGACCTTGCCAGTGTTGCCCACATCCTGAGAACAAATGAAAAGAAAAGAGTGACATGGTAAACTGAATGGCTCAAAAGTTAGTGTCATTTTGTGTATTGACAATGCAATTTAAAAACAACAAAGGAAGCCGGCACCATTTTCTACAGAAATAACACTAACAAGCGTATCTATCAATGTCCATATTTTCATTGGATATTCAACAGTGTGCAACATTGCAGAGGTTTGCAGCAATAATGTAACCAGTGCAAAAAGTGGGACTTCAACACAATAGAAAATGAAGAAGTGTGATACAGGAAGTCCAAAACCTGCAAAGGATGTATGAGCTGAGAAAATAATTACAAAATGGCTCAAGATAAGGGCCAAGATCAACAGCAATTCCTCATCAAACTCCACTGCTGAATCAGATATCAGATGAGTGATTATATTTGCTATGTTTTTGTGATCAGATTTGTGTTACCTGCATATAGAAGATTCAGGGTGATTTAATTCAAGTGTTTAAGCTGATTAAAAGATTTGCCAGGTTAGGTGGCGAAAAGCTGTTTCCTCTTGTGTGGGAGTCCAGAACAAGGGAGAATAATTTTAAATTTATAGCGAGGTCATTGGTGGTGGAGGGGTGTTGCGGTGATGTCAGGAAGTGCTTGTTTACATAAAGGGTAGTGGAAATCTCAAACTTTTTAAAATTCTTTCATGGGATGTGGGCGTCACTGGCAAGATCAACCTATGTTGCCCATCCCGAATTGTCCTTGAGCAGTTGGTGGTTAGCCACCTACAACAGTGTGGCTTGCGAGGCCATTTCAGAGGACAGTTAAGAGTCAATTACATTGTTGTGGGTCTGGAGTCACATGGAGGCCAGACTGGGCAAGGACATTAGTGAACCAGATGGGTTTTTATGATAGTTTCATGGCACCATTACTGAGACTAGCTTTCAATTCCAAATTTTTATTAATTAATTGAATTGATTAATTAATGTATTTAAATTCCACCAGCTGCCGTGGTGGGATTTGAACCCATGTCCCCAGCACAATAGACTGGGTCTCTTGATTACTAGTTCAGTGACATTAGCACTATCCCACCATCTACCCCCAAAAAAGCTGCTGAGGCTAGGGCTCAATTGAAACTTCAAAACTGAGATTGACAGATTTTTGTTGGATAGCTAGAGTTAAAATACAGATTAACGTGATCGAATTGAATGGGTAACAGGCTCAAGGGGCTAAATGGCCTACTCTTGTTCCTACCTTCCTAAATCATATCAGGCAATGTTTTGAACATCTTCCCTGTTATACATGTCAGCAATATGCCCTAGGAAATCCTCATCTCACAACGCTTTATGTCATGCATCATTTGCGGTGCTTCAGTGTGTGAGGTAAATTGTGGGCCCTCTGTTTTCAGCAACTGTATCAATATGACTACTTCAAGGCTTTGTGAATAGCTTGTGAGACTCCACTCCTGGGGCTGGATTTTATTCACCCGCTGCCACTCCTGGCGGTGGACGAAAAAAATGGCGACTGCATATGCGGGCTGCACACCGCCATGCCGCGCCATATTCACATGTGGCTCATTTGAATATGCCAGCCAGCCCAACTCCCCCCACCCCCCACAATGCACTGAATAAAAATCCCCCCAATAACAATTAAATACAGTATTCGCCCTCTCACCGCCACAAAGCACTTATCTTCCACACTTGACCCTTCTCCCAACAAACTGAACAAAGTGCAGAGGTCACCCCTTCCCATCATCCCTTCCACTAATGATGTGAATCTGACCCTGTCTACTCCCACTGCCCCGCACTGAAAATCATAAGCTCTCCACTTTCCCACCATAGTAGCGCCTGCTTTCCCTGGATGGGAAATTGAAAGCGCGTGAGTGCCGTCCACCGCTCAGAAGATTGTGGCCTGAAGGTAAGATTGTTGTCGGTCAGCGAGCATAGGGCTGATAGGGAAACAAGACCTGAGGTGAGTTAAGACATGAGCAGCAGAGTTTTGGATGGCCTCAGGTTTATGGAGGGTAGAATGTGGGAGACCAGCGTTGGAATAGTCAAGTCTAGAGGTAACGAAGGCATGAACGAGGGTTTCAGCAGTAGATGAGCTGAGACAGGGGTGAAGTTGGACGATGCTACGGAAGGTGGAAGTAGGCAGTCTCAGTGATGGTACAAATATGAGGTCAGAAGCTCATGTTGCAGTCAAATGGCAGAGTTTTACTTTGAAAGTCTTAATTATAACTCAGACTACATGAATGACTAGTCACTCACTTAGGTTAAGGACAATGGAACAGGAGTATGCCTTTCAGCCTCGTCTGCTGCCATTTGGTTAAATCATCGCTGATTTGTACATTGACTCTATTTACCCCCATTGCTGCATTTTCTTTGATACCCTTACTCAACAAGGAGCTTCTATCTTCCATCAGTAGGTACACCCACAGTGCTTGTCTCTGTTTGATACAATACAGTGGCTTGCTGGGCCATTTCAGACAGCATTTAAGAGTCAACCAGTGTCACGTGTAGGCCAGACTGGGTCAGGATGATAGATTTAATGAACCAGATGATTTTTTTACGGCAATCTGGTAGTTTCATGATCATTATTACTAATATTTGCTTTTTTATTCCAGATTTATCAATTAATTGAATTTAACTGCATCCCTAGTGCCATGGTAGAACTCATGTTTCTGTAGTATTAGTTCAGGCCTCTGGATTACTAGTCCAGTGACTAGTCCACTATGCTACTATCCCTGCCTTCCCAAATGTTCAGTTGGAAGACATTTCTATTCATCCAAGCAATGCGGCAAGTCAAAGATGGTGGAGCGGTCAAGGGAGCTGGTGGTGAGTTAGACCTGAACGCCGTCAGCATACATGTGGAACCCGACATTGTGTATTTGGATAATTTTGCCGAGAGGCAGCATGTCGATGCGAAATAGAAGGGGAGCAAGAATGGAACAACGCCAATGATGTCTGAACCCTGAGCTGAAAAGGAAGAGGAAGCTTGTCTGTCCTGTGGTTTCACAAGAAACGTCAATTACCTTGTGCAGAGTTACAACTGAGAACCTCAGCTTGCAGTGCATCTCTGTTCCAGGAACTTTACTGCTCAGCCTCTGGACTTCTTCACTCGTCTCTTCCAACAAGGAACAAGGTAGGCAGTCTTCTTGCAATCATAATGCTTTTTAAAATTCAAAAGTAATTTGAAAAACCGATTGCATTGTTCAAAGATCTTGGGCTGATTTTTACAGCCCTCCTGATGTCAGGGGGCGTGGCGGGGGTAACTGGAAAATGACTCTGGCAGAGGCCCACCACAGGCCTCAATGACAGAAAGGCCCGGTCCAATATTGCCGACGGCAGCGAGGCCTCGTAGCAAACCCACCGCCGCTCAGTGATGGAAGGCAAATTTACATCTGCAAAAAAATGTTATTAAATAATAAATTACCTACCCGCTCCCAAGGCCTGTTCCGGGGCAATATTGGTGCCTTGACCATCACTCCCACGTCTTCGGATACCCATCTGTGGATCCGAGGCGGAACACTGGTGGGGAGTGGGGAGCAGGTATGTTTTTCAGTGCAGGAAAGAGGGTAGCGGCACCAGAGTGATTTTATTGGTGTAGGGGATGGTGGGCAGGAGTAAAGATTAAAGTTAATGAAATTTCTGGGGGGGAGGTCAGGTGCACAAGGTAGGTATTTTGCGGGGGAAGAGGGAAAGGAATTAAATTTATCGTTGATGGGGGGGTTTGGGGGCGGGGCAAGATCAAGTAATTAAAAAAAAACATTTCCCTTTAAATATTTAAATACAACAATAGGGCTTGAAGCCCTTTAAAAATGGCATCAGCGCCTGCGCAAAGGCTGCTGACACCATTGCTGGGGACAGACCGCCCGTCCGCCCGCTCCTCGTCATTGGGGTAGGTGTTCTGGCCTAGCCATTTAAATGAGCTGTGGCAAGGTGCTGTCCAGGCGGGCGGATTGCCTTCGATTACGTCCGCCGTCGATTTCAGTGGCGGACATGTAAAATGAAGCCCCTTGTCTTTTTTTAATCTTTTACTCTTTCAAAGATGGAAAGGCATCAGAAAGGATACAGAGGATGTTTACCAGGCTGTTAGCAGGGAATGTGGGACTTCAGTTATGAGGAGAAGTTGGAAAGGTTAAGACTGTTTTCCGTGGAACAGATAAAGTTAAGCGGCGACATAATAGAAGTTTTCAAGATATTGAGAGGTTTTAAGAGAGTAAAGAGGGAAGAACCATTCCCTGGACTCCTTCTGTGCCGTAAATGAATCTATGGTGGGACTTTTATGCTCTCCCTGTATCAGGTTTGGAGGCGGGTGGGACTCCACCACCTTCCTGCCTCCGCCCACATTAAGTCGTGGGCAGGAATGCCGGTGAACAGCCTTCCCACCCTGCTACCAATTGAGTCCCTTAAGTGGACAATTAAAGCCCAATTAAGGGCCTCACCCCGCCGCTGCCGGCGGAATTAGCCCAGTGACAGGCGGGCCTGTTGCTGCACGGGGAGCATGCCAAGCAAACCTGTGTGGGTTGCTTGCCTGCATCGGGTCAGGGGGTGGGCCCTTGTTCAAAGTCACTCAGTGCCTAAATGAAGGACCTGGCTTCGGGAGGTGGGGGGGGGCCCGTTGAGATGCCCCCCCACCCCCCCACCCCCACTGATCAACTTGATCATCCACATATGGGCGCCATTGGTAAGTTTGGCATTTTATGTCCATCCCTAATTGCTCTTGAGAACCTGCTAGTGGGTCTTCTTAAAGCACTGCAGTGCATGAACAAAGAACAAAGAACAGTACAGCACAGGAACAGGTCATTCGGCCCTCCAAGCCTGCGCCGATCTTCATGCCTGCCTAAACTAAAACCTTCTGCACTTCCGGGGCCCATATCCCTCTATTCCCATCCTATTCATGTATTTGTCAAGATGCCTCTTAAACGTCGCGATCGTACCTGCTTCCACCACCTCTCCCGGCAACAAGTTCCAGGCACTCACCACCCTCTGTGTAAAGAACTTGCCTCGCACATCCCCTCTAAACTTTGTGCCTCGCACCTTAAACCTATGTCCTTGAGTAACTGACTCTTCCACCCTGGGGAAAAGCTTCTGACTATCCACTCTGTCCACGCCACTCATAACACTGTAAACCTCTATCATATCGCCCCTCCACCTCCGTTGCTCCAGTGAAAACAATCCGAGTTTATCCAACCTTCCTCATAGCTAATGCCCTCCAGACCAGGCAACATCCTGGTAAACCTCTTCTGTACCCACTCCAAGCCTCCTTCTGGTAGTGTGGCGACCAGAATTGCACACAATATTCTAAGTGTGGCCTAAGTAAGGTTCTGTAGAGCTGCAGCATGACTTGCCAATTTTTATACTCTATGCCCCGACCGATGAAGGCAAGCATGCCGTATGTCTTCTTGACTACCTTATCCACCTGCGTTGCCACTTTCAGTGACCTGTGGACCTGTATGCCCAGATCTCTTTGCCTGTCAATACTCCTCAGGGTTCTGCTATTTACTGTATACTTCCCACCTGTATTAGATCTTCCAAAATGCATTACCCCACATTTGTCCAGATTAAACTCCATCTGCCATTTCTCTACCCAAGTCTCCAACCGATCTATATCCTGCTGTATCCTCTGACAATCCTCATCACTATCCGCAACTCCAGCAACCTTTGTGTCGTCCGCAAACTTACTAATCAGACCAGTTACATTTTCCTCCAAATCATTTATATGATGGTGAAGGTACTCCCGCAATTCTGCTAGATAGGGAGTTCCTGGATTCGCTCAGCAATGTTGAGTGAACAGTGTTCTAGTCAAGATGTTCTGTGGCTTGAAAGGGAACTTTGAGGTTCTGGTAGTCCCGTGCACTTGCCTTTGTCCTTCTGGGTGGTGGAGATTGCAGGTTTGGATAGTGCTGCCAAAGAAGCCGTGTCGAGTTTCTGCAATGCATTCTGTAGATTGTACACACTACAGCCACGATGCACTGGGGGTGGAAGGTGTAAATGTTTCAGGTGGTGGATGGGCTGTTAAACAAGCCTATTGCTTTTCCTGGTTGGTGTTGTGCTTCTTGAGAGATGTTGCAGTTGCAATCATGCTTGGAAGTGGAGCATAGTCCATCATATTCATGACTTGTACCTTGGATGTCATTTAGAGGCTTTGCAAAGACAGGAGGTGAGCCAATTGCCGCAGAATACCCAGGTTCTGACTTGCACTTGTAAACACAGCATTTATATAGCTTTTACAGTGGTGTTTCTGATCAATAGTGCTGACCACCACCCCCCACCCCCATCCCCTCTCAAAACCAGGATGTTGATGGTGGATGATTCAGAGATGAATAGGCCATTGAAATCGTGTTATTGTATGGAAATAAATGAAGCAACAGGAAATAAGAAAGTGCAAATTGTTGCTAATTCATAACCAGTTATTTAAAATTCTTAAGCTTACTGATCAGTTTTATTTAATTGTGTGTCAATGAAATCTTTTGCAAGTTTACATTTTGTCCACTCTTCCTATCGTAGGTAATTACATTTCTCTTTTTATTCCTACTTCAATTACTTTATTTTCAGTTGGAAAGTGTAAGTGACTGGTGGATAAGAGGTGGATTATACATGGTCCATCGTATATTAGGATCAGTAACTTTTATTACATTTATCATAGGAAGAGGTGGAGACTTTACAGAAGACATTTATTGCACATTTTACTGTTCCAGGTTAGAATGAAGAAATATTTTACCAAACTATTGTTTCTTTATCCTCACAAACTGAAGTGTTAAACATACTGAAGAAATGAGCCTCAGTTTTATTTTAGGTATTTTTCTGGTGCTATATATATCTGTATATCTGTCTATATATTTCGTACATGGAAGAGACTGAATTGATTAAATCAGGCTCGAATTTTTCTGCAGCAAAATGTCAGCTGCTTTGTTGTTCAGTTTGTTTCTGTTTTGACTTCCGCCTGTTTTCGTACAAAGTAAGTGCCTAATTTCCACCAGTCACATTCATCTTGCTTTACTCTATCATTGAGTTTAATGAATTCACAGACGTACTATTCAGAAAGCAAGTGACTTTTATTTCCACATCACTTAAACAGGAGTCGGTAGAAATTCGTTTCCAGCGGTAGTGCAAAGTGAGTGATATCAGATCGCTGCCATTATACACAGTAACTGATATTAATCCCATAGACCGCTGTGAAGTTGAATATCTGGTGCTGCCTTAAATGGGCGGCCGATCCGATACTGCCCATTTTGTGCCACTGCCTTAGACAAATTTCTGTTCTAGAAATAAGTGCATTTTACAGATTCCAGCAGTGGAACAACTTAATAAAATGAAAATTATCATATTTTTTATTGCTCTTCAATTCCTTAACCCAAGCTATCTATTAAGCTCTCTACTTTTGCATGCAGCACATTTCTATCACTCAGTTCGATGTTATATTTCAATGTGTCGCACTCACTCTGTGGAGCACTTTCTGTATTCCATGGTACTTGGTATGAATTAATTAATTAATTTATCCATGGAATGTGAGTGTCTCTGGCAAGGCCAGCATTTAGAAGGTAGGGGTGAGCCACCATCTTGAACTGCAGCAGTCCATGTGGTGTAGGTATATCCACAGTGCTGTTGGGAAGGGCGTTCCAGCTTTTTGACCCAGTGACAATGAAGGAACGGTGATATAGTTCCAATTCAGGATGGTGTATGGCTTGGAGGGGAACCTGCAGGTGATGGTCTTCCTGTACATCTGCTGCCCTGATCAGTCAACATTTAAAATTGCATGTGGAACACAATGGTTTCAAAGGTAATCATAGAAACAGAGAATGGTTACAGCACAGAAGGAGCCATTCAGCCTGTCACGTCTGTGCCGGCTGTCTGCAAGAGCAGCTTGCCTAATGTCACAAAAGTTTTTCTTGTTGAAAGCTAGGAATTCTGTGTGTTTTTGAAAGCTAGGAAAAGGGATTTTCTGTGAACATTGAATGCTATGACTGTCTTCTGACTTGACAGTTGAAAAAAATTTTGTTTCATTTTGGGTTGAGTTCAGTTGCTGCTAGAGACCTGCCAGAAAGACAGCCCAGAAACTCTTTCTCTTGAAAATAATTCCTCTATCAAGTGAAATTCTAACTTTCTCATGAAGTTAAAAGAACTTTGAAGGTGTTGCAAATCAGGTGTATGGGAGCTAAGCCCTTGGTGATGTGTCTGCCTAGAGAGAAGAAGCCTTGTATTTCAGGTATGGCAGATTACTGTTGCCTCAAGTCTCTGAAGAATCTCTGCATTAAGCTGTGAATTTCTGCATCAAGCTGCCTCCTGTGTTTGAATAAGTCTTGAATAGACAGAAGTCTTGCATTCTTTAAAAAAGGGGCTTTTTGTGTGAGAACTGACACCTGTTGCTGCACCCTGATGGAAGGCAGTGCCTGCTGCAGACAAATTGCCTTGAACACCTACCCATCATAGACTGTTCATCAATCTCACCTGAAGAGACTTCAAGTGGCATCCTACTATTCGACTCTGGGACACCTCACCGATCCAGAACTATCTTATCAGACCGTGAGAACTAATTATTTTATTATTCCTAAGAAACAGTTGTCATTCAAAACATCCTTTTAACACTGGTTAACCAATTTTTGAATGTATATGTGTGTGCATGAGGGTTAGGAAGAATAAGGGGACGAGGTAGGAAGCAGACGTAAAAAAATGCGACACGTGTGCACGGGCACCACATCACGGAGCCACCGCAATTTCAAATGTGGGGGCTCATTTGCATGGCCGCGGCACCCATTTCCCTCCCCCCCCCCCCCCCCCGCCACGATGATGTGAAGATGTGAAGGGGGCGAGCAAGCTGTTGCTGGCAATGGCATCCAGCACCAATGCACAGGTTCTGGCACCATTTTTCAAGGGCTCACAGCCCTCAATGGATATTTAACATTTAAAGGGCCAGGCAAGTTAGTTTTGTACTCCCCCAATGGCATTTCAAAACATTCTTGCCCTTCCCCCCCACCCCTGAAATTCCTATATTGAACATTTGACCATTCCTCCTCCCAGATTTTGACACTTTTGTCCTTTACCCCTTCCCATCACCCCCCACCCCCGACCAATCTGCTGCATTGTCACCCTGCCCCCACTCCTGCAGAGAGAAAAACCTCCTCTTCTCCCCCACCCCACCCCCCACAGCTGTCGTGCCACATTTCCCTGAACGAGGATTCGAAGGTGCGGCATTATTAGCCGCCTGAATGAAGATCGGTGCGGCGGTTCAGGAGGCTATGGGGCCCTCATTAAATCGGGTATGTAAATTAATTTACATATTGAAATGGGGGTCCCGTCACCATGCGGCTGGGCTACTGCCATGAGGCCTGGCCACCACCGAGCTCGATACAGGGCCTCCACTGTACCGATCTTCATTGCCCCCCACCGCAGTTCCTGACGGAGGAGGGGCATTAAAATCTAGCCTAAGGAGTTATAAACTCTTTCCATATACATCGATTTATCCCATTATTGTTTAAGGTTTTGTTTATTAATAAGTAGTTAATTTTGGTCTTGATTCTAGAAACCTGGTTTGGTGTGCTTTATTCTGGAGGATGCATAGAGTGTTTAA
Organism: Heterodontus francisci; assembly: GCF_036365525.1. NCBI lineage: Eukaryota > Metazoa > Chordata > Chondrichthyes > Heterodontiformes > Heterodontidae > Heterodontus > Heterodontus francisci. Next base: position 101,657,590 of record NC_090382.1, read on the forward strand.
TTTGGCTATTTTCCGGTAGGTGGGAAACTATATTAATATAATATGACCTGTGGAGTAGTGGGATTGAATTAACAGTGCGTTACACCTGCCTTGGTTGTAACACTACTCCGACTCCCCCGCCTTTCTCCCATAACCCTGAAAATTGTTTCTCTTCAGATAATTATCCGGTTCACTTTTGAAGGCCTCAGTTGAATCTGCCTCCACCACACTCTCAGGCAGTGCACTCCAGATCCTAACCACTCGCTGCGTAAAAATGTTATTCCTCCTATCGCTGTTGCTTCTTTCGCCAATCACCTTAAATTGGTGTCCTCTGGTTCTGGATCCTTCCACCAATGGGAACAGTTTCTCCCTACCTACTGTATCCAGACCTCTCATGATTTTGAACACCTCTATCCAATCTCCTCTTAATCTTCTCTTCTCCGAGAAGAACAGCCCCAGCTTCTCCAACCTATCCACGTAACTGAAGTTCCCCATCCCTGGAACCAATCTGTAAATCTTTTCTGCACTGTCTCTAATGCCTTAACGTCTTTATTAAAGTGTGGTGCCCAGAACTGGACACAATACTCCAGCTGAGGCCGAACCAGTGTTTTACACAGGTTTATCATAACTTCCTTGTTTTTGTACTCTATGTCACTATGTATAAAGCCCAACCACTTTCTCAGCCTGCCCTACCACCTTCAATGGATTTGTGCCCATATATCCCCATATCTCTCTGCTCCTGCATCCTCTTTAGAATTGTATCCTTTAAGTTTTATTGCTTCTCCTCGTTCTTCCTAGCAAAATTAATCACTTCTCACTTTTCTGCATTAAATTTCATCTACCACTTGTTCGCCCATTCCACCATCATATCTATGTCCTCTTGAAGTTTATCTCTAACCTCCTCATAGTTCACTATACTTCCATGTTTGTGTCATCCGCAAATTTTGAAATTGTGCCCTGTACACCCAAGTCTACGTCAATAATAGATATCAAGAAAATCAGCGGTCCTAACACTAACCCCTGGGGAACCCCATTATATCACTTCCTCCAGCCTAAAAAACAACTGTCATCACTCTTCTCTGTTTCCTGTCACTCTGCCAATTTCGTGTCCATGCTGCTACTCTCCCTTTAATTCCTCAGGCTCTAACTTTGCTGTCGAGCATGTTATGTGGAACTTTATCAAATGCCTTTTGGAAGTCTATGTACACGACATCAACTGCATCATCCTCATCAACTCTCACTGTTACCTCATCAAAAAACTCACGCAAGTTAGTTAAACATGACTTGCCCTTAATAAATCCATGCTGGCTTTCCTTAACAAATCCACATTTGTCCTAGTAACTATTAATTTTGTCCCAAATTACCGTTCCTAAAAGTTTTCCCTCCACTGAGGTTAAACTGATTGCCTTGTAGTTGCTGGGCTTGTCCTTACACCCTTTTTTGATCAAGGGTGTCACATTTGCAATTTTTCTGTCCTCTGGCACCACACCTCGTTAATGAGGATGGGAAGATTATGACCAGAGCCTCCGCAATTTCCACTCTTATTTCCCTAAGCATCTTTGGATGCATTTCATTCGGTCCTGTTGACTTATCAACTTTAAGTACAGCCAGCCTATCTAATACCTCCTCTTTATCTATTTTTAGTCCATCCAGTGTCTCAACTACCTCCTCTTTCACTATGACTTGGGCAGCATCTTCTTCCTTGGTAAAGACAGATGCAAAGTACTCATTTAGTACCTCAGGCATGCCGCTTGCTTCCATGTGTAAATTCCCTTTAAGGTTAGTAATTGACCCCACTCCTCTTTTCACCACACTTTTACTATTTATGTGCCTATAGAAGACTTTTAATTTCCCTTTTATGTTAGCCATGAGTCTTTCCTCATGCATTCCCTCTGCTGTTCTTATTTCTTTTTTCACTTCTGCTCTGAACCTTCTATATTAAGCCTGGTTCTCAATTGTATTATCCACCTGATATCTGTCATATGCAGTCTTTTTCTGCTTCATCTTTCTATTTATTTCGTCCCCCAGGGAGCTCTAGATCTGTTGCCCTACCTTTCCCCTTCGTTGGAATGTACCTTAACTTTACCCAAACTATCTCCTCTTTAAAAGCAGCCCATTGTTCAGTCTTCCTTTCAGAGTTTTTGCAGATGCTATGTTAAAAATACAGCTAAATTATAAAGAATAAATTGAATGTTACATGCAATATCTCAGAAATATAATAACCAACAATGATTATTCAATTGTAAAATATATTGCTTAAGCTTGAGTTTTACTATCTTCATTTGGGTCAAAATTGATCTCTTAACAGCCACCAACATTTAATGAGTTCACTCAATGATGCATCTACTGTTCCTATTATCATTGGTTACCTGTGTGAGTTCCATCTTATGCTGCTGTTTTACAGCACCTCGCTATTAAATACTCCAGATCAAATTCCTGCATGCTCAATATTATGCATCATGTGTATATATTTGGTAATGCTGCAGATCCTTTACAGAAGAAACAAATGGTGTAAACTGGTCAGCACAGATAGTTAAATACTGGGAATATTGTCTATTGGAGTCTATTGGAGTCAGGCTCATATCCACGGGTGGAAATGATTGATAGTATTGATGCATATTTTATGGTGTGCAGTGGGGTCACTTTGCTATTTCCTTATGTTACACTGGAGTTGATATAATGTATATACTACATCCCAAAGAGGTAGCTATGGAGATGGTGGATGCACTGGTAATCATCTTCCAATTTTCTATAGATTCTGGAATGGTTCCTGCAGATTGGAAGGGAGCAAATGTCACCCCACTGTTTAAGAAGGGAGGGAGAGAGAAAACAAGGAACTACAGACTTGTTAGCCTTATATCAGTAGTAAGGAAAATGCTAGAATCTATTCTAAAGGATGTGATAAATGGACACTTGGATAATAATGATCTGATTGGGCATAGTCAACATGGATTTATAAAAGGGAAATCATGTTTGATGAGCCTGTTGGAGTGTTTTGAGGATGTTACTAACACAATTGATAAAGGGGAGTCGGTGGACATAGTATACTTGGATTTTCAGAAGAATTTTGATAAAGTCCCCCACAGGAGGTTGGTTAGCAAAATTAAAGCACATGGGATAGGAGGTAATATACTGGTATGGATTAAGGATTGGTTAACAGGCAGAAAACAGAGAAAAGGAATAAACAGGTCATTCTCGCATTGGCAGGCTGTGACTAGTGGGGTACTGCAAGGATCGGTACCTGGGCCCCAGCTGTTCACAATATGTATCAATGATTTGGATGTGGGGACCAAATGTAGTATTTCCAAGTTCGCGGATGACACAAAACTAGGTGGGAATGTGCGTTGTGAGGAAGATGCAAAGCAGCTTCAAGGGGATTTGGACAGGCTAAGTGAGCAAGAACATGGCAGATGGAATATGATGTGGAAAAATATGAGGTTATCCACTTTAGTAGGAGGAATATATGTGCAGAGTATTTCTTAAATGGTAAGAGATTAGAAAGTGTAGATGTACAAAGGGACCTGGATGTTCTCATCAATAAGTCACTGAAAGCTAACATGCATGTGCAACAAACAATTAGGAAGGCGAATAGTATGCTCGCCTTTATCACGAGAATTTGAGTATAGAAGTAGTGAAATCTTGCTTCAATTGTATAGAACCTTGGTTAGACCGCATCTGGAGTACTGTGTGCAGTTTTGGTCCCCTTACCTGAGGAAGAATATTATTGCCATAAAGGGCGTGCAACGAATGTTCACCAGACTTGTTCCCGAGATGGTGGGACTGTCCTATGAAGAGAGTTTGGGGAAACTGGGCCTTATTCTCTAGAGTTTCGAAGAATGAGAGGTGATCTCATTGAAACATACAAAATACTTAAAGGGAACCCTTCTAAACGATGCTCAGCTTAATGAGAAGGTTCAGTTTGTTGCATACGAACATAAGAATTTGGAGCAGTTGTAGGCCATTCAGCCCTGCGAGCCCACTCCGCCATTCAATGAGATCATGGCATGGCTGATCTTCTACCTCAAAGCCACTTTCCTAAGTTATTTCCATATCCCTTGATATTTTTAATACGTAGAAATCTATCGATCTCAGTCTTGAATGTAATCAACGACTGAGCCTCCACAGCCTTCTGGAGCAGGGAATTCCAAAGATTCACCACCCTCTGAAGAAATTCCTCCTCATCTCAGTCCTAAATGGCCCACCCCTATTCTGAGACTGTGTCCCTTGGTTTTGGACTGCCCAGCCAAGGGAAACATCCTTCCTGCATCAACCCTGTTGAACCCTGTAAGAATTTTGTATGTTTGAATGAGATCACCTCATATTCTTCTAAACTCCAGAGAATAAAGGCCTAGTCTATTTAATCTTTCCTCATAGGACAGTCACTCCATCCCAGGAATTAGTTTGGTGAACCTTTGTTGCACTCCCTCTATGGCAAGTATATCTTTCCTTTAGTAAGGAGACCAAAACTGCACACAATACTTCAGCTGTAATCTGACCAAGGTTCTACATAATTGCAGCAAGACTCCTATACTGAAGCCCTCTTGTAATGAAGGCCAACATACCATTTGCCTGATTAATTGCTTGCTGTCCCTGCATGTTAGATTTCAGTGTCTTATGAACAAGGACACACAAGTCCTTTGAATTTCAACACTTCCCAACCTTTCACCATTTAAGAAATACTCTGTATTTCTGTTTTTTCTACCAAAGTGGATAACTTCACATTTCTCCACATTGTGTTCCATCTGCCTAATTTTTGCCCACTCGCTTAGCCTCTCCAAATCCCCTTGAAGCGTCTTTGTATCCTCCTCACAACTCACACTTCCACCTAGTTTTGCGTTGTTTGCAAACTTGGAAACATTGTATTTAATCCCTGAATCCAAAACATTGATATAAATGTGAATAGTTGGGGCCCAAGCACTGATCCTTATGAGTCACAACCTGCCAACCTGAAAATGACCCATTTATTCCTACCCTCTATTTTCTGTCCGTTAACCAGTTCTCAATCCATGCCAGCATATTCCCCCCAATCCCACGTGTTCTAATTTTGTTTATTAACCTCTTTTATGGGACCTTATCAAAAGCTTTTTTAAAATCTAAATATACCACATCCTCTGGTTCCCCCTTATCTATTCTGCTAGTTACATCCTCAAAAACTCTTAGCAGGTTTGTTAAACATGATTTCCCTTTCATACATCTATGTTGACTCTGCCCAAACCTACCATTATTTTCTAAGTGTCCTGTTATCCCATCTTTTCTTATATGTTCCGTTATGACCAGGTGAGAAAGAGGTCTAGGGGTTCCCACTCAGCCTTTGCCTGATTTAACCGTAACAGAGTTTAATTTTTAAAAACACTGTGTTTTTAGCCCCCGCTCAGTGAATCCTTGTTCACTACTCTCCAATTGTAAGGCAAAGGAATCAACCAGACAGATTTTCTTAGATTTAAACAAGAAAGGTAAAAGTTTATTAACCTTAAACTCTAATTGGGTTAACGACAATGAACACGACCACGCTAGCATGCATACGTGATAAACACACATGCAGATAGAGACCCCAGAAAATTAGAAAGAATAAAGGGGAAAAGTTTGAGGCAATAGCTGGGATTTATTTACAGTCCTTTCAATTTGATGTAGAGTCTTTGATTGTTGGGAAATCTTGCCATTTCATTGGTTGTTAAGCGCACATCTAATTTCTTGATTTATACTGTGATTTACATTACCACTGCTATTTGGTGGCCTATAAACAACTCCCACCAATGTTTTCTGCCCCTTGCTGTTTCTTAGTTCCACCCAAACTGATTCTACATCTTAATCTTTAGAACTAAGATAATCTCTCACAACAGTACAAATGCCTTCTTTAATTAACAGAGCTACCCCACCACCTTTTCCCAGCTTCCTGTCCTTCCTGAATGCCACATACCCTTGGATATTCAGGTTCCAGCTTTGGTTTCCTTGTAGCCATGTCTCTGTAATGGCTATCAGGTCATACATATGAATTTCTATTTGAGCTGACAATTCATCTGTTTTATTGCGAATGCTGCAGGTATTCAGATACAGAGCACTTAATTCAGTTTTTTTTTACTGTTTTTGTAAACTCTGGACCTATCTGCTGGCAGTCACTGAAGTTTTCAATCACTGTCCCTTCCTGCCATATTCTGATTATCATTACCTATATTGCCACCTTGATCTATTGCCTTGTCATTTACCTTTAATTTACTCACTCTTCGCCTACAAGATCCCTTCATGCCTCTAGTTAGTTTAAAGCCCTCTTTACTTCCCTAGTTATATGACACCAGAACACTGGTCCCAGCAAAATTGAGGTGATGCCCGTCCCAATGGTACAGCCCCCACTTTACCCAGTACTGGTGCCAGTGCCCCACAAACTAGAACCCACATCTCCTGCACCAAACTTTGAGCCACACATTCATCTGTCTAATCTTATTTACCCTATGCCAATTTTCATGTGGCTCAGGTAATAATCGAGAGATTATTACCTTTAAGGTTATGCTTTTTAATTTAGTGCCTAGCTCCTCTTACTCCCTATTGCAGAACATCTTTCCTGGTCCTATCTATGTCGTTGGTACCTATGTGGACCATGACCACTGGATGCTCCACCTCCCACTGCAAGTTCCTCTCCAGCCCTGAGCTGATGTCCCAAACCCTGGCACTGGATAGGTAACACAACCTTCTGGACTCTCGCTTTCAGCGGCAGAGTACAATGTCTATCCCCCTGACTATATTGTTCCCCACTACCACTACATTCCTTTTAACTCCCCCAGTTGAATGACTTCCTGTACCATGATGCCATTGTCAGTCTGCTCATCCACACTACAGCCCTTGCTCTTGTCCATACAAGTTGCCAGAACTTCAAACTTGTTGCTCAATTGCAAGGGCTGAGGCTCCTTCACTCCCACCTTCTCGATCACCTTACCTGCCTGACTCGCAGTCACTCTCTCCTGTCCCTGACCACTGGCCAAATCAGGTGACTCTCCTAAGGGGTATGATTACCTTCTGGAACAAAGTGTCCAGGTAACTTTCCCCCTCCCTGATGCATCACAATGTCTGTAGCTCAGCCTCCAGCTCATCTACAAGTTCCTCAAGCCGCAGACGCTTACTATAGATGTGGTTGCCATGGATTGTAGTGGCATCCAGGAGCTCACTCATGCTGCAGCCACAACACATACCTGTCCTGCCATCTTTATTGTGTTAGTTAAATTAAATTTATTTTTCTTAATCAATTTATAGTTCCATTCTTCTCCGAATTCCCTCAGTCACCAAGCCCCCATCTTCACACTCTATGCAGTCAAGCAGCACTCAGAGATCCCTGAATTTAGACTCTCTATAAAACAATGATGAGTCAGCTCTGCTAGAGTTCTGTTAGAGCCCTGCTATGGCTCAGAAACCAGTTTAAACTAGCTACCTAATTAACTAGTCACCGCAGCTCTCAGAGAGCTTGTCTATCCCTTTTTAACATTGGAAGAAACTTAACTTGCCTCTTAACTTAAACAGTAATCTTTAGTTAATTGCTAAATGTAAACAAAACTAGACTTTAGAGAGAGATTAACACAAGATCCCATCACTCACCAAACTCCTGTCTTCACACTCTGTGCACTCGAGCAACACTTAGTGCAGACACCGAATGCCAAGAATGTTACCTGACTGATAGAGTTAATCACTTAGTTTGAATCTCAACGTATCACAATCCACAAAGCTTACAAGAAAGTAATGGATGTACTGTTCTGGACTGAAGCACAGTCAATAGAACAACACACTGATGACACTACATTAAATATCTGTGCTCAATAGGTGTTTTCTTGCATGGAAAAGAAGCTAAACAATATTACTGATTCAGGGAAGAGTCAAGCAGTGAAGAAAAAGTGGCTCAGTGGTTTCGCCAACTTTCTGCATCGTTCCTGAAAGCTGTGTGTATCTTTGACCCTGCATAAATGTATTTATTGATGGTGGACTTAAACTCATATCACGCGATTCCTGGCTTTGACAAGAACTGTTTGCTAGAGATTCCTGCTTATAAAAGCATTGAAAAAGAAGAAGATTGTATTTTGTCTGTGCTGTAGTTTTGGAACTTTGTGGAATGCAGAATTGCCCACCTTGCAAGGCTAGCACTGCACTGTCTGACAATTCCAACTAACTCTGTGGACTTGGAGACAGCTGTGTCTAAACAGAGACAGGTGTTCACAACACAGGGACAGGGAATGAAGAACGAGACAGTTACAGGTTGCTCCATGCTTACATTCAACCATTGACTTCAGTGAGCAAAGAATGAGAATGTTTTATAGTCAGCTTTTACAATACTTTTTGATTATACAATAAATGCCATTTGAAACCAGAAACGTCCTTTTTTTCTGTTTTTAATAGATCATTTTCATGGTTTGTTGGGACATTTTAAAATTTACAACGTAAGCATGTGAAATTGTGAAATTCATGATTCTCAAAATGCTGTGACCATGAAATTTGTAAGATTTGACTGTGAATTTGGTAGAGCCCGAACTATAACTGAGGCTCTTGTGACTTCCTCATTGCTGCTGTGGTCAGTTGGAAGATTCATGAAACAAACTCTGTAGGCTGCAGCAGGGGTGAGGGCTGCTTGATTCGCTAATGGATTTGCACAATGTTCTTCACTCAGCAATGGAGTAGAGTCATAGAATCATTTATGGCATAGCAGGAGGCTATTTGGCCCATCAAGTCCATGCCAGCTCTTCATGGAGTAATCCAGTCAATCCCACTTCCCTGCTCTATCCCCATAGCCCTGAAAGTTTATTTCCTCCAAATGCTCACCCAATTTCCTTTTGAAATCATTGATTGTCTCCCTTTCCACCACCATCATGGGCAGTGAGTTTCAGGTCATTGCCACTTGTTGCGTAAAAAAGTTCTTCCTCACATTCCCCCTCATCTCTTGCCCAAGATCATCAATTTGTGCCCTAGTCCTTGTACCATCAGTTAATGGGAACAATTTTTCCTTGCCTAACTTATTTAAGCCTGTCATAATCTTGTACACCTCTATCAAATTCCCCTCAATCTGCTTTGCTCCAGGGAGAACAACCCCAGCTTTTCCAACCAAACCTTGTAAATAAAACCCTCATCCATGGAACCATTCTGGTAAATCTCTTCTGGACCCTCTCAAGGGCCCTCACTGTTAATTGTGTATCAATTGTTTAATTATATGCAGATGGAGGGTGTTAGCTGGGGTCTTACTTGAGCACTTGAAAGTAAGCACTCTTACTGAGACTGGTGCAGGGTTTGAGTGAGAAGTGACATGTTTGTAATCCTTTTATTCTGTACAATAAATGAGAAACTGAGAAAGGGGAGGCTTTACAGGATTAATCTCCACTTGGAGAGGCAGGGATTAATCAGGAATAGTCAGCATGGCTTTATCGGGGAAGATCCTGCCTAACTAACTTGATTGAACTTTTCGAGGAGGTGACTAGATGTGTAGATGAGGGCAAGGCAGTTGATGTAGTCTACATGGACTTCAGTAAGGCTTTAGATAAGGTCCCGCATGGGAGATTGGTTAAGAAGGTAAGAGCCCATGGGATCCAGGGCAATTTGGAAAATTGGACCCAAAATTGACTTAGTGGCAGGAGGCAGAGGGTGATGGTGAAGGGTTGTTTTTGGGAGTGGAAGTGGTGTACCACAGGGATCGGTGCTAGGACCCTTGCTGTTTGTAGTGTGCGTTAATGATTTGGACATGAATATAGGAGGTATGATCATTAAGTTCGCAGATGACATGAAAATTGGTGGTGTCGTAAATAGTGAGGAGGAAAGCCTTAGATTACGAGACGATATAGATGGGCTAGTAAGATGGGCGGAGCAGGGGCAAATGGAATTTAATCCTGAGAAGTGTGAGGTGATGCATTTTGGGAGGACTAACAAGGTAAGGGAATATACAATGGATGGTAGGACCCTAGGAACTACAGAAGGTCAGAGGGACCTTGGTGTACTTGTCAATAGATCACTGAAGGCAGCAGCACAGGTATATAAGGTGGTTAGGAAGGCATATGGGATACTTGCCTTTATTAGCTGAGGCATAGAATATAAGAGCAGGGAGGTTATGATGGAGCTGTATAAAATGCTAGTTGTGTACAGTTCTGGGCACCACACTATCGGAAGGATGTGATTGCACTGGAGAGGGTGCAGAGGAGATTCACCAGGATGTTGCCTGGGCTGGAGCATTTCAGCTATGAAGAGAGACTGGATAGGCTAGAGTTGTTTTCCTTCGAGCGGAGAAGGCTGAGAGGGGACCTGATTGAGGTATACAAAATTATGAGGGGCATTGATAGGATAAATAGGAAGAAACTTTTTCCCTTAGCAGAGAGATCAATAACCAGGGCCATAGATTTAAGGCAAGGTGCAGGAGGTTTAGAGGGGATTTGAGGAAAAATATTTTCACCCAGAAGGTGGTTGGAATCTGGAACACACTGCCTGTGAAGGTGGTGGAGGCAGGAACCCTCCCAACATTTAAGAAGTATTTAGATGAGCACTTGAAATGCCATAGATACAAGGCTATGGGCTAAGTGCTAGAAAATGGGAGTAGAATAGATAGGTGCTTGATGGCTGGCACAGACACGATGGGCCAAAGGGCCTGTTTCTGTGCTGTATAACCCTATGACTCTATGACATTCTGGGGTGGCACAAATAATGGAGGACTCAATGTTTACAGTATTTTGAAATGGTCCAGATACTGGATGCAAGCATAAGTACAATGGAAAAGTTAAAGACAGTCGGAATGAGGATGAAAGCACCTTTAGTAGTTCTGACTATTTTACTGGAAGACAGAATTGGAACAGCAATGATAGGCAAACTATTCCCAGGATTGCCCAACGAACAGTTCATAGATGCTTCAGGTGTGACTCAAAGTATCATTATGCAATGAACTGCCCAAAGCAGAGAGGTACAATCCTCAAAATAACACATGACACAGAGAATTCTGTGGCAAAGGAGAAAGATACTGATGAATCTGAATGAATTGTACTAGTCACGAGGAGTTTTAGTCCTGTGATGAATGTGTTAGTTGTGGATTTATTTAACTGTGTCTGTATTAGATAGTGCTTGCACATCACTGTATCTGGAACAGATTTTTTACAATGTTATCTGAATTCACTCAGTCATGTGGATTGACGCAAGGTTAAGGAGTATAAAAGTACTACCCAGCTTTAGGTTTGGAGATGTCAACACATTGAAGTCACTAAAGAGAGTAGTAATTCCATGTAAAATATCTGGAATAAGCTACTTTATCTGTACTGCTATAGTCTCCAGTGAGATACCTTTACTGTTGAGTAAGCCTTCAATGAAAAAGGCACAAATGAAACTTGATATGGGGCATGATAAGGCATTTGCTTTTGGAAAGTCAGTGAATTTGCAGTTTTCCCAGTCAGGGCATTATTGTAACCCCTTAACAAAACATGATGTTTCTAGTCAGAGTGTTAAAGAAGTATTAATGGCATCAGGTGATAAGGATCAGAGGGATAAAAAGCAAATTGTCTTAACGTTACGCAGCCAAATTGCTCACCCTTCTTGTCAAAGATTAAAACCTTGGTAAAGGATGCAGGTGTGATTGATGAAGAGCATACGAGGATAATAGAAGATATTAGTGAAATGTGTGATATCTGTAAAAAGTTTCAGAGGACACCGTCACGGCCTATTGTAAGTCTTCCTTTGAAATGTGACTTTAAGGAAGTAGTAGCCATGATTTAAAGGTATTGGACAAAGATAAGAATATTTTCATTCAACATTTTATAGACCTAGCAACTAGATTTAGTTTTTCTACAAAAATAAATAGCAAAGAAAAAAGGATGATTATAGATAAAATCATGAAAAAATGGATAGAGACTGGACTTGGGGCACCAGCTAAGTTTCTGACTGATAATGGAGAGGAATTTGCCAATGATGAGTTCAGAGACATGTGTGAAAACATGAACATTATGGTTATGAATACTGCAGCTGAAAGTCCTTTCAGCAATGTGTTTTTTGAAAGGAATCAAGCAGTGTTTGATGAAATGCTGCATAAAATCTGAGCTGACCAGCCAAACTGCAAGTTGATAACTGCCCTGGCAAAGGCGGTTCATGCAAAGAATTTGCTTCAGATGGTTGGGGAATATAATCCCTATCAATTGCTCTATGGGTGGAATCCCAAATTGCCTTCTGTACTGTGCGACAGTCCCCCTGCTCTAGAAGGTATGACAATTAGTTCCAGTTTTTTCTGCACATTTGAATGCTTTACCTGCAGGGAGACGGACTTTCATCAAGACTGTGGTCTCTGAGAAAATTCGGAGAGCTCTGAGGCATCGTATAAGGATATCTGAGGTGGAACTTAATTCAGGAGATTTGATGTATTATAAAAGAGAGGGTCATAGGGAATGGAAGGGCCCCGGTAAGGTAATTGGTTAGGCAGTAGTTATCAAACATGGAAATCAAACTGTCAAGTTCATTCCCCATAATTAATTGGGGTTGATTACAAAATCTCAGAATCTGACCAGTGGCGGAGAGAAATGAGACACCTTGTACCTCAAATGATTATGTGTTTTGTGATGACGGTCCTGAGTAACAGAATGAGGTAGATCAAGGGTTGGATAATAATGTGTGCGATAATAACTTTCAAATAAGAGCTATCGCATCCAAAGGACAATTAGCTCGAGTAAGTGCTCGGGTAACATATATTCCAGAGGGGTCTAATAAATGGAGGGATGCAACAATTGTGGGACGTGCAGGAAAATCTATTGGCAAGTTTAAACATTGTTTGAATGTTCAAGAGGATAGTCAAGAAGCAAGGTCCATGGACTGGCAGAACGGGTTGACAGAGTGAAGAGTAAGAAATTGCAGTGTAAGTTCTAATAGTGGGTCTGGAAGTGACTCTTGTGTCAGGAAACGATCCCGTTCTGGAGGGATGAGGGAGATCTAATAGCATCACAGTGCTAATAGAGGCTATAGTTTGAACAAATTCCACAATGAAACAAAGACTGGAGAACAGTCCCAGAATAGAACTAGAAGCAGAAGTCCACATAACGGTGAAGTTTTTGTGACTGCCAATAAACTTGAGGATAAACTAATAAGAGAAGCAAAACATAAGGAATTAAAGAGCTGGAAAGAGTTTGATGTTTATTCAGAGGTGCCAGATAAGGGACAGTCTGCCTTGTTGCATAGATGGATCTGTACTGTAAAAGTCCTTCCTGATTGTACTTTAAGGCTAAAATGAGGCTAATTGCATATGTTCTTATGTTTGCATGTTCATATGTAATTGTGAGGGGTTTTGAAGAGGGACTGGGTGATATTAATGTTAGAGTGGACAGCTGGAAAAGTAATCTTGAAAATCTTTTTTAGCTTTATTGGCCACATACTCATGGGAGTGTAGATCCATTGACATAAAAGACGCATTTCTGCAGGGTGATACTTTTCAGAGAGCAGTGTTTCTGAAATCATCCAAAGAGGCAGCAGATGCAGAAGGAAAACGATGGAATCTGAACAAATGCATCTGTGGCCTTCATGATGTTTCCAGGGTGTGGTATTTCTCGGTGTGATCTGTTTTGTTGAGAATTGGTTGTGTTCAACTAAAAGCCGATCCTGCCATATTTTATTGATATCATAAAGGGACACATTCAGGCACATGATGCACATTGATGAGTTCTTACAGGGTGGTACTGTAGATTTTGAGAAATATGTTATTAATAAGATTAGGGCAGAATTTAAGATTGGGAGTCAGTCTTGTGGGGCCTTTAAATATATTGTTTGAGATATTAAGCAGACTAAGTCTCGAATAACTTTAAATCAACAATCCTATTTAGAGAGTGTTACTCCCATCCTGGTTAATTGTGCTAGGTCATCACAGAACGAGAATGATATATCTAAAGCAGAGACTGAGCAATTGCAAAGCTTGATTGGTCAATTCACTTAGTTGTGCACTCAGACTGGACCTGATGCTAGTTTTGATGAGCTGGATCTAAACACGATGATGAAACACCTGAAAGTTGAGAATGTTTTAAGGGCAAATAAAATATTTTAAAAATTAAATCTGAAGAAATGTGTACTGAAGTTCCCAACCTTCGGTGACCCAAAGAACATGAAGCTAGTCATTTTTAGTGATGCTTCACATGCTAATCTTCCTGATGGGTATTCAAGTGCAGCTGGTTTCACAATATTTCTGATGGGTGAAAATGGGAAATGTTCTCTTTTAGCATAGGAAGCTAAGAAAATAAAAAGGGCTGTTAAAAGCACTTTAGCTGTGGAAACACTGAGGTCTTGTGGAGGCAGTGGATATAAAGGTCTATTTGTCAAATATTTTAGGTGAAATTTGGTATAAGGGACATACTGAAGATAGCATACCCATTGAAAGTTATGTGGATAATCATTCTTTGTGGAACAATGTACACTCTATAAAAAGTGTGAGTGAGAAAAGACTACTTATTGACCTTGCTGGATTGAAACAAATGCTGGAGAGAAAGGAAATCACCAAACTTAAACAGGTAGATGCAAGTCATCAGCTATCCGATTGTTTCACAAAAAGAAATTCTAGTACAAAGAAATTGTTGGGCTGCTAGAGGAGGAACATCAAGCAATCTTTCTACCTAATTTGGAATTTATTTTGATTTATTTTGAAATGTTATTTGAGCATGTTAATACTTTGTACATAATATGAAATGTATTTTGAAATGTTATTTGAGCATATTAATCTGTTTTATTATATTTATTATATTTTGTTATATATTGCCGATCAATTGTTTAACTACATGCAGGTGGAGGGTGTTAATTGGGGTCTTACTTGAGCACTTAAAAACAGACACTTACTGAGACTGGTGCAGGGTTTGAGTGAGGAGTTACATGTTTGTAATTCTATTACTCTGTACAATAAATGTGAAACTAAGTAAATATAGGCTTCTTCCACAAGCTTTCTAGAATAAAGTGTGGTGGCCAAAACTAGACACAATTCTCTGGTTGTGGCCTAACCAGGGATTTATAAAGGTTCAGCATAAATTCCCTGCAGACAGACAGAACCCGAAGAGAAAATACTGAAACAGCATGACATATTTGCAATCAAAGATGAGTCAAACAAGATATCAGAACTGGTCAAGATAGTCTTCAGCCATTTCTATACAATAAAATGTTACAGATTTTGTGTCGAGGAATAGTTAGGAAACTTAGACTAAGACCCTCGACTTGAGAGTTTATGTCAGTGCAATTTTAAGAAAAAAATTCTGATGTGGTGAACTGAATAAGGAAGTAAAATAACAGATTTTGTCTTGTGGGTTTACTGACTGTTGCAGATTTTTGGGCCGTTTGAAACACAGCTGTTGCACACAAAGACAGCAAAAAGCCAAGAGTCAGGGTGCCTGTGCACAATGTTGAGAGGGCTGATGATATTTTTCATTGTTCTGCTACACGGGTCTGTTTGCACACAAGGTAAGCATGCAATAATTTTAGAACAAAGATGTAGATGAGTTGGGGCAGCTCACTTCAGTTGCTCTTTCTCGTTTTGTACATTTTCTCAAAGGAATCACATTCTACATTTTAATTGAAACCTATCATATCATTGAATGATTTTGCTGTTGAATTAAAACTTAAAGGCACAGAAAATAAATTCCTGTCTTCTTGGAAACAATGTTGAAATATTTCATTAATCTTTCATTAGTTTGTGTCTATAATTAGTATTTTTAATAAATGTTCTGTTTTGTGAATAAATTGTAAGCCCCTGAAATATTTCTCTTTCTTGCAGAAGACCTCATAGAGATTTACTTTCCAGTGGGAGAGAAGCACATTGTCCTTAATGGATCAGATATTCCTGTTCAAGGCACCATTTTATGGGAATGGACCCCACACTGCGGGCAACCCAACACAAAGACTTTGGTGAAAATGACGGCAGAAGGTCAAGGCTGGAGAGCAGAGTGGGGCAGCAAAGATACGGAAAGAGAAGAATCCAAATGGCACCAGATAAATGACTCTCTTGATATTAAAATTACAAATGCTGCATTTGAAGCATCAGGATTGTTTACCTGCAGACAGACAGAACCTGAGGAGAAAATACTGAAACAATATGACGTATTTGCGATCAAAGGTGAGTTGACCGGGATATGAGAACTGGATAAGGCTGTCTTCAGCCATTTCCATACAGTAATAAATGTTCCATATTTTGTGTAGAGGAAACCTACTGACTATGATTGTGAATACTCATTCAAATTACTGCACTAAAATCTGCCTTATGATAATTGAGTTTCCTATTACTCTACACAAAATATGTAACATTTTAATTTTTTTAACCACTCCTGTCATTCCCTGCTGCCAGCTATTCCTTGCAGATGTCCAGTACCACTAACATTGACATTCTTTGTGTTCGCAATCACTAATGGGGTTTGTAGACTCTCTACTTCTGTATTCGTTGGGCAGGACTTTATGCTGCCCTTGGAGATGGGGGTCCGGTAGGGGAAAACAAACAAACTGGCAAGGGGTGCCATTCCTGACATTGTTTAGGCCCCCTGCTATTTTGTCTGGGAGGGGGAAGGCCCAGGACGGCCTTTGCACCCCAGGCCAACACTTAAGGGTCTCTTACCACCTCCATTCTAATTTTGTGGAGGATGGAGGGGCACACCACTACATGGAGATGCTGCCAGGTGAGACCTAGCAGCCTCCTAGTGGGGATGCAGTGGGATTCCCTCCTTTGGTGGCAATCCATAGCCCCTGGAGGGCCGCTCCCCCACCCTCACCCCCACCCCCACCCCTGGCAGTGATGGCTGCCTCCCCACCCTGGAAGAACCTCCTCCAACGCTCATCAATCCCTCCCACCTCCCCCAACCCCGCTGTCATTGGATCCGGCCTGACCGGCTCCGGTGACCCCGACCCCACTCACCTGTCCCAGGGTCGCCTCCTTCTTCAATCTCCTACAGTGGCCACTGCTGAGCTGCCATCTGTCTAATTGGCTTCTTGAATGTTGTTGAAGCTGCACTCATCCAGGCAAGTGGAGAGTATTCCATCACACCCCTGACTTGTGCCTTGTAGAAGGTGGATAGGCATTGGGGAGTCAGGAGGTGAGTTACTCGCTGCAGAATTCCCAGCCTCTGACCTGCTCTTGTGGCCACAGTATTTATATAGCTAGTCCAGTTCAGTTCCTGGTCAATGGTATGCCCCAGGAAGTTGAATACAATTCTGCTGCTGCTGATTGCCCAGAGCACCTCATGGATGTCCAGTTATGAGCTGCTAGATCTGTTCTGAATCCAACCCATTTAGCACGGTGGCAGTGCCACACAACACAATGGAGGATATGCTCAGTGCGAAGACAGGAGCTTGGGACTCTGAATTACTAATCTAATGACATTATCACTGCTATTATTTTGGAGAAAACACATCACCATTCCAGTATTCAGCCCACATTCCATTTTGAGTGAATTCATGACAATGTAATAGTTTCAAATGCCAGTTTGATTTGTGCTACAACATATAACAGTCCTGTGAGTCATTAAAGATTTCTTAACTATCAGCCACAAATGTCAACCCGCAGCATTATACACAGGCAAGTGCTGGTGTCCAAGATTGGAAAGGTTGTGTCACAGATTATAATGTTCCTTCACTTATCGTGCCACAATTCTTAAAGGTTAAAGTACTGTGATTATGGCAGGTATGTTATGATGAGCAATACAGTGGCAGTCTTACCATGTCATTCTTCTTCAAGCCAGAGGACTCTTTCTTCGTTTGCTTTCTTGACCAATGGACATGGGAAATAATATTACTTTGCATCCACCCACTGCAATGCTTGCTGCATACAGTGAAGTAGATTTGCCTCAGTCCAAGAAGCTCCACCTCAACCAGGAGCACATCAAAGTTATCTTCATCAAAGAGAGCATCTCTGTCCACTATCACTTGGCCACCTTCCATTCCTTGGCATGAACATTTTCCAGCAAGCTACTAAATGGACTAGTTTGAAATTGGAGCAGTTGTACTTTGAGAGCAGCTTTTGATTCCCTGCTCCCTCTCCAATGTAGTGCCCTCTATGATTGAGTGATAAATCATCAGGGACATATTCAAATGAGATTTTGCAGCTGAGATTGTGAATCTCATGAGGTTAGCTCTGCAGCCTCTTGAGAGTGCAATGTTCCAAGCACCATTTCAGCCAGGAAGGCTGAATTGGCCCTTGTGTCTCTTTCAATGGCCATTTCCCCTCATTTTCACATGACCACCTCTGGCGACACAAAGAGTTTTGATCTCTCCCATTATCTAAAAGGTACCTCTGTGGTATCATCTGGAAGTACTGGGTCAGCTTCTATAGATTTGTTGTTAATAACTCACTCTACTCTATTTCAGTGATATTGTCTAGTCTGACATTCTGTCCAAACTCGCTGCTTCTCTGATGCTACTTTACACTCCCTCCCTCTGCTGTACCATCTTTGGGCTGTGGTTTCAGTTACTATGCTCTTGCCTTCTGAACCTTCATCTCTAACTATCTGCACCTTACCACCTCTTTCGCTGTTTTCAAAATCTGCCTAAAAATCTCACTCTTTCATCATGCATTCTGCCCCTTTCCACCATCTGCACTGAAATATTGTCCCCCCATTCCTTCTGCTTAGTGTCTGTGTTTTTCTGCGCTGCCACATAAAGGCCTCTAAGACGTCTCTGTACGTAAGGAGAACTATCGATGTACAAGTTGTTGTAACTTGCAAATTAAGTGGATGTTTTAATGTGAGGACACTCAGCAGGTCTGGCAGCATCTGTGGAACGAGAAGCAGAGTTAACGTTTCGGGTCAGTGACCCTTCTTCGGAACTGACAAATATTAGAAAAGTCACAGATTATAAACAAGTGAGGTGGGGGTTGGGCAAGAGATAACAAAGGAGAAGGTGCAGATTGGACCAGGCCACATAGCTGACCAAAAGGTCACAGAGCAAAGGCAAACAATATGTTAATGGTGTTTTGAAAGACAAAGCATTAGTACAGATTAGGTGTGAATATACTGAATATAGAACATCAGCAAGTGCAAACCTGAAGAAAAACAACCTGAAAAAAACAGTGGGTAAGCAAACTGAACAAACTAAGATGAAATGAAATAAATGCAAAAAATGTAAAAAGGAATGCAAAAAAAAAAAGGAAGAAAAAATAACTAAAAATGACTAGTCATTTTTAGTTATTTTTTCTTCCTTTTTTTTTTGCATTCCTTTTTACATTTTTTGCATTTATTTCATTTCATCTTAGTTTGTTCAGTTTGCTTACCCACTGTTTTTTTCAGGTTGTTTTTCTTCAGGTTTGCACTTGCTGATGTTCTATATTCAGTATATTCACACCTAATCTGTACTAATGCTTTGTCTTTCAAAACACCATTAACATATTGTTTGCCTTTGCTCTGTGACCTTTTGGTCAGCTATGTGGCCTGGTCCAATCTGCACCTTCTCCTTTGTTATCTCTTGCCCAACCCCCACCTCACTTGTTTATAATCTGTGACTTTTCTAATATTTGTCAGTTCCGAAGAAGGGTCACTGACCCGAAACGTTAACTCTGCTTCTCGTTCCACAGATGCTGCCAGACCTGCTGAGTGAATCCAGCATTTCTTGTTTTTGTTTCAGATTTCCAGCATCCGCAGTATTTTGCTTTTATTTTAATGTGAGGAGGTCTACTTCAAACTAAGATTTACTATATTTCACCCCACTTCTACATGGAAGGAATAATATACATAAATCCTGTTAAAAAAAAGTTATGGCCATGAATTCAGGATAGTTTTGGACAAATCAGATGATAAGAAAGTGGATAAAAATTATGGGGTAGCTTGGTGTCCATAGACAAATCATTTCTGGAAGTATTGACACAAAGAAACATTACACCATTGAACTAACAATATACTAACAGACATTTTTAGGTAGACGTGGTAAATTCATACTATTTGTTGGAGCTTCACATTGCAGGGATTTATATCAGGATTTCCTGTGTGATAGTCAATGAGTTTCCATCAATAATGATTGGAAAATCCAAAGGTCTTGCTGACCTGCATATCTAAGTTGAAGGGAGAATTGGATTGAAATTTGGAGAGAGTACATGATTAAGAGACATTAGTGTGTGGCACTGGCCAGGACTGTAGAGTCCTTTCCTATCCTATACTTACTTATGTTCCTATATCATTACAAAATATTAATTATTTTACCAAGAACAGATGAGATTAACATAATAAGGAATAAATTGAATTATATCATCACCTGTGGCAGTAATTCCAAATTATTCTTTTGCTACATTGTTCCATGTGTCTTTCTCATTCTGTTATTTTTTATATATAGTTGAGCGACATCCCCGGTATCAGTTTATAGGCAGTGACGTCACCCTCAGCTGTACCATCTCCAGACTCTCAGGTACTGTCAGTCTTCAATGGAAAGAAAGAAACTCGCCTCAGCACAACAGGAGGAAAACTGATCAGATCCGACTGAACAATAAAGTCTATCTGATAGTCCAGGATTTCCAAGAAGATGATGCACACCGCTATGCATGTAAAGTACAAGATAATGGAAGAACTGTTCTCAGTGTTCCTATAGAATTGCATTTTAGTATGTGTAAGTGTAAAATCTACTTTATCGTAAATATTAGTTACTCATGAATCACTGTCACAAAGAGTTTCTGAAAAGTACCTCAGGTGAGCTGTGCCCAAGATGTGACCTACATACCAATATCAGCACCCAAGCTCATTTAACACAGTTAACACAGTGGCGCAGTGGTTAGCACCGCAGCCTCACAGCTCCAGCGACCCGGGTTCAATTCTGGGTACTGCCTGCGTGGAGTTTGCAAGTTCTCCCTGTGTCAGCGTGGGTTTCCTCCCACATGCCAAAGACTTGCTGGTTGATAGGTTAATTGGCCATTATAAATTGCCCCTAGTATCGGTAGGTGGTAGGGAAATATAGGGACAGGTGGGGATGTGGTAGGAATATGGAATTAGTGTAGGATTAGTATAAAATGGGTGGTTGATGGTCGGCACAGACTCGGTGGGCCGAAGGGCCTGTTTCAGTGCTGTATCTCTAAAAAAAAACCCTACATGCAGTGTCTTCCTTCTGTTTGTGTGATGTGAAGGTTTCTCTGAGCAGCTCAAATTCCCTATGCCTAGAGGACCAGAAAAGTCACTTCCTGATTGGCGTGTTAGGTCAATAAATGAGCAGCATTTTTGAACCAGTCTGGATTCAGCTTTCATGCCCAGGAAGTTTGAATGGGCTGAAAGTTCTTTCATCTTGTAAACTACCAGACAATAGGAAGACAGCAGGAAGCCACTAGTACTGGTGCTGGTGGTCTGGTGATGGTAATAGTTCCAGTGCTGGTGCTGTTCTGGAGCTGTTTCTGCTTCTGCTGCTGTTGGTGTTGGTGTTTGTTCTGGTGTTGTGGCTGGTGCTGGCTCTGGTTCTGGTGTTGATGGCGTTGGTGATACTGTTGGTGCTGGTGATGTTTTGGTGGTGGTGTCGGCGATGGTGCTGGTTCTGCTATTGGTGGTGATGGTATTGGTGCTGGTGGTGGTATTGGTGGTGGTGTTAGTGATGGTGCTGCTATTAGTGGCATTGGTGCTGATGGCGACATTGGTGGTGGTGGTGCTGGTTCTGTTATTGGTGGTGGTGATGGTGCAGGTGCTGATTCTAGTGTTGGTGATGGTGTGGGCGATGATGCTGATATTGGTGGTGTTGGTGCTGGTTTGTGGTGCTGCTTCTGGTATTGGTGGTGTTGGTGATCGTGTTCATAGTGGTGCTGGTTGTGGTGATGATGCTGGTGATGGCGTTGGTTCTTGTGTTGGTGTTGGTTCTGGTATTGGTGTTGGTTCTTTTGCTGGTTCTGGTATTGGTGGTGGTGATGGTGCTAGTGCTGGTTCTGTTATTGGTGGTGGTGATGGTGGTGGTCTGGTGCAGGTATTGGTGGTGGTGCTGGTATTGGTGGCAGTGATGGTGCTGGTGCTGGTTCTGTTATTGGTGGTGCTAATGGTGCTGGTTCTGATACTGGTGATGGTGAGGGTGCTGGAGCTGGTTCAGGTATTGGTGGTGGTGGTGATGGTGCTGGTGCTGGTTCTAGTATTGGTGCTGGTTCTGGTATTGGTGGTGGTGATGGTTCTGGTATTGGCGATAGTATTGGTGGTGATGGTGCTGGTGCTAATTCTGGTATTGGTGGTGGGTCTGACATTGATGCTGTTGTTGGTGTTCATGTTGTTTCTGGTGTTGGTTCTTGTGTTGGTCTTGGTGCTGGGTTTGGATCAGCTCCTGTTGTGGAAGAGGATGCCAAGCCAGTCCAAGAGGGCCAAAATGGTGAGTGAGACACAGAGTCACTGTGCACTTTTAATATTTGCATCCACAATGCTTTACTTGATGACAGTGTATAATGTGTGTTTTCTGCTACCTAATCTTGTGCTCCTTCTAAGTGTGAGCTCAGGAAGCATTTTGGTCTGTTGTTCACCAATGGGTGCCTAATGGTATTCTGGATGTTATGTCCTTCTCTTTGCTAGGTCATGTGATGGCCCTGAAATAGTGCCATTATTTAATAATCTGGAATCTTTACCATGAAGGGAGATCAAGGCCTGAGCCTATAGTAGGGTAGTTCCCTCTCCTCTCCTGTTACTCCTTCTAAATCATACTGGATGCATCCCCAGGTGCTCCATCCTACCTCTGAATAATTGAAGCATTGTTAAAACTATAAGGTTGTTTAAACCAGTGATGAAAACTGATGTTTGCTACTGTCTTTTTCCACGTTTTGTATAATTTCTTATCTATTTCTTTATTCCAGCTGAATTTGGTCGGCAGTATACAAGTTACTGGCCAATCTTTGGCTATAATTCACTCAACTTGAACTGTAAATGCAAGTCCAAATGCAATGTGTCTGTATGGTATCGGAAAAATGTTAATCCTCCAATAAGATGGAAGATAATATCTTCTGCTGACAAGAAGGAACAAAGGAATACAAATATCTTAGAGATTCAGAATCGAATCATCCTGAAACACTTTGATGGGATGAGCTTTCCTCTACAGATTTACCCTGCACAGTTTGAAGATGCAGGAACTTACAGATGTACCATGGACACAAGAGATTTGGTGACAATTGAACTGATAACCACCAAAGGTATGACCCAGAACCTAAAGGCAGCAGGGCTGAAATTATTTGCGAGTTCCGTTATTCTCTTGTGGTATCTCTGCTGGGAGACTGGCAGAATAAACCCCTGTGGAAATGGCAGAAATGGCCATTTTTGCAGGGGTTTCTGGAGTGATGCTGTAGGTCTCCTGTGGAGGTATCGAAAGAGGTTAGTGAACCCATTAGAATTACAGTCACAGAGTGCTTAACAAAGGCCCTGAGTCAGTGAATGTATGAAATGTATGCTTCTAGTATTTGAAGACAGATTAAAATGGAAGTCATGTGGAATTGCACAAGGAAGTGACACTGCACTTCTGCGAGCTTTTTCATTTAGTTATAGAATCAAACATAGGACCATAGAAAAATTACGGCACAGAAGGATTCAGCTGATCATGTCTGCGCGGCCAAAAAAGCTAGCCTCGCAATCTACTCCCACCTCCCAACACTTGGTCCATAGCCTTACCGGTTACAGCAGACCAGGTGCATGTCCAGGTACCTTTTAAATAAGTTAAGGGTTTCTGTCTCCATCACCATTCCTGGCAGTGAATTCCAGACACCCACCACCCTCTGGGTGAAAAGGCTTTTCCTCATGTCCCCTCTAATCCATCTACCAATCACCTTAAATCTGTGCCCCCTGGTAATTGACCTCTCTGCTGGGGGAAACATATCCTTCCTGTTTACTCTATCTTGGCCCCTCATAATTTTGTGCACCTCAATTAAGTTACACCTCAGCCTCCTCTGTTCTAAGGAAAACAATCCTAGCCTATCCAATCTTTCCTCATAGCTGCAACTTTCAAGCCCTGGCAATATTCTTGTAAATCTCCTCTGTACTCTCTCCAGAGCAATTATGTCCTTCCTGTAATGCAGGGACCAGAATTGTATGTAGTATCCCAGCTGTGGCCTAACCAGCATTTTATACAGTTCCAGCATTACATCCTTGCTTTTGTACTCTATACCTTGGCCAATAAAGGAAAGCATTCCATATGCCCTCTTCACCACTCTATCTACCTGTCCAGCCACCATCAGGAATCTGTGGACATACACTCCAAGGTCTCTCACTTCCTCTACCCCTCTCAATATTCTCCCATTTATTGTGTATTCCCTCGCTTTGTTTGCCCTCCCCAAATGCATTACCTTACACTTCTCTGGATTGAATTCCATTTGCCACTTTTCCACCCACGCAACCAAACCATTGATATCATTCTGGAGTCTACAACTATCCTCTTCACTATCAACTGCATGGCCAATTTTTGTGTCATTAGCAAATTTCCCAATCATGCCTCCCACATTTAAGTCCAAATCATTAATATATACCAGAAACAGCAAGGGACCCAACACTGAGCCCTGTGGAACACCACTGGAAAGTGCTTTCCATTTCCAAAAACATCTGTCGACTACTACCCTTTATTTCCTTTTCCTGAGCCAATTTTGGATCCAACTTGCTACATTCCCCTGTATCACATGGGATTTCATTTTTCTGACCGGTCTGCCATGCGGGACCTTGTCAAATGTCTTACTAAAATCCATGTAGACCACATCCACTGCACTACCCTCATCAATCTTCCTTGCTACTTCCTCAAAAAGCTCAATTAAGTTAGTAAGACATGACTGTCCCTTAACAAATCCATGCTAACTATCCCTAATTAATCTGTGCCTTTCTAAGTGGCAGTTTATCCTGTCTCTCAGAATTGATTCTAATAATTTACCCACCACCGAGGTCATACTGACTGGCCTATAATTATTTGGCCTATCCCTTGCAGCCTTTTTAAACAATGGTATAACATTTGCAGACCTCCAATCCTCTGCCAACTCACCCATATCCAGTGAGGATTTGAAGATGATCCTCAGCGCATCCTCTATTGCCTCCCTGGCTTCCTTTAACAACCTGGGATGTAATCCGTCCGGCCCTGGTGATTTATCCACCTTCAAGGATGTCAGACCTTCTAGTACTTTCTCTCTCATTATGCTTATCGTATCTAATATTTCACACTCCTTTATACATCTTTGATAGGCCCTACCCTTTCCTTAGTTATCCTCATGCTCATAATGTGCTAATAAAACATCTTTTTGTTTTCCTTGATTTTACCTGCCAATAATTTTTCATGTCCTCTCTTTGTTTTTCTAATTTCCTTTTTTACTTCACACCTGTACTTTCTATATTCCTCTAGGCTTTCGAAGGTATTACATGCATTGTACAGCCTGATGGAAAAAACCTCTTTATGGTAGGATTAGGATTAGATTTATAAATAGGGTTAGGGTCAGACTTAGGGAGGCTTTATGAGAAAGGCAATATATAAATATAAGTTGTTATTGTTTTCCTGTACATATTTATTTTGCCATCATGAACCATTTTGGCCTTACTTTATCTCCTTCTCAATTCAAACCTCCGTTGCACCTTCTCTGCTCCCTTTTCTTGCCCAAAAACCATGGGGCACAGATTCAACATCCAACTAGAGTTGGGAATAGGAGGAATATATGGCATCAGCTTTAGGTCTGTTAGAGTCAATCTACCCATACACAAAGATGCTTCAATATGTTGTATGATTGATACTTAATAAGACTTTATTTAACTAGACCTTCAGTGTCCCACTTCTACAATCTGCTGAGAAATGAAGGGGAAACCCTAGGATAATTTAAGAAGCTAGTGGATATTGCAATGCAGAGACTATCGGGTCTTTCTAGATGCACGAAGTGAGATTGGCTAAATAGTCTTCCCCATCCTTATCTATATTGTGAACTCCTTGGACTCAAAAACATACAGTTTCTCAAAACTGAGCTCAGTTGCCCCATTCTGCAGAGCTCATATGAAGTGGGTTTAAATTCTTAAACTACGTGGAATAACAGCATTGATAATTGCAGCCCTTGTGGTCAGAGGACTTCCAATCCAATAATATCAATCTTTGAACTGATTTCAAGTAGTTGCTGAAGCCTACATTGCCTGCAATGCCTAGAACTGCTGAGAGGTCCAGGGCCAAAAAATTAAGAATTATCACTCCGGTATTGCTTTAAAATTATTAAAAATTCTTTGAGTGAGATCAGTATGAAAAGTGGAAATTGCAGGGCTAAATTGTCCTAAATTTCTCCATGCCTGAAAATACAACTTTCCTTTGTTCCAGTGTCAGCGATTCCTTCTCATTCTCTGTCTGATGGAGACAGTGTCAGCCTTACATGCTCTGTTTCTCATGTCAATACTCCAACAAGGCTTGTTTGGATGAATAATGGCAGGAAAATTCTTGTTAAAGAAAAAACATTCAATTCCCCAGGAGAAGGAAACAACAGCCTGTCGTTGTTTATTCAGAAGATTGGGCAACATAACAGAAATTGGACCTGCCTTGTATTTAATGGAACCATGCTAAAAATTTACATCGCGTACAAGCTTGAAGTTATTGGTAAGAGTTGTTTTTATTTTAACATGCATGGAAGTCTTGCTTTTAAAATTAACAATGTGCGATTCATTTAAGATCATGGGCTGAATTTTACCGGCCCCTCGACACTGCGGCCCCACCTCCCCGTCACTCAGCGGCGTCACTCCAATTAGAATTTGTAAAACAGTACTTACCTCTGCAGATTATGCTGTCTACTGCCTCTTGATGCACACTTCCAGATTTTACGTAGAACGGGCGGGCATCACGTGCCGTCCCGTTCACGATTAGAAAAGCTGGTGGGTCATCCGAAGGTTCCACTATGGAAGGTAAGTTCTGATATTCAGGGGTCTCACTCTGCATACCAGAAGGGAGCAGAGAGGGCTTCTGGGATAACTGGAGGGAAAGCTCTGCAGGCATGAAGGGAGATACTGTGTACCCTCCCTCCGTAAACAGTGTACGCTGTGCGTTTGTTTGTGTTTGTGAAGGAGCAAAAGCACTCTCGTCACCCTGTGTGTGGGGAGGGTGCCAGAAAGGGTAGGAGCATTAAGGTTATATGGATGGTGGGGTCAATTTATTCAGCTGGTACGATCTTGATGTGCCACTCTGAGTGTTAGCCAAGATGGGCAATGCCATGCCACGCCACATAGTTGATCCCTGAAAAGCACCTGATGTACCCGTCAACACCAATTCCTGCCTTCGAATAAATGAAGGGTTCAACTTCATTTTTCACATAGAAATGGGTATGGCTCATCCTACATTGTGTGATCCTCTGCTCCTGAGGATCCATATGTACTGGAGCCAAAATCAACAGGCAGGTGCGATCCACGTAGAGGCCCCTGGTCGTGACCATCAGCCCCCAAGGGGAGCTCGCCATCACGATTAACGTGCACCGACAGGACCCACATGATATGTCATCAGATGTCAGAGCACCAGTGTCAGAGGTGATTGCACATGTAGAGAGGGTGGT
This sequence comes from Heterodontus francisci, assembly GCF_036365525.1. Lineage (NCBI taxonomy): Eukaryota > Metazoa > Chordata > Chondrichthyes > Heterodontiformes > Heterodontidae > Heterodontus > Heterodontus francisci. The sequence goes on from NC_090382.1 coordinate 101,684,954, forward strand.
GACACGTTTCTGAGCCCTGCTCAAAGATGACCTGCAGCCCAGGGCGGCACAGTGGCGCAGTGGTTAGCACCGCAGCCTCACAGCTCCAGCGACCCGGGTTCAGTTCTGGGTGCTGCCTGTGTGGAGTTTGGAAGTTCTCCCTGTGTCTGCGTGGGTTTTCTCCGGGTGCTCTGGTTTCCTCCCACAAGCCAAAAGACTTGCAGGTTGGTAGGTAAATTGGCCATTATAAATTGCCCCGAGTATAGGTAGGTGGTAGGGAAATATAGGGGCAGGTGGGGATGTGGTAGGAATATGGGATTAGTGTAGGATTAGTATATATGGGTGGTTGATGGTCGGCACAGACTCGGTGGGCCGAAGGGCCTGTTTCAGTGCTGTATCTCTAAACTAAACTAAGCTAAACTAAACCATGGACTTCGGTGGACATCCTATTCCTGTGGTCTTCATAGTGGCAGCGGTTCTCAAGCTAGACACCTGTGCAGCTTTTCAGGGGCCCACTGGAGACCTTTGTGGGGTCACACAGTTAGCAGTGGACCACTGCATCAGGGAGGCCACTGATGACTTGCACCGAAGGGCCAGTGAGTATGTCTGCTTCAGGACAAAATCTCACAGCCAGGTCCAGAGGACCATTGGTTTCGGCACCATTGCCGGAGAACCATAGGTTTTAATGTCCATAGACTGCACCCATGTGGCCATCAGGCCTCCTGCCAGGCTACCACCTGCAGACGTCACCATTAAAGGAATCCTCTCAATATAGGTGACGCTGGTATGTGATCACCGGAGATGCTTCATACAAATCTGTGCCGCTTCTCAGGCAGCTGCCATGACACCTGGGTCCTGCGCCAGTCCCGACTGTCACCGCTGTTCACTGGACTGGCTCACATGGAGGGGTGGCTTCTTGGAGACACGGGTTATCACTTGCAGACATAGCTCCCGATACCAGTGAGAGACTCCACCACTGCTGCAGAGGAGATACACAATGCCAGTCACTGAGCTATAAGACCACCATTGAACAGGTGATCGGCATGCTGAAAGAGCACTTCCATTGCCTGGATAGATTGGGTGATGCCTTGTACTATGGGCTAAAAAGACAAGCTCCTTTCATTGCTGCTCACTGTGCTCTGCACAACTATGCACCTAGTAGGGGCCAGGCCTGGCATGATGAGGAGAGATGTCAATGGGATTCCTCCTTGGACTATGTGGACACTGAAGACCTTCAACATGAAAGGTGCATGGGAGGGAAGATGGCACCCAGGTTCTGCATGCAGGGCTAGCAATGAGCTAGGGATGTACGACAGTGGCTTATCAGACAAAGGCTGTCTGCTCCATCGGAACCGACATGAGCTCTGCAAGTCACACATCACCCTCACTGACCTGCTGTGCACCAGTCTACATCTGCAGCATCCCTGTGTAAACCATTAGAGGTAGCAGCTGATTGAGCCAATGTCTATGTCACTGCATCCGTGGAGAAGCTCATGAGTAATGGTGGCAGGGCAATGATGTTATTGCATATGTTGGCTCTCCTAAAGGGCTAACAGTGCAAAGGAATGTGACATTGGCACTACATGCTGGCACACATCATTCACACAGAGAAACGGACGCACATGTTGGTGAGGAGCATTTAGTGAAAGACGTATTGACATTGCTGTGACACCCGTGCATTCTTATTTGTATCAATGTGTTCTCTGTAAACGCGTGCGAGTGCCCCTTCTCACTGCAACCTTTGCACTAGCAATCTGACTGGAGGAAGGCTGCTGATCTGATTTCCCTTTGGTAGTGGATGACTTTGGCACGTGTACCCTGTTCGCGCGAGGTGTAGAGGGCCCCGGCTGGCTGGAGAGTGCTCGTTCATCCCTTTCCGACATTGAACCCTTTGACGTCAGATGGCTCCAGGGCTACTCACCACCTCTGCCATCTCCAGATGACTGCCTTGTTCAGGCAGGAGGGCCTTTTCTTACCGTCCCTCGTGAAAAGGACCTCCCGTCTTGTCCGCACAACCTGAAAGAGAATGAGCAAGGAGGCTTCGCTGCACTGTGGGGCCACCCTACAGCACCCCTTTGCTATCCTCAGAGTTTGGTGGTGGTCCTTTAAATACAAAGGTGACTCCACTGTGTAACTGCTCTAACTTCTGGCTGCAAGGTTTGTCTTGCACATGTTTGAAAACCAATGCAGGACTAGTGAGTAAATCTGTGCTGTTGTCATAGTTTTTTAACTATTAGACATTGATGCATGTTCACGAACACTTTGCTTCTGCAGCAGCTGATCATAGTTATTGGTGTAATATTTCTAGTTGGCAATGCAGCTAGAATATGAACATATTTTCTTGTTTTTTAACAAAGATTGTTTAACTGCAGTTGCATGTATTTTCACATAACAGATAACAGTGAGATGAATACAGATTCCAAATGCATATTCGTCTGCAGATTTTCACAGTCAGATGATTAGAAGCCCATTGTATGTAAATATTCTTCAATTATGGTTTTATTTCTGTTGTGTATTTGCCTTTTAAGTCTCACGTCCTGGAATGTGCAAAATTAAGATTTTTCACCCAGTTGCGGCGCGCCTACAAGAAAGAATGTTACACTTGAGTAGAAGAAGAGGATCACAACTTCACATGACACTGGGACACAGCAGGGTAAGTATGTGGCAGCAAAGCAGAATGTGCTGGGGTCACTCGGCAGGTCAGGCAGCATCTGTGGAGAGAGAAGCAGAGTTAACTTTCAGGTCTGTGAACTTGGTCAAGTTAACTCTGCTTCTCTCTCCACAGATGCTGTCTGACCCGCTGAGTTTTCCCAGCACTTTCTGCTTTGCTGCCAGATTGACAGCAGCCCCACTCTTCAACAGTGAGGTAAGTATTTCTTTTGGCAGCTGTCAGGAAGCAGGTGCTGGGGCGCTTAAAATACAAAGTGATTCTTGACAACGCAGCCGGCCGCTGACGTCATCAGTCTGCGCCGAGCTGCGCACGTGCCAAATGGGCTCCTGCTCTCTGCACATGCGCTGCGTTCCGCATTGCCAGGACTGGTTGGTGCATGCGCAGATGACGTCATCGTGTAACGCGGGGAGAGAGCGGGGGGGGGAAGCGGGGAGAGTTCGGCTGAAGTCCTTGGTGGCGGCGGGTGCGCAATCCTCCTCCCCCCACCACCCGCTCGCTCTCTCCCCACCGCCACCCCTCCACCCGGCCTGCTCGATCTCTTCCCCAGAACCCCGCCCACACCGCCCCCCCCCCCCCCACCCGGCCTGCTCGCGCTCTCACTCTCTACCTCCACGGTCTGCTCGCTCTCTCCCTCCCTGGCCTGCTTGCTCTCTCCCTCCGGCATTGTGTGCTGCCATGTGCTTAGGTTGCCTTTGTGTGATTATTTGACAAGCGCCATCTTTAGTCCTGGCAGCTGCCTTTACGTGGCAGACTGTGACGTTAAAGTGGCACAGGCTGCATTTGCGCATGTGCCAGTGCCAGTGCCAGTGCCGCACCACCTAGTGGTTGCGTTGTCAGCAAACGTAGCCTTTTAAATAGGGCCCCAGCACCTGCTACACAGCTTACAAAAGGTCCCTCACTGTGCTGGATGTTCCACCTCTCCCCATGTAATATGTGGTGGGGGGGGGGGGCGGACGTCGCAGTGATGCTAATGAGTTCCTGCGCATAATATCACGGGGGCTCAGCGGCACCCGAATAAAATTCAGCCCCAGGAGTGGAGCAGACTTGTGGGGAGAACGCCGAGTGCTGAGCTTATAAATCGACCCCTGGGATCGAGGCCCAGTCTCTTACCTTCCGGGAGCGGAGCGGAGAGCTGTCGAACCACTTTCAGCGCGCTGGAGTTTTGAAAAAGAAAGCCAACAGTGACGTCAGACGAGAGCTGCAAGGCAAAAGCAAAATACTGCGGATGCTGGAAATCTGAAATAAAAACAAGAAATGCTGGAACCGCTCAACAGGTCTGGCAGCATCTGTGGAAAGAGAAGCAGGGTTAATGTTTCGGGTCAGTGACCCTTCTTCGGAACTGATTCCGAACCAGTTCCGAAGAAGAGAGCTGCAAGGTGATTGGTTGGTGAGTAGCAGCTGTTAGAATATCTTAAAAAAAAGAGGAAATTTTTTTTTTAAAGAAGAAACCTCTGGTGATAAGGTGAGTACTGCTAAAGTGTTTTATTTTTAAGGACTTTAGATTGGAGTGGGTAGAACAAGGCCCCTAGTGTAATTAGTATTCTTTAATTAAGAGAGTAACTAATTAATCTAAGGGTACGTCTTGACAGGAGAGCTCAGCCCCGTGATATGCTCTTCCTGCGCTATATGGGAAATCAGGGACGATTCCAGTGTCCCCAATGACCATGTCTGCAGGAAGTGTATCCAGCTGCAGCTACTGGTTACCCGCATTTTGGAGCTGGAGCTGCGAGTGGATTCACTGTGGAGTATCCGCGATGCTGAGGACGTCTTGGATAGCACGTTTAGTGAGGCTGAACAGGCAGAAAAGAGATGGGTGACCACCAGACGGAGTAGTAGGCGCAGGCAAGTAGTGCAGGAGTCCCCTGTGGCCATCCCCCTCTCAAACAGATATACGGCTTTGGATACTGTTGGGGGGGGGATGACAACCCAGGGGAAAGCAGCAACAGCCAAGTTCGTGGCACCACGGAGGGCTCTGCTGCACAGCAGGGGAGGAAAAGGGTTGTAAAAGCTATAGTGATAGGGGATTCCATCGTAAGGGGTGCAGATAGGTGTTTCTGTGGCCACAAATGAGACTCCAGGATGGTATGTTGCCTCCCTGGTGCCAGGGTCAAGGATGTCTTGGAGCGGCTGCAGGACATTCTGAAAGGGGAGGGTGAGCAGCCAGAGGTCGTGGTCCATATTGGTACTAACGACATAGGCAGGAAGAGAGATGAGGTCTTGCAAAGTGAATATAGGGAGTTAGGCAGAAGGTTAAAAAGCAGGACCTCTAGGGTTGTAATCTCAGGATACTCCCTGTACCACGTGCTAGTGAGGGTAGGAATAGGAGGATAAGGCAAATGAATGCGTGGCTGAAGAGCTGGTGCAGGCGGGAGGGCTTCAGCTACTTGGATCATTGGGATCTCTTCTGGTGCAGAGGTGACCTGCACAAGAAGGACAGGTTGCATCTAAACTGGAGGGGGATCAATATCCTTGTGGGGAGGTTTGCTAGTACTACTCGCGAGGGTTTAGACTAGTCTTGCAGTGGGGGTGGGACCCAAAGTAGTAGTCTCTCCGATGAGATAGTTGAGGCAAATGTAGAGGTTAAAGCAAGCAGGTCCAGTAGGCAGGCCGAGCAGGGGCAGGACAGGGAGCGTGGAAGCTCTGATAGGCTAAACTGCATTTACTTTAATGCAAGAAGCCTTACAGGTAAGGCAGATGAACTCAGAGCATGGATCGGTACATGGGATTGTGATATTATAGTTATTACGGAAACGTGGTTGAGGGATGGGCAGGACTGGCAGCTCAATGTTCCAGGGTACCGATCTTTCTGGGGTGACAGAGGTGGAGGTAAGAGAGAAGGGGGGAGTTGCACTATTGATTAGGGAGAACATCACGGCAGTACTTAGAGAAGATATCCCAGTGGTAATGTCCAGCGAGGCAATATTGGTAGAACTTAGAAATAAGAAAGGGGTGATCACTTTGATGGGATTATACTATAGACCCCCCCAATAGTCAGAGGGAAGTGGAGGGGCATATATATAGGGAAATCACAGATAGGTGTAGGAATTATAGGTTGTAATAGTAGGTGATTTTTAACTTCCCTAATATTGACTGGGACTGCCTTAGTGCTAAGGGATCAGATGGGGAAGAATTTGTTAAGTGTGTCCAGGATAGTATTCTGAAGCAGTATGTGGATGGCCCTACTAGAGAAGGGGCTACACTCGACCTCCTCTGAGGAAATGAGAATGGGCAGGTGGTTGATGTGTCACTGGGGGAGCACTTTGGGACCAGTGACCATAATTCTATTAGCTTCATGACAGTTATGGAAAAGATAGGACTGGTCCTCAGGTTGAAGTCCTAAATTGGGGGAAGGTTAATTTCAATGGCATCAGACAGGAACTCTCAAAAGTTGAATGGGAGAGACTGTTTACAGGTAAAGGGACATCTGGCAAGTGGGAGGGTTTTAAAAGTGATCTAGGAAGAGTTCAGGGCCGGCATGTTCCTGTTAGATGGAAGGGCAAGGCTGGCAAGTTTAGGGAAACCTTGGTTGTCGAGGGATATTGAGGGTCTGGTCAGGACAAAGAAGGAGGCAGATGTCAGGTATAGGCAGCTGGGATCAAATGAGTCCCTCGAGGAGTATAGGAGATGTAGGAGTACACTTAAGAAGGAAATAAGGAGGGCGAAAAGGGGCCCATGAGATTTCCCTGGCAGGTAAGATAAAGGAGAATCCTAAAAGATTCTATAAGTATATTAAGAGTAAAAGGGTAGCAAGGGAGAGAGTAGGTTCCCTGAAGGATCATTGCGGCAAGCTATGTGTGGGGCCACGGGAAATGGGCGAGGTCTTAAATGAATATTTCTCATCCGTATTTACTGTGGAGAAGGTCATGGAAGCTAGTGAGTTCAAGGGAGGGAACAGCGATATCCTGGAGCATATCAACATGACAAAGGAGGATGTGTTGGAGGTTTTGCAGTGCGTTAAGATGGATAAATCCCTAGGGCCTGACCAGGTGTATCCTAGGATGCTATGAGAAGCAAGGGAGGAGATTGCTGGGGCCCTGGCAGAGATTTCTGTATCATCGTTAGCCACGGGTGAGGTACTGGAAGACTGGAGGATAGCTAATAAGAACAAACAACAAAGAACAGTACAGCACATGAACAGGCCATTCGGCCCTCCAAGCCTGCGCCGATCTTGATGCCTGCCTAAACTAACACCTTCTGCACTTCCAGGGCCCATGACAAAGGAGGATGTGTTGGAGGTTTTGCAGTGCATTAAGATGGATTGATCCCCAGGGCCTGACCAGGTGTATCCCAGGATGCTATGCAGGTTGATAGGTAAATTGGCCATTATAAATTGTCACTAGTATAGGTAGGTGGGAGGGAAATATAGGGACAGGTGGGGATGTTTGGTAGGAATATGGGATTAGTGTAGGATTAGTATAAATGGGTGGTTGATGTTCGGCACAGACTCGGTGGGCCGAAGGGCCTGTTTCAGTGCTGTATCTCTAATCTAATCATATCCCTCTATTCCCCTCCAATTCATGTATTTGTCAAGATGTCTCTTAAACGCCTCTATCGTATCTGCTTCCACCACCTCCCCTGGCAGCAAGTTCCAGGCACTCACCTCCCTCTGTGTAAAAAACTTGCCTCGCACATCCCCTCTAAACTTTGCCCCTCGCACCTTAAACCTATGTCCCCTAGTAACTGACTCTTCCACCCTGGGAAAAAGCTTCTGACTATCCACTCTGTCCATGCCACTCATAACTTTGTAAACCTCTATCATGTCACCCCTCCACCTCCGTCATTCCAGTGAAAACAACCCGAGTTTTTCCAACCTCTCCTCATAGCTAATGCCCTCCAGACCAGGCAACATCCTGGTAAACCTCCTCTGTACCCTCTCCAAAGCCTTCATGTCCTTCTGGTAGTGTGGCGACCAGAATTGCACACAATATTCTAAGTGTGGCCTAACTAAGGTTCTGTACAGCTGCAACATGACTTGCCAATTTTTATACTCTATGCCCCGACCGATGAAGGCAAGCATGCTGTATGCCTTCTTGACTACCTTATCCACCTGCGTTGCCACTTTCAGTGACCTGTGGACCTGTACGCCCAGATCTCTCTGCCTGTCAATACTCCTAAGGGTTCTGCCATTTACTGTATACCTCCCACCTGCATTAGACCTTCCAAAATGCATTAACTCACATTTGTCCGGATTAAACTCCATCTGCCATTTCTCCGCCCAAGTCTCCAACCGATCTATATTCTGCTGTATCATCTGACAATCCTCATCATTATCTGTAACTCCAGCAACCTTTGTGTCGTCCGCAAACTTACTAATCAGACCAGCTACATTTTCCTCCAAATCATTTATATATACTACAAACAGCAAAGGTCCCAGCACTGATCCCTGTGGAACACCACTAGTCACATTCCTCCATTCAGAAAAACACCCATCCACTGATACCCTCTGTCTTCTATGACTGAGCCAGTTCTGTATCCATCTTGCCAGCTAACCTCTGATCCCGTGTGACTTCACCTTTTGTACCAGTCTGCCATACGGGACCTTGTCAAAGGCTTTACTAAAGTCCATATAGATAACATCCACTACCCTTCCTTCATCAATCATCTTCGTCACTTCCTCAAAAAACTCAATCAAATTAGTAAGACACGACCTCCCCTTTTCGAAACCATGCTGTCTCTCGCTAATAAGTTCATTTATTTCCAAATGGGAGTAAATCCTGTCCCGAATAATCCTCTCCAATAGTTTCCCTACCACTGACGTAAGGCTCACCGGCCTATAATTTCCTGGATTATCCTTGCCACCCTTCTTAAACAAAGGAACAACAATGTTGTGCCTTTATTTAAGAAGGGCAGCAGGGATAAGCCAGGGAGCTACAGGCCAGTGAGCCTTACATCAGTGGTGGGAAAGTTATTGGAAGGGATTCTGAGAGATAGGATTTATATGCATTTAGAAAGGCATGGTCTGATTAGGGATAGTCAGCATGGCTTTGTGCGTGGGAAATCATGTCTCACGAATTTGATTGAGTTTTTCGAGGAGGTGACCAAGAGGATTGGCGAGGGCAGGGCGATGGACATTGTCTACATGGACTTCAGCGAAGCCTCTGACAAGTTCCCGCATGGCAGGCTGGTCCAGAAGTTTCGAACACATGGGATCCAGGGTGAGCTTCAAATTGGATACAAAGTTGGCTTGGTGATAGGAGGCAGAGGGTGGTAGTGGAGGCTTGTTTTTCAGATTGGAGGCCGGTGACCAGTGGTGCCGCAGGGATTGGTACTGGGCCCTCTGTTGTTTGTCATATATATTAATGACTTGGATGTGAATGTAGGGGGCATGATTAGTAAGTTTGCAGATGACACCAAAATTGGTGGTATAGTGGACAGTGAAGAAGGTTGTCTAAGTTTACAACAGGATATAGATCAACTAGGAAAGTGGGCAAGGGTTGGCCAATGGAATTTAATGCGGACAAGTGTGAAGTGATGCATTTTGGGAAGTTAAACCAGGGCTGGACATATACAGTGAATGGCAGGGCCCTGGGGAGTGTTGTTGAGCAGAGAGACCTTGGGGTGCAAGTACATAGTGCCCTGAAAGTGGCAACACAGGTAGACAGGGTGGTGAAGAAGGCGTATGGCATGCTGGCCTTCATCGGCCAAAGCATTGAGTACAAGAGTTGGGACGTCATGTTACAGTTGTACATAACGTTGGTTAGGCTGCATTTGGAATACCGTGTGCAGTTCTGGTCGCTGCACTGCAGGAAAGATGTGATTAAGCTAGAGAGGGTGCAGAAAAGATTCACAAGGATGTTGTCTGGTTTGGAGGGCTTGAGTTATAAAGAGAGATTGGATAGACTGGGTCTGTTTTCCCTGGAGCGAAGGAGGCTGAGAGCGGACATGATAGAGGTAGATAAAATTATGAGAGGCATAGATAGGGTAGATAGCCAGAATCTGTTTCCTATGGTAGGGGTGACTAAAACTAGAGGGCATAGATTTAAGGTGAGAGGGTGAAGGTTTACAGGGGATTAAAGGGGTAAATTTTTCACACTAAGAATAGTGGGTATCTGGAATGAGCTGCCTGAGGAGGTGGTGGAGGCAGGAACAGTAGCATCTGGACAGGTACTTGAATGAGCAAGGCATAGAGGGATATGGAATTAATGCAGGCAGGTGGGATTAGTATAGATAGGCACTATGGTCGGCATGGATGCGGTGGGCCGAAGGGCCAGTTTCTATGCTGTACGACTCTATGACTCTATGACATCATTCATCAATACTGCCCACACCTTGTATTTATACCAAATGCTACCCTGTAGCCTATTTTTTAATTGCCTGAAGTAATGCTATTGTGCACCATCAAATTTTGTACACGTTCCACTGGACCTTGTGTGTTCTGAGCCACAGTATTTCCATTCTCTGAACTTTCATCGAAGTCTTCTAGCTGCTTTCATTTGCAGTGCCATCCAATCAGCTCAAGAAAGAGAAGGGTCTTTCAAATACAAACTCATTTGCTGAACTGATTGCAACTTTTTCTAAATCATCCACGATTGATTAACATTGAGCCCTACTCCAATTTGCAGCATTTTGCACAGTCTTGCAATTTCATTGCATGTAACCGCAGTGCCTAAATGAAATCAAACTGCTTAATACTGTGTGTTATAGTGTAGTATAATTGGATCAACTGTGGTTTCAAATGTGCCACTATCTAGGTCTCAGCCTTGGGTTAGTGCTGGGTTGCTTGCCTCTGAGTCAGGAAGGTCAAGAGTTTATAGCCCCACTTCAGGCACTTGAGCACGTAATTCAGTCTGACATTTCAGAGAGAGCGTTGCACTGTCAGAGGTGCCGTCTTTTGCATGTGATGTTAAACCAAGGCTTCTCAAATGGATGTAAAAGACCCCATGATACTATTTGAAGAAGTGGTAAGGAGTTCTCCCCGGTGTCCTTGCCAATATTTATCTCTCAGCCAACATCACTAAAACACTTTATCTGGGTATTATCATTATTAACTGGACTAGCCAAATCAAGAATAACAAGCACAAAATGCCTCACTTTTATATTGAAGGATTTTCAAGACCCATCATCATTAATTTAGAATGAAACTTAACATATCTGCTATAAGATGATGCTAAATACTTGCACCCTGAACATTCAATAGCAGATAGGGTGTATTTAAATAGCAATTGTAGCATCGGTGCAAGGAAGTTTTTTAAAAATTTGTTTATGGGATGTGGGCGTCTCAAGCAAGGCCAACATTTATTGTCCAGCACTAATTGCCCTTGATAAAGCGGTGGTGATGAGCCACCTTCTTGAACTGCTGCGGTCTATGTGGCGTAGGCACACCCAGAGTCCTGTTAGGGAAGGAGTTCCTGTATTTTGACCCAGCAACAATGAAGGAACCACAATATAGTTCCATGTCGGGATGGTGTATGGCTTCGAGGGGAACTTGCAGGTAGTGGTAGTCCCATGAACCTGCTGCCCTTATCCTTCTAGGTGTTAAAGGCGTAATGCTAGCAGTAGGGGAAAGAGGCCATTAAATAGCTATTAATAGGCCTCTTAAAGGCTTCAATTGGCCTCCAGACAAGACGGCTGTCTTCGGCCTATTCCGCCCCTGACAAAATTGCCTTGTGATGGGAAGGCGATGTTTCTCTGCCCCTCATCTCCCCGTTGCAATTCTGTGGAAAACCTGTCTCCAAACCCATCTCAGGGGGCCCATAAAATTCATCCCACAGTGTTCCGGTGGTGGAGGGAATGAATGTTTAAGGTGGTGAATGAGATACCAATCAAGCAGGCTGTTTTGAACTGGGTGGTGTTGAACTTCTTGAGTGTTGTTGGAGCAGGCAAGTGGAGAACATTCTATCACACTGCTGACTTGTGCCTTGTAAGATAGTGGACAGGCATTGGAGAGTTAGGAGGTGAGTCATTTTCTACAGAATACTTAGCTTCTAACCTGCTATTGCAGGCACAGTATTTATGTGACTGGTCCAATTAAGTTTCTGGTCAATGTGATGGCCCCCAGGACATTGATAGACAATGGAAATTCTGTTAAATGTCAAGGGGAGACTCTCTTGTTGGAAATGGTCATTGCCTGGCAGTTCCACTTATGAACCCAAGTCTGAATGTTGTCCAGGTCTTGCTGCATACGGACTGGATTACTTCATTACCTGAGGAGCTGCGAATGCAACTGAACACTGTGCAATCATCAGCGAACATTCCCACTTCTGACATTATGATGAAGCAGCTGAAGATGTTTGGGCCTAGGACATTACCCTGAGGAGCTCCTGCAGCAATATCCTGGGGCTGAGATGATTGGCCTTCGTCAACCACAACCATCTTCCTTTGTGCTGGTATGACTCCAGCCAGCGGAGAGTTTTCCCTGATTCCCAATTTTACTAGGGTTCCTTGATGCCACACTCGGTCAAATGCTGCCTTGTTGAGGCCAGTCACTCCCATCTCACCTCACTGCCAACAACATCTTCCATCCCTTTGCTGATGATTGACAGTAGACTGATGGGGCAGTAATTGGCTGGATTGGATTTGTCCTGCTTTTTGTGGACAGGACCTACCTGGGCAATTTTCCACAATGTTGAATAGATACCAGTGTTGTAGTTATACTGGAACTGCTTGGCTTGGTCTGCAGCTAGGTCTGGAGCGCAAGTCTTCAGCACTACAGCCAGGATGTTGTCAGGGCCCATAGTCTTTCCTGTATTCAATGTCTTCAGCAATTTCTTGATATCACGTAAAGTGAATCGAATTCTCTTTTTCTCTCCCTAAACAAGGGCATTCATTCAACCTAGGAGCTGAGAAATTAAACATTTCAATCAAGCTCCATATATCTGTAAGTAAATTAAAAAGATTATTAATACAGAGCAGGTCTACAGGCATTGATTAAAAATAATAGTTTAAACAAGGTAAAAGAGGAAATAAAGGCTATGTGCTTTAGATTTTATCGAATAATTCAAAACTAAAATTTTGATTTGATAAATTTTGGTAATTTATCATATAATTAAAATCTGTGCTCAATTAGTATTGATGTAGGGGATAAAATTTTAAAAATAAATAATAGGGGATAGTAACACTAAAGAAGTGTGAATTTTTCAGTAAATTAAAATAGAAGGTTTTTAGATAATAAGAGTGAAGTAAAAACATTCTGATCAACCTCCCTATAAAATAAAGCACCATCAGCACAGGAGAAGCAGCTGATTGGTGAGTAGCTGATTATTCATTTTTTATTTAAGTAGTAAGTTTAATAGTCTAATAAATAGAGGCATGTCAGGGCAGCTCGGATCCATGGAGTGTGCATCCTTGTCCGTGTGGGAACTCCAGGACACTTCTTGAGTCCTGGATAAGCACATGTGCAGGAAGTGTCGTAGCTGCAGCAGCTCGAGCTCGGGGGTTTCAGAGCTTGAGCAGTAGCTGGTATCGCTGCAGCGCAAATGTGAGATTGAGAGTTTCGTGGATAGCACATTTATAAATGTGGTCACTCTGGGGCTTAAGGGTATGCAGGCAGAGAGAGAATGTGTGACTGCTACCCAGTCAAGAAGGACCAGACAGGTAGTGCAGGAGTCCCCTGAGTACATCTCCTCTCCAACCAGTATTTTGTTTTGAAAACTGGTGGAAGTGATGGTTCATTTGGGTGTGCAGACACAGCCAAGTACACAGCACCACTGCTGGCTCAGCTGAACAGGAGGGCAGGAGGAAGATTGGAAAAGCAATAGTGATAGGGCATTCAATACTTAAGGGAACAGATAGGCATTTCTGTGGCTGCAGTGGTGAATGCAGGATGGTATGTTGCCTTCCAGGTGCCAGGGTCAAGGATGTCACTGAGCGGCTGCAAAGCACTCTGAGGAGGGAAGGTGAACAGTCAGCAGTTGTGGTCCATATTGCTACCAATGACATAGTTAGAAAAAGGGCTGAGGTCCTGCAGGCAGACTTTAGGGAGCTAGGAGAAAAACTAGCAAACAGGATCGCAAAGGTAGTAATGTCCAGATTATTCCCAGTGCAACACGCAAGTCAAGAAAGAAATAGGAGGATAGAGCAAATGAATGCATGGCTGGAGAGATGGTGCAGGAGGGAGGGCTTTATATTCCTGGAACATTGGGACCAGCTGTGGGGGTAATGGGACCTGTACAGGTCGGATGGGTTGCATCCGAACAGAGCCAGGCAAATGTTCTTGTAGGGTGATTTGTTAGTGCTAATGGGTAGAGTTTAAACTAACTTGGCAGGGGTGTGGGAACCAGCAGGTCATATGAATGAGGAAAACCAAGGTGCAGTGAGAATTGGGAGAGATGGCTAGCACTTGAAAATTGTAAGATTTTAGGTGGGCTCAGAGTAAAAGGGAATATAATAAGGTCTAAATTAGGTTCACTGTGCAAGTATGTGACTGTGTGGAGTGTAGTAAATAAGATTGGTGAGCTGCAGGTGCAGATAGCCACATTGGTTCAAAAAAGGGCAGGACTGAGTACTAAGTATTCCTGGGTATTCCAGAAAAGATAGGGAAGGAAAGAAAGAAGGAGGGTTAGCAGTACCGATCAATGAGAGCATTACAGTGCTGGAGAGAGATGATGTCCTTGAACGATCAGGACAGAATTTATTTGGTTAAAGCTAAGAAACAATAGGGGTACCATTACATTGCTGGATGTATTATATAGGCCACCAACTAATGGGAAATATATAGAAGAACAAATTTGCAAGGAAATTAGAGAAGTGCAAAAATTATAGTCGTTATAAAGGGGATGTTAATTATCCAAATATAGACTGGAATAGTAATAGTGTGAAGGCAGAGATGGGCAGGATTTTCTGAAGTATGTTCTGGAGAATTTTCAACATCTGTATGTTTGCAGTCCAACAGGGAAGGAGGCATTGCTGGATCTGGTTCTGGGGAATGAGGTGGGTCAAGTAAAGAAAGTGTCACTATTGGACCATTCAGATGACAGTAAACATAGTATTGTAAGGTTTAGGTTAGCTATGGAAAACGACAAGGAGCAATTCAGAATAAAAAAATAATTAATTGGTGGAAGACCCACTTCAATTGGGGGAGAACAGATCTGGCCCAGATAAATTAGAATCAAAGATTGGCAGGAGAAACTATAACTGAACAATGGGCTGCCTTTAAAGAGGAGATAGTTCAAATGCAGTCAAGGTACATTTCCACAGGGGGAAAGGTAGGGCAAACAGATCCAGAGCTCCCTGGATGATAAAAGAGATAGAGAGTAAGATGAAGCAGAAAAAGGATGCATATGACAGATGTGGATAATTGAGAACAAGGCTGAATATACAAGGTTCACAGGGGAAGTGAAAAATCAAATCAGAGAAGCAAAGAAAGAATATGAAGAGACTGGCAGCTAACATAAAAGGGAACACAAAAGTCTCCTATAGGGTGGTAAAGGTGGACTGGGCCACATTAGGGACCTAAATGGGGATGTACACATGGAAGCAAGAGGCATGGCTGAGGTACTAAATGAGTACTTTGCATCTGCCTTTACCAAGGAAGAAGATGCTGCCCAAGTCATAGTGAAAGAGGAGGTAGTTGAGACACTGGATGGTCTAAAAATTGATAAAGAGGAGGTATTAGATAGGCTGGCAAGTTGATAAGTCACCAGAACTGGATGAGATGCATCCAAGGATACTAAGGGAACTAAGGGAGGAAATTGCAGAGGCACTGGCCATAATCTTCCAATCCTCTTTCAATACAGGGATGGTGGCAGAGGTAATGTTATACCTTTGATCAAAAAAGGGTGTAAGTTTAAGCCCAGCAGCAAAATGCCAATTAGTTTAACCTCAGTGGTGGGAAAGCTTTTAGAAGTGATAATTCGGGACAAAATTAACAATAACTTGCACAAATGTGGATTAATTTCGGAAAGCCAGCATGGATTTGTTAAGGGCAAAACTTGGAAATATTGTGACCTGTGAGGAGGATAGTGATAGACTTCAAGAGGACATAAACAAGATGATGAAATGTGCAGACAAGTGGCAGATGACATTTAATGCAAAGAAGCGTGAAGTGATTCTTTTTGGTAGGAAGAATGAGAAGAAGCAACAAAAAAAAGGGTACAATTCTAAAGGGCGTGCATGAACAGAGGAACCTGGGGGTATTTGTGCACAAATTATTGAAGTTGGCAGGGCAGGTTGAGAAAGCGATTAATGAAGCATGTGGGATCCTGGGCTTTACAAATAGAGGCATAGAGTACAAAAACAAAGAAGTTATGATAAACTTGTATAAAACACTGGTTCAGCCTCAACTGAAGTACTGTGTCCAGTTCTAGGCACCACACTTCAGGAAGGATGCTAATGCGTTAGAGAGGGTGCAGAAAAGGTTCACAAGATTCCAGGGATGAGGAACTTCAGTTATGTGGATAGATTGGAGAAGTTGGGAGTGTTCTCCTTGGAGTAGAGAAGATTAAGAGGAGATTTGATAGAGGTGTTCAAAATCATGAGGAGTCTAGATAGAGTAGATAGGGAGAAACTATTCCCATTGGCAGAAAGATCCAGAACCAGAGGCCACCAATTTAAGGTGATTGGCAAAATAAGCTACAATGACATGAGCAAAAGTTTTTTTTATACAGCAAATGGTTAGGATCTGGAATGCACTGCCTCTGAGTGTGGTGGAGCTCAAAACAGAACTGGATAAATATCTGATAAGAAAAAAATTTGCAGGACTATGGGGATAATGGGAGGGGAGTGGGACTTGGTGAGTTGCTCTTGCAAAGAGCAGGCATGGACATGACGGGCCGAATAGCTTCCTTCTGTGCTGCAAACATTCTATTATTCTATGAAGACTGCCCTCTGTGACGGGGGGAACCTCAAGAGGAGGCTGAGATGAATCATGCAATCCGTACTTCTGACTGAAGATGGTTGCAAATGTTTCACCCTTGTCTTTTGCACTCACATGCTGTGGTCCAGCATCGTTGAGGATGGGGCTGTTCATGGAGCCTCTTCCTCTATTTAGCTGTTTACTTGTCCAGCAGGAACTAGATGTGGCAGGACTACAGACCTTGATCTGTTCCATTGTTTGGGGGATCCCTTTGTTTTGTCCATGGCATGCACTTCTGCTGTTTAGCATGCATGTTATTCTTTGTTGTAGCTTAGCACCTTATTTTTAGATACACATGGTGCTACTCCTGGCATGCTCTTCCACACTGCTCATAGAACCAGGGTTGATCCCTTGGCTTGATGGGAGGGATAGAGGGAGGGATATGCTGGGCCATGTGGTTACAGATTATAGATGAATACAGTTCTGCTGCTAATGATGGCCCACAAGGCCTTATGGATTCCCAGTTATGAACTGTTAGATCTATTTTGAAACTATCTCATTTAGCATAATGGTAATATAATACAACACAACGGAGGGTGTCCTCAGCATTAAGTCAGGATTTTGTCTCCACAAGGACTGTGCAGTGGTTACTTCTACCAATACTGTCATGGACAGGTGCATCTGCCACAGGTAGATTGATGAAAATGAAGCTAAATAGGTTTTTCTCTCTTGTTGGTTCTAACACCACCTGCCACGAGCCCATTCTTGAAGATATGTCCTTCAGGATGTTATGGCCACGTAGTGCAATGTGGGTGGTTTCCACTGTTCAACTCCCCACCTGACCGGAGCAAATGTGCTTTTTTTATTAGGGTTTAACGCCTTGGTGGTTTATTTTTCAAATAAACAGACAGTGACATCAATACAGTTTATCCCGAAATTGTCGCAACTGCACACACACACACACACACACACATACACACACACACGAAGAGACAGATAGAGAGGGGAAAAAGGAACGTGATTTTTTAGTGGGAGAGGAGTACACGATAAACCTGCTGAATTCTCTTGAAAATCAGGTTCTCAATGCAGGCCTGAGATGATTGTAGGTTGATTGAAAGTTCAGTTGAAGATGTTGGGTCGCTTCTAGATCACTGCTGTCTAATGTAGATGCTGGATTCTACAGCAGAGCACGCGCCTTCTGGCTTGCTGGAAAACAATCTGTTTCTCTCTCTCTCTGGCTCTCTCTCTTTAGGCTGTCTTTTTTTGAAAGGTAAAGTTGTGTTACTTCTCACCTCCTGGTAGGAAACATTCTGATCTCTGTTCCACGGTGACTACTTCACAACTTCTTTGTTTCAGAAGAAGACATTCAATTCTGCAATGTTTTAGGATGGGGTGCAATTGATACCTCTTAGCTTTGCAGATTTTGTCCTTTCTCTTTGTCAGACAATTTGAATAATAAAGAACAATCCCTTTTTCTTTGGTGCCATTTTGGACCATTGTTCACTTTTTAAAATAAAGGTTTATTTTTACAAGACAAAGTAAGTTTTTCATAACTCTTCGGAGTTAGTCCATAATTTGCATCATTGCACTTCAGGTATACGTGACAAGGACTCAGCCATTTTGGTCAGTAGTGGTGCTACTCTTGGTGATGGACATTGAAGTCCCCCACCCAGTGTACATTCTGTGCATTGTTGCCCTCAGTGCTTCTTTTATGGAGAAGCACTGTTTCATGAGCTGAGGGAGGGTCCTATGTATTAATCAGCAGGATTACTAGCCCAGGATTATAATCCTGTCAATGTTTGACCTGATGTCATGAGACCTCACGGGGTCTGGAGTCAATGTTGAGGACTCCCAGACTCACTTCTTTCCGACTATATACCACAGTGTCCGTGGGACAGGACATACCCAGGGATGGTGGTGGAGGACTAATTAGTTCTGATAAAGTGTCACTGAACTGACCTGAAACGTTAGCTCTGCTTCTCTCTCCACAGATGCTGCCAGACCTGCTGAGTATTTCCAGCATTTCTTGTTTTTATTTCAGATTTCCAGCATCTGCAGTATTTTACTTTTATTATTTTATTATGGTGATAGAGGAGTTTGAGACGTCTAAAAGGTGTGATAGTATGAGTATGTTTATGTCAGGCTATTGCTAGATTAGTTTATTTGGCAGCTTGCCATGATTTGGCACAAGTTCCCAGATGTTAGTTAGGAGGACTTTGCAGCATTACTGGGCCTTAGATGTGTCCAATATCTAGGTTGATCCCAGGTGGTCCATCCAGATTTATTTTCATTAGACTTTTTCATAGTGGTTTTGATACAACTGAGAGGCTTGTTAGGCCATTTCAGAGGCCAGTTAAGAGTCAACCACATTGCTGTAGGTCTGGAGTCACATATAGGCCAGACCAGGTAAGGACAGCAGATTTTCTTCCTTCAAAGACTGGTGAGTTTTTAATGACAATTTGGTATTTTCATGATCAATATTACTGATAATAGCTTTTTATTCCATATTTTATTTAATTATTATGAGTATTTCCTTTTTTGTGAAATTTTGAGAATTTGTGTTTTAAAACTGAAAAGGATTCCATAGATACTGGAACTTTGGGTGTTTTTTTTTAAAGGAGGTCACCAGAAGATTTGGACTGAGTTTGAACCATAAACAGTTACTGGAAGGCACCTGTTTTCAAATAAACCAGCAGGGGTTGTTTTTGACTTGGGGAGATGTTTACAAAGAAATGATAAGCCAAGATTTATGGTTGTCAGGAGGCTTGCTTTCTGGAAAGTTTTAGTTTCAGTTTGAACTATTACAACAGCCAGTTGTTCTTTGTTGTTACCTGAAACAGAAAAGAATACCAGCTCATCTCTCTCTCTTGAAAGGAAACCCTGTATTTCCAGTGTGCCAGAATCCTATTTGCTCCTGTATTTGAAGAAACCCTGCATGTCTGAAGGAACCTTGCATTGAATGTTTGCAGCTGAAACATTGTTGCTGCATTTGTGCTGGGAGACCTATTTGGAGCCTCTGTAGCTGCATCTCTTGGAAAGCCTCCCCAAAATCATCATCAACATCACCTGGTAAGAGTTGTTCTAGGAAGATCCCATTGACGGCCATTGACACACATTTGGGACACCTCACCGAAACAAAGGATATCTTTCCATACCTTCTTTTCAGACGAAGTGTTTTTATTTTAATATTCCTTCTATTTCTTTGTAACAGCTGAAAACAAAAATCCCTTTGATTTTTTCCCCAGTTAACTGGTGTGTATCTATGTATGCATGTGTGTGTATGAGGGCTAGGATAAATAAGGGGCTTTAATATTTTAATATGTCTGTATGTTTTACTTTATGAATGGTTAAGACTTGCTTTATAATAAACTGATAATTTTGTTGTTTATTAAAGAAACCTAGTTGGTGTGTTTTATTCTGGGAAAAATAGAGTATATGATTGACTGTATTGGTAAGTGGGAAAATTTAAATATATGTTGTGTCCTGTGGGGACGTGGGACTAGAATAAACAGTGCACTCCTCCCACCTCGGTTGTAACATAATCAATTGAATTTTAAATTCCCCAGCTGCTTTGGTGGGATTTAAACTCACGTTTCTGGAACATTAGTCCAAGCCACTGGATTGCTAGTCCTGTCACATAACCACTATGCTGCTATACCCAGAAACAGCGATGCTGTTGTGATATGGTGGTAGGATGATATTGCTAGGCTCTGTTTCCATTACTCCTCGAATAGCAAGTGCAATTACAAAATTGACTAACATCTCTATTTCTGCACTTGCTGCCAGTGAGGTTCCATGTGGAGAGCAGAACTAAATAGAATCATGCAAAATGTAGCCTGAATGTGGAGTCAGGATTCAACCCTACACCTCCAGGGGTTTGCGGTCTACTTTATTCTTGAGTTAGGTTGTAATTAAAACGCAATTTGATTTTTGCAGCATTGTCATCAAACCTGCTGACAAGGGTGCTGCTGTTGTTTCTTGGCATACTGACCTTGACCTAGCAGAGGCCGAATGCCAACTCTCTGACACTTCCTCCCTGGAGCATGACCCCACCACCAAACATCAAGCCATTGTATCCAGGACAGTCCCTGGCCTCATCTCCTCTGGAGTTCTTCCCTCCACAGCCCCCAGTCTCATAGCCTCCCAATCCTGAACAGCCCACTTCCACCTCCTTCCCAAAATCCTCAAACAGGACTGCCCTGGTAACCCATCGTTTCAGCCCGTTCCGGGCCCACTGAACTGATTTTTTTCCTACCTTAACTCTATTTTTCTTTTCCCACCTACATCCATGACTTCCGATCCCCTTTGTCATTTTAGCAGTTTCCAGTTTCCTGGTCCTAACTGTCTCCTTTACACCATGGATGTCCAATCCCTCTGCACCTCCATTCCCCACCATGATGGTCTGAGGGCTCTCTGCTTCTTCCCAGAACAGAAGCCCAACCAGTTCCCATCCACCACCACCCTCCTCTGCCTGGCTCCACTTTTTTCTCATATGGAACAACCTCTCCTTCAACTCCACTCACTTCCTCCAAATAAAAGGCATTGTTATAGGTACCTCCATGGGTCCTAGCTATGCCTGCTTTTTTGTGGATATGTGGATCATTCCTTGTTCCAGTCCGACACAGCTCCCCACCTGTTGAAGAAATTTGATTGTCAAAGAAATTCGCTGGACTCAGACCTTAAGCATTAACAAATTTTATTGCATGATATCATGGGGAGCACACCTTTCCTAATCACGGTCCGGTGCTACTCCAAAGCGCTCCAGATCTCCGCGGATTTATATAGTACAACAGATGCCGAGCTGACAGTTTCCCAATTAGTTACAAAACCACAAGATAAGCACAGGACGGCCTACATGACTATACACCATGCAGAATCCGAGGTCAGCTTCGCATAAGGCTGTACATAACGAGCTATTATTTTCCTTAAGTTAATTCATACTCCAGATACCACATTCGCTCGTTGATAACGTCTGTGTGGGTTGCGGTTTTGCTTAGCAGGTTGCTGCAGATAAATGAGTCATCAAAGCAAAGAGCTGTAGACCCCAAGGTCAGCAAAACTGCTACCACAATCCCTCCTTTTTGATCATAAGATCAAAGGAGCAGGTCCTGGGGGATTATCCGGCGGTGGAGGCTCGGAATCAGAAGGGTAGTCCTCAGGGTCTGATTGGGGCACTGCCTTGTCATCCTCTCCTCAAGCAGTTTCTTATTCCCCTATCTCCCTGGGAACGTTAGGCTGAGCCACCCTCGGACAAGGGGCGTGGGTTTGCCTGGTCGGTATGTTTCTCACACTAACTGTTCCTTAGGAATCTGTCATGTCTGGGTGATGAGATAAGAAGAGTGTTGCTGAAGCACAATGTCTCTCTCTGCTATTGCGCTGTACCAGCTGCAAGGCCAAGTTGCCTCTGCAGCCCTGAAGTTATGAAATCATTTCTGATAAGCTGTCCCTCCCTGCAGCACTGAAGCTAGCTTGTTAGCAATACATGATTGATTAATTATTTCATCTTAAATGTCCCCATAAAATTCTGTTCTTAAAATTCTGTTCTCACAGTCCCCCCTTTGATTCTTCAAAACACTTTTAAGAATCCTTCCCTTGATCCCACCTAGGTGCCTTTGATGGTCTCTATTTGTCTAGAAACAGCCTTCAACACCCGGAGGGGTCACACTCAATACGTTGCCTGCTTGTGCCACAAGAGGGGCCTGCGGAAACTCTGTAAAGGCATAAGTTTTGCAGGGGCTTCAATTACTTGTTTACAACATAAAAGGTGGTACACTTGTACAATTACAATTTCATTTAAGCATCACTGTTACATAATCGATTGTACAAACATAATACAATTCCATTCTTAGAGTACATTGATCATTCATTAATTCATTTTAAGTATATATGAAAAGGTTATACAATTACCCTTTTATGGCATAACTAATTGTCCCTCCTTTGACAGAGCAAGTTCGAACACTAATTGCTTTTTGGGTAGTTGTCCAACCTGTGTTCATACATCCTCTTACATTGCCTAATTAATTTCTAAAGTTGCCAAATTAAGTAGGTCACATATAACACTATGATATCCAAAACCACTATCAGGACATGGGAGATAATTCTAAACCAGGGGTGTATCTGCACGTCTGACCCCCAGTTCCATAAGTTCTCCTGCCATTTATCTCGTCAATCTCATCTTGTAGCATCTTCGACTGTTGTTCCAGATTGTAGTACACTACAGCAATGACTTCTCGCTGCTGTCTCTCTTTACCCAAGCCAGTGGGCAATGGCTGAATAGTATATTCATAGTCCTGGAGGTAATTTGTCAAATCCTCCTTAATACTTTTTGTCACAGTTATCGTTTCTGTCTTTTGTTTATGTATCTCTACCAACTCCATCTTCCCTACTCGGGTTGGTATTTGTGGGTTGAACCAAAATGTACTGTTGCTCACCGGCCAAGTCCGTTTATGTCCATACTGGTACTCCTTCGCTGTGGTGGTTAAGCAATATCTCCCCTTTTCCATATAGGCCACATGGGTTAGCTCCGACAATGCTTTCCTAGTCTCCATGGTGCAATTTACAGCGGCATTAAATCCACATTTTGATTCTGCCATTTTATTTATAGGATGAGGACATATGACCACCTGGTTTTCCAGACTACACTCAGACAATGGACAATGTTGTTCCAATTACCTCTTTTCCAATTTCCATAACATTTCCATAACATAGGGTAATATATCATAGTATTTTATGTAATCTTTTCCTCTCATCACCCCTATATTTTCTACTTTGTATAATTGCATCCCTAACTTATCTCAGAATTACAGGTATTCCCAACACTACTCCAATACTCATAGATCCTGTATTTACACACTCCTGACCTTTCCATACCTTAAGTTTTCTGAGTTGGCACCTGGTAATTTTATCATTTGTGTGACTAGCTAAGTCCTCCAACTGGGTGTCATTGATCCAAACTGGCACCTGTCCTGCATCAATTTGCCTCCAATCTGAGATATTCAATAATACCGGTACCAACTCAAGCTTTATATAATCATATACAATTTTATTAGTTTTTATTATCGCAAGTCCATTTTCTGGTCCTGCAGTTAAGGCAGAGCAAGGGAGACCAGTCACTTATGACTGCTGAGTCGTAACCTTACTCGTCGGTAATTCGGATGTGGGGGTAATCGTGGGGGTTGGTGCTTTTTGTCTGTTTAATCTCACAACCTGGAATAGGAACTGTCCTTTTTTTTTAGAGCTTTAATATCTTGCGCTAGGGGGAGTTCGAGGATTGTCTGCACTCACTTTTGCTCTATCTCATGCTTTCCCTGTATTACTACTATTCCCAAATAAGAAACCTTTTCCTTCATTATCTGTGCCTTTTTCAGCTTAACTTTCACTCTGACCTTCTGGAGGAAGGTGGGATATCGATCAATTGTTGAGACACATCCAGGTGAACTGTTGTTCCTGGAACGTAAACTTAAAGAACCCAATGCTAATATCCAACACAGTAAACCACTTAGACTGTTTTGTTTTTTTTATTTTCTAAAACTTTGATTGTCCTCTTAAATATCAGATAAATTTCCCTTTGAGTGCTTTAAATATCCACTCATATCAATTAAATTTTGTTTATTGATTCCAATTTCTTATGCCCAGACTTGGTTGTACTTTTTGTACGTTAAAGACAGAAGTGCTTGCAACTATCTCTCCTTCTCAAGCACTTTGTCTCATTGATAAAGATGCTATGGCATTTGATGTCTGCAATTAAATTCTTAAATTCTCAAAGCTGTTGGATCTCTTGCTGTGGCATCAGTTCTCTCATGGCCTTGGAACCTGCCGTCACCTGCTTAAAAAAAAACACAAAGAATCCATTGTGGCCCTGCCCCTGAGCCCAATGGGTTAATTTGTCCACTTATATCTGTCAATTTAGAAATTTAAAATTTAACAATGTCCAATATGTATTAATTTTACTCTCAGCAATGCAAAAAGCTGTAGCAGGGTTAAGTTCTTTGTTTGTCTCCAAGGGGGCGGAGCAAAACATTCTCAGCTGCGTCACTTTACGTAACCTTTCCTTTCTGATCGAAAAGAACTACTGTCCATTTTAAACATTTTTTTTCAATCCTTTTGGTATCCTTAGGATTTGAAAACAACAAAATCATTAGTAACATTATCAACTTCAAAGGAAAACATATACTTCAGGAAAGACAACATTTTAGATCAAACTGCAATTGTTTTCAAATTTTTAGCATCTTTTGTAAGAGGTTTCTAATGCCAGGATTTTTTTTATAACAAAGATGATTCCAAATTCCAATTCACTGCAATAAATATTTAAAAACCAAAACTGCCAATGTTATATGAACGAGTCTTGTGTCCGGAACTGAAGGCTTCTCCAAAACTTGACATAATAAACTTGAAAGTTCATTGTGGCCACAAATGAAATTTCCAGTTTTTCAACTTAACAGGTCAATTAACCTTAACAGTATTAATTTAATTCAGACTTTATTAACTTATAATACTTATTAACTACACACAGAACAGAATAGCACGTGCTTATTTTAAAAGATAGGTAAATTACGTCATTTTTCTTGTTCTTCAGGCGCCTTTTCAAATGACTGTAATAAAACCAAAAACTAAAGAAAAAGTTATTTAACATTCTTATAACAAAAGATTTAACACCAGCTTTTTAAACAGGCAGAATCTTTCCTATATCTCCTTTGTTTATCCATCTCTCTCTTAAACAATATCCAATTCCTGACATTTGCTACTTAAAACAGTCAATAAAACATGTCTTTAATTTAAACTCCAGAAACTAGAACAGATTTTAAACTGGAACTCCAATTAAAGCAGGAGTTGTAAACTTCAAATTGGATTTCTGCCAAACATCTTCAGACCTTCAAGGCTGAAGCTTATCTCTTAGAAAATTGTTCATTGCCTTTTCACAGTTGCAAAACCAACTTTTAAAATAATAAAACTTTAACTTAAAATATAAGTCAAGTTTATATCCCATTCCTGGGTGCACAATCTTAAATCGAAATGAACACACTCAACAATCACTTTTCACACTCATTCAATTCCAAACAACTTAATAGACTGATGCTTTCAACATTAAAGCCAGACAGCAAAGAGTTAATGACAGTCAGTTCTACGAACACAATTTGTACAGAACACAAGCTGTACATCCCAGACATTCAATTCATTCGTGGACGCTTCCAACATTCAAACATTCGAATCAAAGACACAGTAACTTGTTTTTACTCTAAAACATAGTCTTTTATGTCACTCTGCCGTAAACTTTGTCAATGATTTTCTTCTTTCTTCAGGCTTAGGAGCTGATGGCCTTTCGCAATTCTTTAAATTTATCTAAACACCGGAGCGTGTAAGCATTATCCCAGGAGGGGTCGCCGCACCCACTCTCAACACATGTCCTCCAGTAATCAATCTTTTCCAATTTAAGGGAGCCTCCATAAGGCCAGTTGCCGTGGGACCACCCATATAGATCGGAGGTGAAAGGAATAACATATCTACTCTCACCTGTCTCCCTCCAAACAATATCAGCCGGTGACCCTGGTGGAACCAGGGGGTCTCCTACCTTCGTTTTACATTGCACGTATTTACCGTGGCGTTTCTGCGTCTTCCTCGAGGGGGCAAACGGACGTGGGCCACCCTTCTCAGCGGGACATGGTTTACTTGTCCCTGGGGGCGGCCCTTCTTTCTTATGTTTAGAACTCATCGACCCCATCGTCGGACCCTTTGATCACTTCCTCAGTTCCGAATCGCGGATCTACGATCTGTGGAGAAATGAACAACAAACAAAACAAAGACAAACTTGCACTGGCGCCGTTGTCAATCCCTCAAGGTCACCTTAATTGATTACTATTCCCGGCATTGTACAGCAGCGGTCTTTCCAGTTCCGTCTTGTCACAGCGTCTTTCCCTAACTTGGGATCAGCCTGTGGACTCAGGTCAGGATCATGCAGCCAGCCGGTTCTATACTTTAGGTTCTCTCAGGATCCCGTAATTAAGGGATCCTGCCGACTACGCCAGATTGTTGAAGAAATTTGATTGTCAAAGAAATTCTCCGGACTCAGTCCTTGAGCATTAACAAATTTTATTGCATGATATCATGGGGAGCACACCTTTCCTAATCACGGTCCGGTGCTACTCCAAAGCGCTCCAGATCTCCGCGGATTTATATAGTACAACAGATGCCGAGCTGACAGTTTCCCAATTAGTTACAAAACCACAAGTTAAGCACAGGACGGCCTACGTGACTATACACCATGCAGAATCCGAGGTCAGCTTCGCATAAGGCTGTACATAATGTACTATTATTTTCCTTAAGTTAATGCATACTCCAGATACCACATTTGCCTGTTGATAACGTCTGTGTGGGTTGCGGTTTTGCTTAGCAGGTTGCTGCAGACAAACGAGTCATTAAAGCAAAGAGCTGTAGACCCCAAGGTCAGCAAAACTGCTACCACACCACCTCACCTCTTTTTCGAGTACATTGATTACTCTATCAGTACCGTTTCCTGCTCTTGCTCTGAACTGGAAAATTTTATCAACTTTGCTTTCAGTTTCCATCCTTCTCTCACCTTCACATTGTCCATGTCCAACTTTTCCTTTCACTTCCTTGACTTCTCAGCCTATCTCCAGAAATGAAGACAATCAATAAATATTCACTATAAGCCCACACATTCCCACAGCTACCTCAACTACATTTCCTCACACCTCATTTTCTCTAAGGACTCTATTCCATTCTCCCAGTTTCTCTGTCACATCTATTCCGACAATGCAACCTTCCATACTAGTGCAACCCATATGTCTTCCTTTTTCCTCAACTGAGGATTCACCCCAACATGGTTGATATGGCCCTCAACCATGTCCATTCTATTTTCCACACCTCTGCTCTTGCCCCTTCTCCTCCCTTCAACAACCATGATAGGATTCCCCTTGTCTTCACCTCCCACCCCACCAGCCTCTGTATTCAATGGATTATCCTCCACCATTTCCACCACCTCCAGCGTGATGCGCCACCACCAAACACATCCTCCCCTCCCCTCCCCTGTAAGCATTTTGAAGGGACCATCCCCTCCGTGACCCCCTGGTCCACTCCCCATCATCCACAACACTTCAGCCTGACTATCGGAGGACTGCTGGGGATCAGGCCCCTGCTCAGCCCCATGTTTGTTGCGACAAGAAGTCTGCTGGATGTGCAGCAAAGCCATGTAGAAAATATGTCAGAGATGCCTGAGGCCATCTGTGGCTTTGTGCATGCCACGGAGGAGTCCATGCAAGCCATGATGTCTGCCATGTCCCAGACATATGAGCTTATTGCTTCCTCAGTCATGAGTTTGGTGAGCTCCATGGCGAGTCTGCTTGAACACTTGAGCCATATCCGCTCTGACCTGCACTCCATTGCTGCAGCTATGGGCTCCATGCATCATTCTAAGTGAGAGGGGGTGAGGAACCTAAACCTCCCTCTGGATGCTCCTTCCTCTCATGGAGACAGGCAGATGCCATTATCCATCCAGATGGAGGATAAGCGCGTGCCAGCTGCCCCAGGGCCTTCTTCTCAGGACACCCCCAGGGTAAGCAGCGTCTTGTCCTCCCGCTGACATTGAACCCTTGCCTCTAGCAGGCGAACACAAGGGGGATACTCAAGCACCAGTGCTGCCAACCCCCAGTAGGATTGAGCCATCAAGGCTCTTCCTCCAGAGGACGCCCGCCAGTCATCCACAGCACGGGGCAGTGCACTAAGCAGACTACCTCCACCTCAGCTGCTAATGTTGACATGTAGTGCTAGAAAACATAAAAAGAAACAGTTTTGAGTCCAAAGTAACATGGGTGCTGTAAATATTGTGCACATATTGCAGAAGTTTAAATATATTTTTATTTACTTTAATGTTTGACACACTTTTGTAAACCATTTGCTTTGTTTGAATTGAAAAGGAAAATGTTATAAAAGCAAAATACTGCAGATGCTGGAAATCTGAAAAGGCAAATGTTTGTTGGAGGTCTATGGCAGGAATGCATTGACGCTTGCAAAGCATTTCAGAAAGTGTCCAGTGCCCATTTATCGTTGCTATTTAAGCCTTCAGTATTCAATGATGGCTGTTTGCCATTTGCAGATTTTTCACTTTATTCGCTACCAGCATGCCTTACATTCATGGATCTGTGGTCACCCACTTACTTTCCTTGCATTGGTGTGTTTTCGGTTCCATCGTAGCCCAGAGAAGATTTGATCTGCAGGTCACATCAAAGTGCTGCAATGTTGTAGCTTCCTATGTGTGCGGGTTAATGCCTTGATGCAGGATAATTTTTCCAATAGAGACGCAAATTACTTTTAATGAAGTTTAGAGCGGACAGGCCGTTAGACATGTCTCCACTGCAGGTTCATGTGTTGTTGTCAGAAGCGCCCTTCTTTTTGATTACAGCAATGAATAAGACCTCAGGCATATGTGAACATATTTGGAGAATTATTTTTCCCCTCCAAACGTTCCTTTATGAAGTGGCTCAATGTTGGCTGAAACATGCAAATATGAGGTTTTCGCTGATGTCCATTGCTTATCTCTCCATGGCCCTCATATTTATAACGGCATCATTTGCCTTGTTGTCCTCCTGCTCACCCTCTTCATAGTCATCCTCATCTGAGAAGGACTGGTGTTCTTCCTGTTCCTCCACGTGCAGAATGTTGCCACATGTAGGGCCTGATTTTATCAGCCCCTCGACGCCGTGGATGGTGACGGGAAGGCCCGTAAAATATTTGCGGGAGAGGCCCGCCACGATCCACGACACCGAGAAGGCCCTGCCGTATATTTCTGGTGGCGGCGAGGCCTCAAGGTGACCCCCCCCACCCACCCCCATCACCTAGCGGTGGGGCCTTCATTTCAATATTAAAATGCATTAAGATAAATGTTAAACTTACCTGGCCATCCCATGGCGATGTTATGGGCAATTTGCGCACCTTCAGAACTCCAAATGGAGTTCCGAGGCGAGACACTGATGGGGAGGAGTCCAGATTTCAGGGCGGGAGGGGTGGGGGAATGGGGAAATACTTTTTATTGACTGTGGGGATGGTGGGAAAGGGTTGAAGGGCAAATGTTACAAGGTTGCTGGGGGGGGGAAGTTTACGATGGCAATAGAGTGTTTTCAGGGTCGGTGGCCCTAAAACAGATATAAGGGGGATGCACGAGCAGCATTTTATCACTCTTAAGCTGTGCTTTGGGGATGCCGCACTGGTTTCATGAGCCATGTATCACCTAGGATCCAGCCATCTACTTCGGCTGGTTCGTCAAAAAATCCTGGAAGCTATGCGCGTTTCTCAAAATGTATGAGTTGTGACAACTCCCTGGGAAATATGCACAAACCTGTATTATTCTTCCCATGTGGTCACAAACCAGCTGCACCTTCAAAGAGTGGAGCCTTTGTGATTCATAAATGCAGCAGGATGATCCCAGGGAGCTCTAATGGCCCCATGAGGTCAGTCGATCACCCCTTGCACTCTAGGGAACCCAGCGATGGCGCCAAAGGCCACAGACTTTGCTGCCTGGCTGTCCTCATCTATAGGTAAGTAGATGAAGTAATTGGCATGAAAAAATAGGGCATCGGTCACCTCTTTATTATGCCTATGGGTTGCAGACTGTGATATGCCATATGTCGCCCGTTGATCCCTGGGAGGCCCTGCTAGCAAAAAAACTGAGTGCAGCAGTCACCTTGAGAGTAACAGGCATGAGAATGCCACTAAACCCAAACAGTTGCAGGTCATGCTGCAGGATCCTACAAATTTCTGTGACCATTTCACGTGACATCTTTAGGCATCTATGGCATTGCCTCTCTGACATTTGAAGATAATTTGTTCTTGTCCTGAGGATGCGATGGCATGCCAGTACCTGTCTTTGATAAGGCCATTCCTGGATGTTATTATTTAGAGCATCCTCACCTTCTTCTTCTGCCTGTTGCTGGCGTTCAGGCATCATGCGTTGAGGAAAAGAGCCCTCCTTAGTCACTCCCTCTGCTCTTCTTCCCAGGGTGTACGAGACCTATGTCGCTACAGCTGTTAAAATAATGAAATGAGCAAAGCGTTCCAATTCAACCTTTTGTTGCCAGTCAAATGAACCATCAAGGCAAGGAGCAGTTCGCTTTTATGTGCCTTAGAATTGGAGCCAGGTAAAATCCCACCCACCATCATTTGTCTCCTCCCACTCATCTTGCAATCCTGGAGTGGCCACTTGGTTTGCATTATTGTTTGAGAAAAATAGCCTGTGTACAATTTAAGACAAATCTCCCCACCTTCCAACCTCCTCCTGAAAGCTTGCAGCCTGCACCCATCACCCTTGACCCATCCCTATATAACCTTAACCTCCCCCCATTACCTTGGACTGTGTCACAATCAATTTATTCATGCCAACCCTCCCCCCTGTTCCTACTCCTGTTACCATCGACATAACATCTCTGATCTTTGATCCTCCTCGAATCCACCTAATGTTATTGCCACGTCCCGTTTCTCTCCCTATGATTCCGCAGAACCCTATGTCTCAACCTTCACCCCGACAGAATCCATTTTCCCTCATTGACTGTGACCGTTTCTCCGTGCCAGCCATTGCCCTGAATTCACTCCACAGGTCCCTGATGTTGACAGCACACATCCCTCCCTTTAGGCCCTTCGGACCATCTGTTGACTGTAATGCTCAAATCAAGCACCAGCCCCGCAGCCGCCCACATCCAACATCAGCAGCAATAACAACCCCGACACACCCTGGGCGCACCTCCCCTGCTCTTCCATGCACCCAATCGCCCCACCCTTTGTCCTCCCCTCGTCTCTTCTCTATTGGGTCTGGAGAATTCCCGCCTCCTGAGAGCTGTCGGTCAATCAGAGTCTGCTTTTATAATGATAGATAAACTGCGGGACTAAGTGCGGCTTCATATGACTTGTGAGAGATTAACTAAGTCACTAATGATGTTTATAAACCAACTGTCAATCCATATTGGTTTATGATTGAAAAAAATAGCAACTCATGATTTTTATACCAAATCTCATGATTTTTAAAGAGTTTGTCTCCTGATTTATCAGACATTTATGAGACATTATTGGATTACTGAGACTGAGAGTAGCATTGCATTGAGCAAATATTACTGAACCTGTGAGTAAGAGGGAGTTGAGCTCACAGACATGAACCTGAGTGTAAGAAGGAGCTGGGATAACATTACTGAGCTTGGCCGTAAGAGGGAGCTGACGTAACATGACTGAGCCTGACAGTTAGAGGGAGCTGAGATAATATTACTGAGCCTGACAGTTAGAGGGAGCTGAGATAATATTACTGAGCCTGACAGTTAGAGGGAGCTGAGATAATATTACTGAGCCTGACAGTGTGTATTTCCGCATTTTCTGTTTTCATTTAGATTTCCACCACTTGCAATACTACTTTTTATAACATGTATGTCTGGCTGGTGAATTATATCTCTGGTGATGCTTGTTCAGGTTACTCCCTCTGATGGATATGTTCTGATGGACCCTATAAGTATTCTAAAGCAAGGGTGGACAAATCTTTCAGCCTGAGGGCCATATCTGAGTATGGGCATTGTATGGCGGGTCATAAATGCTCAAGAAATTAGCAATTCATGTTCAAGCAGGGACAACACAGTTTTGTTTTACAATTAACACTGTGAAAATAGTATTGTTTGACAATGCACTGCCTCCAACAGCCCTGCCCCACATCACAAATATCCTTAACATTTCGAAACAAAAGTGTTCAAAAGAAGGCAAAAACTAAATTTCTAGTTTTTAAATACCTGAAATATCTTTCTGAGGCTTGCTGGCAGCAGCCTCCAGGAGATTGCTGGGGACTCCAGGAGGGTTGGGAACTCAATTCCAAAAGTTAGCAGCAGTTTCTTGCAGAAAAAAGGATGCTGCTGGAAATAAACTAAGACACATATATAGTAATAATAATAATGATGATAATGACTTGCAGCAGACAGAATAATGTGAGGAAGGGAAATCTCCAACAGACTTTTTGTTTAACTGCAGCGCTCACATCTTTCTACTCACATCCGTTTCCCATCCGAGTCCACTTCACTCTCCATCATTCTGCTCAGAATTTAATTATGAATTTTCTCCTTAAAATAAGAACAAGGTTCTCCTCAGGGAGCATCCGAGTTGCTGTCGTCCCGAATATCCCGGCAAAATCCCAAAGGCCATTTGCAGCCCCGCCATTGGATAAGGCCTGGCAGTGCAGACAGAGGTGCAACCACATAGCGGAGGAGGCATCAGCGGAAATTCTGGGATTTCAAGTGGAGGAGAGAGCTCCTGCTTCCTCCTCATTTCCCTCTCTCCTTCTCAGTAGTTGTGCCTAGGCCCACTGGGAATTGTAGTTCATGATTTCCAGCCCCCCAGTGGTAGAGGCAAGCGTGGCAGACTATAACTCCTGAGGTGCAAGGCAATGCAGCTCGCGGGCCGGATGAAAAACTCCCAGGCCCATGGGCTTTAGTTTGTCCACCCCTGCTCTAAAGCATTATATCAGTAACACAATACTTACAAAAAATGTTGGGGTACGGAGGGGGGTTTAATCATGCTAAGCAATCAATTGTTTGCTGCCCTTATTGCGAATCATTGTCCAATAGTGGATGTAGGAATTTGTGGGTGTCAGGTTAAGTTTCAGCTATGGCAATAGCTCCTCAAGGGCAAATACCCTGTCAACATTCACCTTCAAGGCTTACATATGAACAACGTCCATTTGGGTCAGGTACCATAGGATATGCAGTGCCTGTGAAATACTTTCCAAAGCTAACATTCAGGAAAATAGGAGAAGAAATTAGCCAGAATCAGATGAAACTTCACAAGTCAACTTGCAACTTTTAATTTTAAAAAACTGAGATCCAGTGGGGATTGGGGTCCTTTTGTCAACTTATTTTAAATAAAGCCTATCATTTACAATTCAAAATAGAGTAAAGGTTTTGGTATTCAACTGTTCGGTAGAAGACCGGAAGATTTTTACCAATCCTTTAATTGAAGTAGATAATGGAAATAGTCTGTACTAATTAATCTGGTTTTGGTGTGAAGGAGCTGTTTCATAATGTCTACACTTTTTGTATTTTGTATCTAAATACTTCATATGTTTTTTTTCCAGGGAGGAATAAGATTGCTTATTTGAACTATGTTCTCGTTTTTGTGGTTCTTGTGTTACTTCTGTGCATCATTGCAACAATAATGAGCTATTTCAGGAGGATCAATGAACCAGGTAAGAGTCATAGGTGTCCGTCAATGATTCAAGCACTACTCCCAGCAGAAATGATGATGAACACCTTAAGGATAATGCACCATCACTTGCTCTTGCACTGACAAGCCTTCATGATTTAGATATTTTTAAGCAACTGCACTGGAGGATTCACCAAACAGAAGTGAGCAGGTGGAGGTGCCAAGCAATTTCAAGGGAACAGCTAACTGGAGGATCAGGTCACATCCTAGCCTTATGAAGAGAATAGAGATGCAAGACTTGGAGGTTTCAGAACTTAAGAGAGAAATTATTTTAATGCAGCAGCAATTGCCAAACAGGCAGTTTCTGAAACATGGTAGATTGGATGGTAAAGTCAACTACCAACATGTGTCAGTATCATCATGACTTAATAGTCTGCAATCAGTCATGGAATGCTTGGTCACTTGAATGGCCATTGCAGGTCAAACTTCTCCCTCTCCCTCCAGAAGAGTTGATAGCAAGGGATGATCAAGCCAAGATCCTACAGGCCATGGCATAACGATCATCTGCCTTGTACAGAGAGAATGGACAGTGGTTTTAGTTGGATCAGTGATCTCCTAGAGTCTGGTCTCTCATAGGTGCTGGGATGTAGCCAGGACCAGAGAGGGTCATGCGATGGGAACGGAACATGATGCCATCTTTCATGATGACACTTTCATGACCATCTGAGCCATTGCATGCTCTGATATCAGACAGCAGGCTGAGCTAGATTGCCCTGACAGAGGCCATATAGTGACAGTCTGCACCTGAGCTTCTAACATTCTATGACCACAAGCATTCTATGAGCTAGTATGTCCACAGCAGCCTCCCTCATCCCATGCTGCAGCCACTGAAGGGAGTAGCAGTAAAGTAGGAGAAAGAGCACAAAAAAGACACCAGAGTGAGAAATAGGTTTTTCTGTAAGCCAGTAAAACCACCATACGATCCGTGCACAGAGTGTTACTGCAGTAGCTGGTGAGCTTGCAATATTAGTTAATATGAATATCAATATTGGTGTTTGTGGAGGTACTGTTTAATTGTAGGGTGGGAAGGACTGGAACATATGTTGGGCATGACTTTGATGCAGGGAGCACAAACTGTTTAGCTAAAGTTTGCTTTCCAACAATGCAAGCTGATAGAAGCTGTTGGACCCCTCCTGCTTTCTAGTCATTCACTGTATCATCAATGTCTTCTCCCTTGTCATGTTGATTGGCAGCCCCATGTGGTGTAGTGCGAAACTATGCAGCATACAGCAAGCCAATAGCCTACAGGATACACTTCATGAACTGTATTGTCCAGGCATCGCAATCACTGTCTGAGGACTCCAACGGTTTGCTCCATAAGGGCTCTAGTTTAGCTATGAAGCTGACTGTAGCAGAGGTATATTCTGATGAGCATAGGCTCCTAAGAAGAGTCATAAGCCAAGCGTGCAAGAGGTGGTGCTTGTCTTTATTCCATCTTACCAAGGTTATAGCAAGAAACTGCATAAATTCACTCCTCACATTGCCTAGTTCCCAAGTGAGGTAGGTCTCTCACAGGAAAAATACAAAGCAATAAAATAGGTTAAACATTTATGCTTACCAACCCTTACAATATGAGCCAACAGCTGGCATTGATAGAAAACTTGATGAATTTCTCAAGCCTTTATGTAACTCCAAAATTGATTCAACTCATCTTCACAGCCAATAAAGATCAAAGGGAACCAAACTTCAGTAACATAATTCCAGACTCTGAGCCAAACACTGAAGAAATTCATTATGCTTCTGTCATTTTTCAAAAGAGGAAGCCAGGTAATTAACAAATTATATTCTGACAGTACCATTTTGATAATTTTCTTCCAAACATACTAATCTCACTATATAATTGTGCTTATATCAAAGATTCTACCCTTGATGAACAATCCAACCTGCAACCTTCAGATGCTGTAAGTAGATAAGTATACACTTCAAACTTAGTGTAACAATTTAATTGAAGTTGTGGATTTTTGTTAGCATAATGAACTAACAAAGAGAAGCTGTAGAAGTCTAATGTCTTATTTTCATATTTGTTCAGAATCGAGGATCTTCCGATGGAAGCGAATCATTCGTAGTCTATGGCACAGTAATTAAGTAGAACGTCCAAGTTTGCATATGGATAATTTGAGGAAGAAAGGATGGAAGAAACAACCTTTTTTGCCAAAGTGTGGCTGTTTATAGAACCATATGTTTAGGATTTTATCAATTGATTTCAGGGTTTTATGACAGAAAACAAACTCAGATTCATGAAATAGCCAGGTCCAGCAATGTTGTCATTTCCAAAAATATATTTGGAATTCTTCAAAACTTGTGCATCTCCTGTAACATTGCTTGTGGTGATTTTGCTATAAAGTTATGCCCTATTATGCAGAATGTTGGTGTGTAGACCCTTCCTCTTATATTTGGAGAACATTTTGAAGCACTGCTACTATGCAATAATACTAATAAACACTCACATGAATATAACAAACAATACAAAATGTTTCATTCAGATATCATTTGCCACCGTTGACCTTCAGAGAACATTCCTCTGGCTGCATTAAATGAGAAAAAAAATTATTGTAAAAATTCTTGTAAAATCTCAAACATTGCCATGAAAACCTTTTCAGTAATGAGTCTGTACAGGTTAATACTCCATCTCTGGGTCTATTTCATTTTATTGTAGCCCCCATTCAGTTGGCCTCTGTACAGTATCATTATATTATGTCACAATGTATTTTCTCTGGTTGTCACACTCTTATCTGGGAAGCAAAGCAAAGCCCTACTGCCAGGACAGTCTAACTGCACATGTTTCTCCTGTCATTGAGTCTTGACCTGTCTTGCTTTGTGCCTCCTAACGCTCCCATAGAATCACAGAATGCTTACAGCACACCAAGAGGCCATTCGGCCTATTGTGTCAGTGCCGGCTCTCTGCAAGAGCATCTCAGCTAGTCCCACTCCCCTGCCTTTTTCCCTGCACTTTTTATCTCTTCATATAATTATCCAATTCTCTTTTGAAGGCCTTGGTTGAATCTAACCCCACCATTGTCTCAGGCAGTGCATTCCAGATCCTAACCACTCACTGCATTAAAAAGTTTTCCCTCATGTTGCTGTTTCCTTTTATCCAATCACCTTAAATTAGTGTCTTCTGGTTCTGGATCCTTCTGTCATCTACTCTGTCCAGACCCCTCATAATTTTGAACACCTCTACCAATTCTCCTCTTAATCTTCTCTTCTCCAAGGAGAACAGCTCCAGCTTCTCCAAACTATCCACATAACTGAAGTTCTTCATCCCTGGAACCATTCTTGTGAATCTTTTCTGCACCTTCACTAATGCCTTCACATCCTTCCTGAAGTATGCTGCCCAGAAGTGGGCACAGTATTCCAACTGAGGCTGAACCAGTGTTTTATATATGTTTATTATAACTTCCTTGTTCTCATACTCTATTCCCCTATTTGTAAAGCCCAGGATCTTCTTTCTCAACTTGCCCTGCAACCTTCAATAATTTGTTCACATATACCCCCAGGTCCCTGTGCTCCTGCTTTCCCTTTACAATTGTTCCCTTTATTCTTTATTGCCTCTTCTCTTTCTCTCTACCAAAATAAAGCACTTCACACTTCTCTTCATTAAATTTCATCTGCCACATCTCCACCCATTCCACCAGCCTGTCTATACTCTCTTGAAGTCTATCTCTATCCTCCTCACAGTTCACAATACTTCCAAGTTTTGTGTCATCTGTAAATTTTGAAATTATGCCCTGTCTAGGTCATTAATATACATTAAGAAAAGCAGCGGTACTAACACTGACACCTGGGGAACCCCCTTATAGACCTTCCTCCAATCGAAATAACAACCGCTCACCATGACTCTGTTTCCTGTCATTCAGCCAACTTCGTATCCATGCTGCTACTGTCCCTTTTATTCAATGGGTTCTAACTTTGCTGACAAGCCTGCTATGCGGCACTTTATGAAATGGCCTTTTGGACGTCTTTACCTAGTCTCCCTGCTTCTTGGTGCCCAGTCTGTGCTCCCTGCTATGTTCATTCGTGTCATCTTCCCAGAAGGCTGACTGTCATGGATCTCCACGTCTGTCTGTCCTGTGCTGTCCTTACACATTCTACATAGGCCAACTGCACCCAGTCCATTATATCCATCATCCCTTTTCTCCTCTGCTTCCCTCTCCTACATTTTCCATCAATCTTTCATTCCAATAATTGTTTCTGTCTACCTTCTGCTCTAATGATTGACTGTAATATTGTATCTTTCTCTCTTTGATATTCTGCACTAATTTTCTGTTTTCTCCAGCCATTCCCAGCACTTCCTCATTAGTTTTTCTGTCTGTGTAGGATATGTGGACCATCCTCCTATATGTCCACATCTCGAATGCTATGTGAAGTCCTGAATAAGCTTCTTTCCCACTCAGGTTTCACCACTGTACCGCCTCATTACTCGTTCTCCCTTCTGATTGGTGCCCAGTCTGTGATCCCTGCTATGTAAATTGGTCTGAGGACACATTCTGCATTTGCAAAGCATAGTTTCAATGTAGGTTGGCATGGTTGAAGCGGGTGCCCAGTTTGTTGCAGAGCGCTGATGTGTTGATGCTCCACATGTTGAGGTATCACTTCCAGGGTTCACCACCAGTCACCTCATCACAGGGGAAGCCAGATTGATAAGGTACTTACTCAGAGGAAGAGAGGATTCATCACAGACCGAGAGATACAGGACAGCTGTCCTGCAAATCTTAACGGCCAGATAGGGTCGAGAATCTGTACCCAGAGGTATTCTGCAACAAGGTAATGAACCAAAATCATAGCCATATGGTCTGTAGCCAAAGGCCAATACTTCTAGCACGGCCCTCACTTTGACTTTAGCACTCTGACCACTGAGTCAGAAGTTGTGGGTTCAAGTTCCATTCCACAGACTTAAGCATAAAATCTAGGCTGACATTCTAGTACAATGCTGAGGGACTGCGGCACTATTTGAGGTGCCATTTTCTGGGCAGAATCATAGAATAGTAGAGAGATACAGCACAAACAAAGGCCATTTGGCTGATTGTGCTGGCCCCAGCTCTTTGAAAGAGCTCTCTAATAAGACCTATAGCCTGCAATTTTTTTCCATTTGAAGTATTTATCTGATTTCCTTTAGATAATTATTATAGAATCTCCATATACAATCCTTTCAGGCAGTGCATTCCAGATCATAACAATTCACAGTGTAAAAATTATTTGCTTCATCTCACCTCTGTGTTTTTAATAATTAATTCATGGGATGTGGATAAGACTGTAAAGGCCAGCATTTATTGCCCTTGAGAAGATGGTGGCGAGCTGCCTTCTTGAACTACTACAGTCTGTGTGGTGAAGCTACTCCCACAGTGCTGTTAGGTAGGGAGATCCTGGATTTTGACCCAGCAACAACAAAGGAATGACGATATAGTTCCAAGTCAGGATGCTGTGTGACATGGAGGATATCTTCAAGGTGGTGTTGGTGTTCCCATGCAGCTGCTTCCTTTTTCTTTCTAGGTGGCTGTGGTTGCAGGTTTGGGAGACGTTTTCAGAAGAAACCTTGATGGGTTGCTGCCGTACATCTTGTCAGTGATACACACTGCTGCCACAATGCACCAGTAGTGGAGGGAGTGAATATTTAAGGTCGGGCCCAGCAATACTTGGCAGGCTGGGCCACTCCCGCTAAAACTAACCCAACTGCCTTCGACTCCAACCCCCACCCCCCTCACCGGGGCCCAGCTGATTGTCCCCAGCGAAGCCCAAACCCACTTATCTTTCTGAAGGATGACATCAATCGCCCACTTCTTGCCGGATGCAGTCCCAGCAGTGGCCACCACTCCCAGTGGTGCTGCTGAGACGAAATAGCTGCCAGCCCTCTGATTGACCAGCAACTATTGGAGGCAGGACTTCCTGCCTTAGAGAGGTGGATGTCCCGACTGAGGCCAATTAAGGACATGGGCCTTGCCAAATTGCTGCGTGGCTTCCAGGCCCGGGGGCCTCTCCCACGACCTTTTAGCCAGTGGGCGGGGCCACTGCCTCAACATAAAATTCCAACCTATGACTCTATAATGGCAATATCGGAAACTTGGATCAAATAAGAGAAGGAATGGGCACCCCTAAATGCTAATAAAACACGGCTTAGAGCCCAACTGGAATATTGTGGCCAATTCTGGGAACCACACTTTAGGAAGAATGTCAAAGCCCTCGAGAGATTGTAGAGGAGATTTGCTAGAACTGTACAAGGGTTGAAAGACTTCAGTTCTGTGGAAAGACCAGAGGAACTGGGGTTTTTCTTCTTAGAACAGAGAAGTTTCAGAGGAGATTTCATAGCAGTGTTCCAAATCTTGACGGAGTCTTATAGAATAAATAAGCAGAAACTGTTTCCAGCAGCAGAAGGGTCCAGTAACCAGAGGACACAGATTTAAAGTGATTGGCTAATAACCAGAGGCAATATTACACAATGAGTTGTTGTGATCTGGAATGCGCTGCCTGAATGGGCGGTGGCAGCAGATTCAATAGTAACTTTCAAAAGGGAATTAGATGAGAACTTGATAAAGAAACATTTGCAGGTACATGGGGAAAGAGCAGAGGAGTGGGACTAATTGGATAGTTCTTTCAAAGAGGCAAAATGCCTGCTTCCGTGCTGTATCATTTTATGATTCTGACTCTAATAGGTTATATGGATGGAGGACAGGGGCATAAATGGATAGAGAAACAGGACAGGCACATGGGAGTATTACCATTGCTAGTGTGGAGCATGAACACCTCACTGAGCCAATAGGCGTTCCGCATTGCAGTTTCTGTATAATTCTATGTAGATCTCGATGTTGGAATTTGGGGCACAAATGATACAGAATAATTGGCCACTATATCATGTTGTACCACAGCTGTATATAACTGTAGACTAGACTACTAAGCCACAGCAAAAACTTTAGGAAGCCGCTATATTCATATGGCTGAGTTGCGGAAAGCAAATGCTGCATTGCTTGAATATAAGACTTTGTGGGCTGAAAGTC
Organism: Heterodontus francisci; assembly: GCF_036365525.1. Lineage (NCBI taxonomy): Eukaryota > Metazoa > Chordata > Chondrichthyes > Heterodontiformes > Heterodontidae > Heterodontus > Heterodontus francisci. The sequence continues at coordinate 101,725,557 of NC_090382.1, forward strand.
AACCACAATGTGGTAACTAGCGGCATTTAGGTATGACATTTCAAAGCAGTTTGAAGTTCCCCGTATTAAGCTGAATAACCAAAACATATTTCTGTGATGTGGCGTGTTCACACTGTAGATCAGACATCACAAAAATAAGCATTCTATCTAGTTACTAGAATGATACTAGAATGGAGAAGTCATTATTTATCTAATTCCCTTTTGAGATTTGCTTGAATGATACCAGAACTCAGAGCTTATACCTATCAGGAAAGATTAAACCGGCTGGGATCTTATTCTAGCTAAATGACTGAGGGGTGATCCTGATAGAGGTCTTCAAAGTTATGAAAGGGTTTGATAGGTAGACATGGAGGAGAAGGCTCCACCTGCGGATGAGACCAGAATTAGGGGCCATAAATATATTAGGGACTCAAAAATCCAAAAGGGAATTGAGGAGAAATTCCTCTACGCAGAGAGTGATGAGAATGTGGAACTTGCTACCACAAGGAATAGTTGAGGCGAATAGCATAGATGCATTCAAGGGGATACTAGATAAGCATATGAGGGAGGAATGAATAGAAGGGAATATTGATGGGGTTAGATGAAGAGGGTGGGAAGAGGCTCAATTTTTTTATTCATTCATGGGATGTGGGCATCACTGGCTAGGCCAGCATTTATTGCCCATCCCTACATGCCCTTGAGAAGGTAGTGGTGAGCTGTCTTTTTGAACTGCTGCAGTCCATGTGGGTAGGTGCACATATAGTGCTGTTAGGAAGGGAGTTCCAGGATTTTGACCCAGCGACAGTAAATGAACGGTGATGTAGTTTCAAGTCAGGATGATGTGTTGCTTGGAGGGGAACTTGCAGGTGGTGTTCCCATGCATTTGCTGCCCTTGTCCTTCAAGGTGGTAGAGGTCGCGGGTTTGAAAGGTGCTGTCTAAGGAGCCTTGGTGCATTGCTGCAGTGCATCTTGTAGATGGTACACACTGTTGCCACTGTGCATCAGTGGTGGAGGGAGTGAATGTTTGTAGATGGGGTGCCAATTAAGCAGGCTGCTTTGTTTTGGATGATGTTGAGCTTCTTGAGTGTTGTTGGAGCTGCACCCATCCAGGCAAGTCGAGAGTATTCCATCACACTCCTGACTTGTGCCTTGTAGATGGTGGACATGCATTGGGGGTGGGGGGGTGATCAGGAGGTGACTTACACGCCTTAAGATTCCTAGCCTCTGACCTGCTCTTGTAGCCACAGTATTTATATGGCTACTCCAGTTCAGTTTCTGGTCAATGGTAACCCCCGGGATGTTGATAGTGATTGTAATGCCATTGATTGTCAAGGAGAGATGTGGAGTATAAATACCAGCATGGACCTGTTGAGGTAAATAATGTGTAATGCTTCATAATTTATAAATCAAAAACAGACTTTGTTATATCGTAACCTGCAAGGAGAAATAACCATCCAAAACTGTATACTTCAATAATTACATATGAACTAATTTATAGGTCTTTTAGATTACTGATGAGATACTTAGAGGAGAATCTCAGTACTAAATGTTGCCTCATAAATATATTTTTTTAATATTGAGGAACACATTCCTAATTTGCAAAAGGAAGCTAACTGAGTATTTTTTAAACAATGAGGACCTGCAACAACAGTTTGCATTTATATAACAGCTTTAACATTGTAAAACTTCCCAAGATGCTTCACAGGAATGGTATCAAACAAAATTTGACATCGAGCGACAAACGGAGATATAAGGAGAGGTGACTAAAAGCTTGGTCAAAGAGGTAGGTTTTAAGGTCTGTCTTAAAAGAGGAGAGAGAGGTGGAGAGTCTGTGAGGTTTAGGGAGGGAATTCCAGAGCTTAGGGCCTAGGCTGTGGAAGACACACTCACCAATGGTGTAGTGATGAAAATCAAGGTGAGCAATGGGCCAACATTGGAGGACTGCAGAGATATTGAAGGGTTGTATGGTTCGAGGAGGTTACAGAAACAGGGAGGGACCAGGCCATGGAGGGACTTGAAAATGAGAATGAGAATTTTACAATCGAGGCATTGTCAGACTGAGAGTTAACGTAGGTGTGAGCTAGGATATTGGCAACAGAACTTTGGATGAGCTCAAGTTTATGGAGGGTGGAAAATGGAGGCTAACCAGAAGAGCACTGGAAAAGTCAAATCTGGAGATAACAAATACATGGATGAGGATTGAAGCAGCAAATGAGCAAAGGCAGGGGCAGAGGCGAACGATCTTATAGAGGTGGAAATAGGCAGTCTTGGTGATGGAGTGGATATGGGTTCAGAGGCTCAGCTCAGAGCCGAGTAGGTGCCAAGGTTGCAAATGATCTGGTCCAGGGAGAGGGATGGAGCAGGTGGCTCGGGAGTGGAGTTTGTGGCAGGGACCAAAAATAATGGCGTCAATCTTCCCAGTATTTAGTTGCAGGAAATTTCTGTTCAGTCAGTTCTGGATGTCTGACAAATTAGAGGGATTGAGAGAGGTGCTGATGAGGTAGAGCTGGGTGTCGTCAGTGTACATGTGAAAACTGACGTGTTTGTGGATGACATCGCTGAGGGGCAGTATGTAGATGAGAAATAGGAGGGGCCAAGGATAGAGGTAACTGTGCAGGAGTGAGAAGAGAATCAATTGCTGGTGATTCTTTTGTTTCTTTTGAACCAGGCGAGGGCAGACCTGTCCAGCTGGATGGCAGAGGAGAGACATTGGAGGGAAATGGTGTGATCAACGGTGTCAAATGCTGCATACAGGTTGAGAAGGATGAGGAAGGATAGTTTATCATGGTCACAGGCACACAGCATATAATTTGTGACTTTGATAAGGGGTGTTCCAGTGCTGTGGCAGGGGCATACACCTGAATGGAGGGGTTCAAACATAAGGTAAAGGTGGACATGGATTTGGGAGGTGGCAACATATTCAAGAATGTCATAGAGGAAAGGGACGTTGGAAATGAGGTAGTAGTTTGCAAGGAGAGAAGGGTTAAGTAAGGATTTCTTGAGGAGGGGGATGATGATGGAAGATATGAAGGGCAGGGAGACAGTACCTGAAGAGAGAGAACCATTAACAATCAGATATCTTGGGGTCAGGAACGGAGTTTGGGTGGTCAGCAGCTTGGTGCAAAGAGGATCGAGGGAATCATGAATAACATGAGCTCAGAAAGGACATGAGGGGAGATAAGAGACAAGCTGGAGAAAGATATGAGTTCAGGACTAGGGCAGGTGGCAGCCTTATAAGAAGCTTGGTTTGATGGTCCAAGAAAGGGAAGGAAGCAACAGAGGCAGCTGAACATGGAGTGATTCCACCCTGTTGTTGATAATTCTACTTTTCATTCATCAACTTCCTTTAGCTGACTCACCCACAAAGCACCTAATTTCTAATGTCCCGTGTTTATCTCATTTGGTTGATCATCCTAGAATGGAACACTGCTCCCATATCAGGACGATCACCCAGTTATTAAGGATCAACATGGGAAATTCTCAACTGGGTCAAAAATAGAGAGTGGATTTGTTGTCAGTTGGCATAGGAACAGGAGTAAGATATTCAGCCCCTTCAACCTGTTATATCATTCAATTAGATCAAGGCTGATCTGTCCCTGAACTCCATCTACCCAGCTTTGTACAATAACCCTTACTACTCTTGTCGAACAAAAATTCATCATTCTCAGTTTTAAAATTTTCAATTGACTCCCAGCATCAACAATTCTTTGGGAGAAAGTGTTTCAGATTTTTACTGCCTTTTGTGTGAAGAAATTTGACCTGATGTTACCCCTGAACAGCCTAGCTGTAATTTTAGGTTATGCCTCCAGCTCAGGACTTATCCATCAGAGCATTTGGAGTCTGTAGCGGAACCTCAGTTCACCATCGCATTTCTTGTTTCACTACTCCCTGCTATCTGTATCTTAGGCAATTTCGTATCCATACTATCACTTCCCCTTTAATCTGAGGGGCTATTATGTGGCAATTTATGAAACACATTTTGAAAGACCAGAAACACATCAGTGGCACAACCCTCATCAACTTCTCTATTGTTTCAATGACAAACATTATCAAATTTGTCAGATATGACATCCCTTTAACAAATCCACGCCGGCTGTCATTTATTACCTTATGGTTTTCCATTTGAAAATGTATTTTCTTCATACAGTGTTAGTTGAGTCAGCTTTTGCTGAAGAAAATCAGTATTTTTACTGCTTCCAGCTGTTCAGGATAAAAATTGCCTTAGAAAATCCCAGATTCCACTTGAGTGCATGCACAGATATTTGCTGATAACCAGTTGCTCTTGAAGCTTAGCTTTCAGCCACATATCCTCTTCATACTTTCACCTCTATAAAATTATCTGCCTCCGCCTCTGTATTAATTCTTATGCTGTCAAAACCCTAGTCCGTGCTTTTGCCACCTCTCGACTTGACTAATCCAATGCTGTTCTGGCCAGCTTCTCACCCTCCACCCTCCATAAACTTCAACTCATCCAAAACATTTCTGCCCCTATTCTAACCTGCACCAAATTACCATTATTCCGATGCTTGATTTCTTACATTGGCTTCCAATCCCCCAGTGCCTAAAATTTAAAATGATCATCCTTGTGTTGAAGTACTTTCATGACCTTGTTTGCTCTCATCTCAATAATGTCCTGCAATGTGAGAATTCTTCTTTCCAGAGGGCTGGCATCGACTCTTTTTGGTCTCTTTTTGAAGTAAAAACTCAATGACTATGACACAATGACTGTAGCCTCAACCTTCCCCACTCCCTTCACTCCACCATTGATGGTCATGCCTTGTGCTATCTAGGCCCGAAGCTTTGAAATTCCCCTTCTAAACTTCACTGTCTCTGCTCCTCCCTCTTGTCCTTTCAGATGGTCCTAAAGTCCTACCTTGTTGACCAAACTTTGAATCACCCCTCCTAATATCTCCTTCGTTGGCTTGGTGTCAATTTTTGACTGATTAAGCACATTGAGACATTTATCTGTATTAAAGGTACCAAATAAATGCCAATTGTTATCATTGTTATGGTGAAGGTGGAAGCTTTGGGAGTATCCAGTCAAATATTGGATTTTATCTGGATTTTTACTTCACCTCCAACAGCCCATGTAAAATTGGATAAGGAACACTAAAACCATGGCCTCGGTATTAACTGTGTCCCCCACCGCCCCCCCCACCCCTCCCCCCCCCCGATGACTGGTAGGAGGAGGTCGAGAAGTGAAATGTGTAGCACACTATCACAACTCGTCGTGGATACGCTATAAGAAGGATGAAGGTGAAAAGGGGCTCGGCTCAAAGCACCTCCACTTCTCACCCATTGCCCCATGACCATCTGCCACCCACCTACACCAGTCATTGCCCACATGCTGCCCCATGTCCCGATGGCTGATCTGCCCTGCAAAACTGCAGTTGGAGCAGTCTTTGGCATGGCCCTCCTGGGCTCAAAAATCCATAGGGCGTTGGCTAAAAGCATCTCAGCAGTCAGAGCAGGGACCTGAGCAGCCTGCCTCTAGCTCTACTGAAGCCACAGGAGTTGCATCACATAGAAGTGCTGGGAAGAGGAAGAGTAAAGATTTGTACATGAGTATGTTACAAAATGTCAGATTACTAAGTTGCTGTTTAATTTTTAAATGTTACAACCAAGTGAGAAAGGTGTTTAGGGGTCCCTCTCAGACTTCACCTGATCTTACCCTAACGGGGTTTAATTTTAAACATGCCGTGTTTTCAGATCCCTCTTGGTGAATGCTTGTTCACCACTTTTCAATTATAAGGCAAAGAAACCAGCACAGAAAGGCTTTCGTAGCTTTAAAGAAGAAAAGTTAAAATTTATTAAACTTAAACTCTAATTCGGTTAACGCCTATGGATACATGATTATGCTAGCATGCATACGCAGTACACGCATGCAAATAGAGACAGAAAAGAGCAGAAGAAAAATAAAGTGGAAAAGTCTGAGGCAATCTCCAAAGAGGTTTTGTTACGGTTCTTCGAGCTCACTGTAGAGTCTTTGATTGTAGGTAGATCTTGCTTTTCATTGGGGCCCAGTATTCTTCTTAAACCTCGTTCGCTGTAGGAGACTTCTTTCTCTCTTGGGGTTCTTGCGTCTTCAGTGAATTCAGAGGCTTGCAAGAAAGAGATGGGAGCAGACAAGAGAGATCTTCTCAGTCCAAGAGCAAACAGACACTCTCTGAGTTCAAACTATTTGTACAATTCAGAAAAATCCAAGTTGCCAAGCAGGTTAGTCATGTCACTAATTGGTGTGACCACTTCTTGGATTGTATCACCTTAGCAGTCTCTGGAATGCTCCTCTTACACACTGTACCTGGTGATCAAGGTCCATTGTGGATTGAATGTGTCAGGGAATGGTCCTTTGTCCTTCCAATCACCGTCTGTTAATATGCAAATGTCTTTTCCAGCCCTGGCTGATCTGTTTAACAAGCCATTTCTTCACACAAGTAACAGTTCAAAATCAATGTTCATGATAAAATTAATGTGCCTCATTCTTGGCAGGTGGTGGCCTAGCATGACATTGGTGACATAAATTCCATTTGCTTCTAGCAATTTCCTGTGCGCCCATTTTTGGCAAGGGGCCTTTTCACTTGCGATGGATGGTAAGAATTGACATTGAACAATGAAGGGGCTGTGTAAGGGACACTAGATTGTTTGCAGGAAATGTGGAAGGAGCGGGACTGTGGAAGTGACTTTTGCATGTGACTGTCAGATGGGTGGACCAGTGGAACCTGAGTGAACCTCAGAGTAATGAGGATATCCCAGGCAGTGTTGTGCACCACTGCTGGTGCCTCGGTTGCATCACATCCCTCCTCTTCGCCCTCCTCCTACTCCTCTTCCTTGGAAACATCTGAAGAGGCTCTGTGTTCTGCATCGTGCTTCTATAGCAGGTTCAAACTTCAAAGCTCATGGCGTCATTATGGCACAGAAGGAGGCCATTGAGCCCAGCAGTCCATGCCAGCTCTCTGGAGAAAATTCTAGTTAGTCCCATTCCTCTGCTCTGTCCCCACAGCCCTGCAAGGTTAGTTCCCACAAGTGCCCATCCGATTTCCTTTTAATATCATTATCATCTCTGCTTCCACCACCCTTGTAGGCAGCGAGTTCCAGGTCATTGCCACTTGCTGCGTAAAAAAGTTCTTCCTCACATCCCCCTGCAACTCTTCCCAAAACCTTATATCTGTGTCCCCTATTCCTTGTACCATAAGCTAATGCGAACAGCTTTTCTGCCTTATCTAAACTTGTCCTTAATCTTATTCACCTCTATCAAATCTACTTCAGTCTCCTTTGTTTCAAGGAAAACAACCCCAGCTTCTCTGACCTAACCTTTTAGCTAAAATCCCTTATCCTTGGAATCATTCTGGTAAATATCCTCTGCACCCTCTCAATGACCCTCACATCCTTCCTAAAGTGTGGTGACCAGAACTGGATGCAAAACTCCAGTTGTGGCTGAACAGGAACTTTATAAAGGTTCAGCATAACTTCACTGCTTTTGTACTTAATATCTCTATTTATGAAGCTCAAGATCCCATATGCTTTGCTAATTACTCTCTTAATATGTCCTGCCAATTTCAAAGATCGATGCACTGTAAAGCCTGGCTACCCGACCCGAACCCGACTAGACCTAACTACATGTGTCAGGTCGGGTCAGGTCGGGTCTATATTCCGAGTCCAGCCTTCGGGCTCGGGTCGGGTCGGGCTGGACTGTACTGCCTCCGGTAATCGGAAGTAATCTTCCATTCAACGTTAAGGTCAAGGCAGGAAACATGCAGTCTGCACTAAAGGCCTGCTCGGGTCTGCAAAAAAAAACCCGACCTGAGCCCGACAGAACCACATCCGACCTGAGCCCAACCCAGCCCAAGTCCTTCCATTTTTTCCTGCGCCCGACCCAACACAATCCTACCATCAAATTAACTTTTTTCTGCTATTACAGAGACTTGGTTGAGGGAAGGGCAGGATTGGCAGCTAAATGTTCCAGGCTTTAGAAGCTTCAGGCAGGATAGAAGGGGATGTAAAAGGGGTGGGGGAGTTGCATTACTGGTTAAGGAGAATATCACAGCTGTACTGCGGGAGGACACCTCAGAGGGGTCATGCAGCGAGGCAATATGGGTGGGGCTCAGGAATAGGAAGGGTGCAGTACTACAGGATCCCAACAGCCAGCGGGAGGTAGAGGAGCAAATATGTAGACAGATTTTGGAAAGATGTAAAGGTAACTGTGGTCGCGAACGAAACTCCCGGATGGTATGTTGCCTCCCGGGTGCCAGGGTCAGGGATGTCTCGGATCGAGTCTATAGGATTCTTAAGGGGGAGGGGGAGCAGCCAGAGGTCGTGGTACATATCGGTACCAATGACATAGCTAGGAAAGGGGTTGAGGACCTGAAAAGCGAATATAGGGAGTTAGGTTGGAAGCTGAAAGGCAGGACGAGCAGAGTAGTAATCTCAGGATTGTTACCGGTGCCACGTGCTAGTGAGGCTAGAAACAGGGAGCGAGTGCAGCTGAACACGTGGCTACAGAACTGGTGTAGGAGGGAGGGATTCAGATATGTGGATCATTGGGATACCTTCTGGGGAAGGTGGGACCTGTACAAGAAGGACGGGTTGCATCTGAACTGGAGGGGCACCAATATCCTGGGCGGGAGGTTTGCTAGAGCTCTTCGGGAGGGTTTAAACTAGTTTGGCAGGGGGATGGGAACCGAAGTCACGGATCAGTGGATGGGGTAGCTGTTGAACAGGCAGATACAGAGTGCAGAGAGTCTGTGAAGAAGGTTAGACAGCTGACAGGGCAAAGTTGCAGCCAGTATGATGGGTTGAAGTGTGTCTATTTTAACGCAAGTGTCAGGAATAAGGGTGATGAGCTTAGAGCATGGATCAGTACTTGGAGCTACGATGTTGTGGCCATTACGGAGACATGGATATCACAGGGGCAGGAATGGATGTTGGATGTTCCAGGGTTCAGATGTTTCAAAAGGAATAGGGAGGGAGGTAAAAGAGGTGGTGGAGTGGCATTGCTAATCAGGGATAGTATCACAGCTGCAGAAATGGAGATCGTTGAGGAGGGTTTGTCTACTGAGTCATTATGGGTGGAAGTCAGAAACAGGAAAGGAGCAGTCACTTTGTTGGGAGTTTTCTATAGACCCCCCAATAGCAGCAGAGACATGGAGGAACAGATTGGGAGGCAGATTTTGGAAAGGTGCAGAAGTAACAGGGTTGTTGTCATGGGTGACTTCAACTTCCCTACTATTGATTGGAACCTGCTTAGTGCAAATAGTTTGGATGGTGCAGTTTTTGTCAGGTGTGTCCAGGAAGGTTTTCTGACTCAATATGTAGATAGGCCGACTGGAGGGGAAACTATGTTGGACTTGGTGCTTGGCAACGAACCAGGCCAGGTGACAGATCTCTCGGTGGGAGAGCATTTCGGCGATAGTGATCACAACTCCCTGACCTTGACTATAGTCATGGAGAGGGACAGGAGCAGACGGGATGGGAAAATATTTAATTGGGGGAGGGGGAATTACAATGCTATTAGGCAGGAACTGGGGAGCATAAATTGGGAACAGATGTTCTCAGGGAAATGCACAACAGAAATGTGGAGGTTGTTTAGGGAGCACTTGCTGCGACTGCTGGATAGGTTTGTCCCGATGAGGCAGGGAAGGGATTGTAGGGTGAAGGAACCTTGGATGACAAGAGATGTGGAACAGCTAGTCAAGAGGAAGAAGGAAGCTTACTTAAGGTTGAGGAAGCAAGGATCAGACAGGGCGCTAGAGGGTCACAAGGTAGCCAGGAAGGAACTGAAGAATGGACTTAGGAGAGATAGAAGGGGACATGAAAAAGTCTTGGCGGGTAGGATTAAGGAAAATCCCAAGGCGTTCTACACTTATGTGAGGAACAAGAGGATGGCCAGAGTGAGGGTAGGCCTGATCAGGGATAGTGGAGGGAACTTGTGCCTGGAGTCGGAGGAGGTAGGGGAGGTCCTAAATGAATACTTTGTTTCAGTATTCACTAGTGAGAGGAACCTGGTCGTTTGTGAGGACAGCGTGGAACAGGCTGATATGCTTGAACAGATTGAGGTTAAGAGGGAGGATGTGCTGGAAATTTTGAATGATATGAGGACAGATAAGTCCCCGGGGCCAGACGGGATATACCCAAGGATATTACGAGAAGCGAGGGAAGAGATTGCTGCGCCTTTGGCGATGATCTTTGTGTCTTCACTGTCCACTGGAGTAGTACCAGATGACTGGAGGGTGGCAAATGTTGTTCCCTTGTTCAAGAAAGGGAATAGGGATAACCCTGGGAATTATAGACCAGTCAGTCTTACGTCGGTAGTGGGCAAATTATTGGAGAGGATTTTGAGAGACAGGATTTATGACTACTTGGAAAAGCATGGTTTGATTAGAGACAGTCAGCATGGCTTTGTGAGGGGCAGGTCATGCCTCACAAGCCTTATTGAATTATTTGAAGATGTGACAAAACACATTGATGAAGGAAGAGCAGTGGATGTGGTGTATATGGATTTTAGCAAGGCGTTTGATAAGGTTCCCCATGGTAGGCTCATTCAGAAAGTAAGGAGGCATGGGATACAGGGAAAGTTGGCTGTCTGGATACAAAATTGGCTGGCCCATAGAAGTCAGAGTGTGGTAGTAGATGGAAAGTATTCAGCATGGAGCTCGGTGACCAGTGGTGTTCCACAAGGATCTGTTCTGGGACCTCTGCTCTTTGTGATTTTTATAAATGACTTGGATGAGGAAGTGGAAGGCTGGGTTAGCAAGTTTGCCGATGACACGAAGGTTGCTGGAGTTGTGGGTAGTGTGGAAGGCTGTTGTAGGTTGCAACGGGACATTGACAGGATGCAGAGCTGGGCTGAGAAGTGGCAGATGGAGTTCAACCTGGAAAAGTGTGAAGTGATTCATTTTGGAAGGTCAAATTTGAATGCGGAATACAGGCTTAAAGACAGGATTCTTGGTGGTGTGGAGGAACAGAGGGATCTTGGGGTCCATGTCCATAGATCGCTCAAAGTTGCCACCCAAGTTGATAGGGTTGTTAAGAAGGCGTATGGTGTGTTGGCTTTCATTAACAGGGGGATTGAGTTTAAGAGCCGCGAGGTTATGCTGCAGCTCTATAAGGTCCTGGCTCGACCACACTTGGAATATTGTGTTCAGTTCTGGTTGCCTCATTATAGGAAGGATGTGGAAGCTTTAGAGAGGGTGCAGAGGAGATTTACCAGGATGCTGCCTGGACTGGAGGACATGTCTTACGAAGAAAGATTGAGGGAGCTAGGGCTTTTCTCATTGGAGCGAAGAAGGACGAGAGGTGACTTGATAGAGGGGTACAAGATGATGAGAGGCATAGATAGAGTGGATGGTCAGAGACTTTTTCCCAGGGTGGAAAGGGCTATCACCAGAGGGCATAATTTTAGGGTGATTGGAGGAAGGTTTCGGGGAGATGTCAGAGGTAGGTTCTTTACACAGAGAGTGGTGGGTGCGTGGAATGCGCTGCCAGCGGTGGTAGTAGAAGCAGATACATTAGGGGCATTTAAGCGACTCTTGGATAGGGACATGGATGATAGTAGAATGAAGGGTAGGTAGTTACTTAGATCTTAGAGTAGGTTAAAGGTTCGACACAACATCGTGGGCCGAAGGGCCTGTACTGTGCTGTACTGTTCTATGTTCTATGTTCTGTGTAATAGGGTTGTAGTGGTGGGTGATTTTAACTTCCCCAATATTGACTGGGACTCACTTAGTGCTAGGGGCTTGGATGGGGCAGAATTTGTGAGGAGCATCCAGGAGGGCTTCTTGAAACAGTATGTAGATAGTCCAACTAGGGATGGGGCCATTCTGGACCTGGTATTGGGGAATGAGTCCGGCCAGGTGGTCGAAGTTTCAGTGGGGGAGCATTTCGGGAGCAGTGACCATAATTCCATAAGTTTTAAGGTACTTGTGGATAAGGATAAGAGTAGTCCTCGGGTGAAGGTGCTAAATTGGGGGAAGGCTAATTATAACAATATTAGGCAGGAACTGAAGAATTTAGATTGGGGGTGGCTGTTTGAGGGTAAATCAACATCTGACATGTGGGAGTCTTTCAAACGTCAGCTGATTAGAATCCAGGACCAGCATGTTCCTGTGAGGAAGAAAGACAAGTTTGGCAAGTTTCAGGAAGCTTGGATAACACGGGATATTGTGAGCCTAGTCAAAAAGAAAAAGGAAGCATTTGTAAGGGCTGGAAGGCTAGGAACAGACGAATCCCTTGAGGAATATAAAGACAGTAGGAAGGAACTTAAGCAAGGAGTTAGGAGGGCTAAAAGGGGTCATGAAAAGTCATTGGCAAACAGGTTAAGGAAAATCCCAAGTCTTTTTTTACATATATAAAGAGCAAGAGGGTAACCAGGGAACGGGTTGGCCCACTCAAGGACAGAGATGGGAATCTATGCGTGGAGGCAGAGGAAATGGGTGAGGTGCTAAATGAGTACTTTGCATCAGTATTCACCAAGGAGAAGGACTTGGTGGATGATGAGCCTAGGGAAGGGAGTGCAGATAGTCTCAGTCATCTCATTATCAAAAAGGAGGAGGTGTTGTGTGTCTTGCAAAGCAGTAAGGTAGATAAGTCCCCAGGACCTGATGGGATCTACCCTAGAATACTGAGGGAGGCAAGGGAAGAAATTGCTGGGGCCTTGACAGAAATCTTTGCATCCTCATTGGCTACAGGTGAGGTTCCAGAGGACTGGAGAATAGCCAATGTTGTTCCTTTGTTTTAGAAGGGTGGCAAGGATAATCCAGGAAATTATAGGCCGGTGAGGCATTACGTCAGTGGTAGGGAAACTATTAGAGAGGATTCTTCAGGACAAGATTTACTCCCATTTGGAAACAAACAAACTTATTCGCGAGAGACAGCATGGTTTTGTGAAGGGGAGATCGTGTCTTACTAATTTGATTGAGTTTTTTGAGGAAGTGACGAAGATGATTGATGAGGGAAGGGCGGTGGATGTTATTTATATGGACTTTAGTAAAGCCTTTGGCAAGGTCCCGCATGGCAGACTGGTGCAAAAGGTGAAGTCACACGGGATCAGAGGTTAGCTGGCAAGATGGATACAGAACTGGCTCGGTCACAGAAGACAGAGGGTATCAGTGGATGGGTGTTTTTCTGAATGGAGGGATGTGACTAGTGGTGTTCCGCAGGGATCAGTGCTGGGACCTTTGCTCTTTGTAGTATATATAAATGATTTGGAGGAAAATGTAGCTGGTCTGATTAATAAGTTTGCGGTCGACACAAAGGTTGGTGGAGTTGCGGATAGTGATGAGGATTGTCAGAGGATACAGCAGGATATGGATCGGTTGGAGACTTGGGCGGAGAAATGGCAGATGGAGTTTAATCTGGACAAATGTGAGGTAATGCATTTTGGAAGGTGTAATGCAGGTGGGAGGTATACAGTAAATGGCAGAACCCTTAGGAGTATTGACAGGCAGAGAGATCTAGACGTACAGGTCCACAGGTCACTGAAAGTGGCAACGCAGGTGGATAAGGTAGACAAGAAGGCATTTGGCATGCTTGCCTTAATCGGTCGGGGCATAGAGTAAAAAAATTGGCAAGTCATGTTGCAGCTGTACAGAACCTTAGTTAGGCCACACTTAGAATATTGCGTGCAATTCTGGTCGCCACACTACCAGAAGGACATGGAGGCTTTGGAGAGGGTACAGAGGAGGTTTACCAGGATGTTGCCTGGTCTGGAGGGCATTCGCTGTGAGGAGAGGTTGGAAAAACTCGGATTGTTTTCACTGGAATGACGGAGGTGGAGGGGCGACATGATAGAGGTTTACAAAGTTATGAGCGGCATGGGCAGAGTGGATAGTCAGAAGCTTTTTCCCAGGGTAGAAGAGTTAGTTACTAGGGGACATAGGTTTAAGGTGCGAGGGGCAAAGTTTAGAGGGGATGTGCGAGGCAAGTGTTTTACTCAGAGGGTGGTGAGTGCCTGGAACTTGCTGTCAGGGGAGGTGGTGGAAGCAGATACGATAGCGACGTTTAAGAGACATCTTGACAAATATATGAATAGGAAGGGAATAGAGGGACATGGGCCCCGGAAGTGCAGAAGGTGTTATTTTCGGCAGGCATCAATATCGGCGCAGGCTTGGAGGGCCGAATGGCCTGTTCCTGTGCTGTACTGTTCTCTGTTCTTTGTTCTTTGATCCGTTGCTGATCTGCACAAGCTTAAAATAACTGTAACAAAACCACCTTTCTCGTCCAAAAATCTTCTATTTAGAAACATTTCAACGCTGTTGTTTTCTGCGACAGTAAAAGTTCAAGTGGATTTGTACAATGCAAATCTTGCAAACGTCTACTAAAATATGACAGCAAAATGACAGGAAATTCATCTTTGCAGCGGCACACTGAAAAAGATAGTACTCGACCCGCAGCAGGGCCAAGTCAGTCATACATAACTTCGTTTGTACAGATGAGAGAATAAAACATACCCACTCATAAGAAATCAGAAATTACAGATAAATGCATGAGTCTCTGTTGCAAGGGCATTCGACCTTTTAAACTGTCTCTGGTGAAGGGTTTGTTGAGCTAACACAAGAGCTTATCAATGTGGGTGCTACATACGGTCAAGTATCAGCATCAAATGTGTTACCAAATCCAAGTACAGTTTCAAGAAGGTGTCGTGATGTGGCCGAAGAAAAGAGAAAACAACTAATTTCTCAGATTACTGACATACTGAAGGATGTGAATGTGGGAATGACAACTGACATGTGGTCAGACGACGACCATAAAATCCATTATATGTCAATAACTTGTCATTACATCACAACAGATTTTAAACTTAATGGCAAAGTTTTAACAAGAGCAATGTTTCCACTGGAGGATGGCAAAACTGGAGAAAACATCAGGTGTGAGATTTTAAAGCTGCTAGTGAATACTTTTGCATTCGACCCAGCAAATTTAAATAAATTAGTCTGGGTGACAGATCAGGGCGCTAACGTAGTGCCTACTCTTAGACCATATCGACGTCTGGATTGTCAGGAGCACTTATATAACACGGTCCTTCGACATTCACTTGATCCAATGGAATTAGCTTCCGAAGCTCCGGATGTTGTATAAACTATACGTCATTCCAAAGCCTTTCCATATGTTCAATTGTCTGGCCTTGCTGCACTGTTGTCTAAAACTATAAATCCAATGGGAGAAATGAGGCACAGTACTACGTATCTGACACTGAATTCAATTCAAGATATTTATCATGAGCTGCATGAGAAACTGGAACAGCGTGGTGAAAACTGGGACAGTGTTAGGAAAACTGGAACAAAGTGGTTAAAACTGGGACGGTGTTAGGAAAACTGGAACAAAGTGGTTAAAACTGGGACGGTGTTCGGAAAACTGGAACAGCGTGGGGAAAACTACAGGCTGGAAAACATCGCCCGCGATGTCTTGCAGTTTTTGGTTGATTTCCTCCGACCATTTTAGAAGCTCAGAGGGAATTCGAGGGAGACCAGTATCCTACATTGAACCTGGTAATTCTGTAGTTTCAGAAACTTAAACGACTCTGTATAACACTTTCTTCAGATACTCCAATGCAAGCAGTTGTCAGGCAATGGCACAGAGAGTGGCTTCTGAAGAAAGTTGAAGTAAAAGACGTGCACAAGATGGCAACATTACTCTGATCTAAATTTAATCAGCTGCAAATGTTGTCCAACCATGATAGGGAAAAAGTTTGTTCTGAAATGTGCAGACTTATCAACAACTTTAAAACAGAAGACCCTGTTAAGGAAGTGAAAGTGGTTGACGATGAACGTACAGCTGCCAAACAATCAGTGACCGAATTTGCTGAATAGGAGAATGTTCATGAAGAAGTGGACACAAATGGTGAAGTGCAGCAGTACACAGCACAGAGGCCTGCTGTGTTGGCGATGGCAAACAAGCAAGATCTGTTGGGCTCGTGCAAGGAACACAATGTTCCATACCCTAAATTGACCAGGCTGGCTAGAAGTATACTTTGCATTCCGACAAGCAGTAGCAACAGTAAGAGGAACATCAGCGTAGCTGGAAGGACAATCGACCAGCGGAGGACTGCCCTTAAGCCTTCCACTGTTCACTCTATTCTTTTTTTGCATGACAATTTATAAGACTTTTTGTCTTTTTTTTGCCATGTCTGTACTGAGACTACTTACTTGGTATGTCTGTAACTGAGACTATTAAATCAAATGTCAACCTAACTGCCTATTGGGTGCTTCATTGGAGTAGGCTATTTGTTTTCTTTTTAATCTGGGGTTTGACGCGATTTGTTTCTGTTTTATCTGGTTATTATCACAGTGCTGTTTGTGGGCGATTGCTGTGGGCAATGGCTGCTGCATTTCCTTCTTTACAACAGTGACTGCAATTCACAAAGACCTTCATTGGGTGGAAAGTGGTTTAGGACGTCCTGAGGTGTGAAAGGTGCGAGAGAAGAGCAAGTCTTTCTTTGTAGAGAGAAAATGGATAATCTCATGAGAAGACTGCTTAAAAATCATGAGTTATAAAGAGAGATTGGATAGGCTGGGTCTGTTTTCCCTGGAGCGAAGGAGGCTGAGAGGGGACATAAAATTATGAGAGGCATAGATAGGGTAGATAGCCAGAGTCCCATGGTAGGGGTGACTAAAACTAGAGGGCATAGATTTAAGGTGAGAGGGAGGAGGTTTAAAGGGGATCAAAGGGGTAAATATTTCACACAAAGAATAGTGGGTATCTGGAATGAGCTGCCTGAGGAGGTGGTGGAGGCAGGAACAGTAGCGACATTTCAGAGGCATCTGGACAAGTACTTGAATGAGCAAGGCATAGAGGGATATGGAATAAATGCAGGCAGGCGGGATTAGTATAGATAGGCATTATGGTTGGCATGGACGCGGTGGGCCGAAGGACCTGTTTCTATGCTGTACGACTCTATGACTCTATGACTCTCTGAGTCAAGATGTTGTTTGAAAGTCTCGGAAGAGACAGGCTGATATTTCTGACAGAAAAGTGAAATACTGGACTGAATTTTATTGGGGTACGCTGTCTACAGCGGCGCCCTTTAAACTCGGTGGGGCGCCCTCATTTGCCGGCTGCCGCTGAGCTCCCGTGATATTAATCGCGGGGGCTTATTAGAATAACGGCGCCGAGTCACCCCCCCCCCCCCCCCCACATATTATGCGGGGTGAGGCGGGACATTCGGCGCAGTGAGAGTCTTTGACAGTTGTGCAGCAGGTGCTGGGGCCCTATTTTAAATGCCCCAGCTCCTGCTTCCTGACAGCTGTCAAAGAAATACTTACATGACAGCTGAAGAGTGGGGCTGTTGTCAAACTGGCAGCAAAGCAGAAAATGCTGCAGAAATCCAGCAGGTCAGGCAGCATCTGTGGAGAGAGAAGCAGAGTTAACTTGTCTGAGTTCACAGACCTGAAAGTTAACTCTGTTTCGCTCTCCACAGATGCTGCCTGACCTGCTGAGTGACCCCAGCACTTTCCGCTTTGCTGCCACATATTTACCCTGCTGTGTCCCAGTGTCCTGTGAAGTTGCGATCCTCTTCTCCCACTCAAGTGTAACATTCCTTCATGTAGGCATGCCTCACATGGGTGAATAATCGTAATTTTGCACATTCCAGGACATAAGACTTAAATAGACCATAAAGGTATTACTGAGGTTTACAGAGAACACACTAACACAAAGGGGAATGCACGGGTGTCACAGCAATGTAAATACATCTTTCACTAAATGTTCCTCACCAACATGTGTGTCCTTTTCTCTGTGTGAATGATGTGTGACAGCATATAGCACCAATGCCACATCCCTTTGCACTGTTGGCCCTTCAGGAGAGCCAACATATGCAATAACATCATTGCCATGCCATCATTACTCATGAGCGTCTCCATGGATGCAGTGACATGGACATTGGCTCAGTCAGCTTCTACCTCTAATGGTTTACACGGGGATGCTGCAGATGTGGACTGGTGCACAGCAGGTGAGCGAGGGTGATGTGCGGTTTGCAGAGCTCATGTCCTATGGAGTAGACAGCCATTGTCTGATCAGCCACTTCCGTACATCTCTAGCTCACTGCTAGCCCTGCGTGCAGAGTCTGGGTGCCATCAGCCCTCCCATGCATCTTTCATATTGTAGGTCCTCAGCGTCCTCATAGTCTGAGGAGGAATCCTGTTGACGTCTCTCTTCAGCATGCCAGGCCTGGCCCCTATTGGGTGCATAGTTGTGCAGAGAGGAAAGAAAGGAGCTGGCCTTTTCGGCCCATAGTACAAGGCATCACCCTATCCATACAGGCATTGGAGGCACTCTTTCAGCATGCCGATCTCCTGCTTAGTAGTGGCTCATGTAGCTCAGTGGCTGGCGTTGTATCTCTCCTCCACAGCAGTGGTGGAGTCTCTCATTGGTATCAGGAGCCATGTCTGAAAAGGATAGCCCTTATTTCCAAGAAGCCACCCCTTCATCTGAGCCAGTTCAATGAACAGCGGTGGCAGCCGGGACTGGCGCAAGACCCAGGTATCATGGCAGCTGCCTGAGAAGTGGTCACACATTCGCTTCAAGCAGCCGTGGTGTTCACACACTAGCTTCACCTAGATTGAGAGGGCTCCTTTAATGGTGATGTCTGCAGGTGGCAACCTGGCGGGAGGCCTGATGGCCACATGATTGCAGTCTATGAACATTACAACCTATGGTTCTCCGGCAATGTTGCCAGAACCACTGGCCCTCTGGGCCTGGCTGTGAGAGTCCCTCCTGAAGCAAATATCCTCACTGACCCTCCGGTGCAGAGCATTGGTGACCTCTCTGATGCAGCGGTGCACTGCTGACTGTGTGACCCCCACAAAGGCTGCAGAGGCATCAGGCGTGAGAACCGCTGCCACTATGGGAACAAAGGTATGGGATGTCCACCAGAACCCATGGGCTGCAGGTCATCCTTGAGCAGGGCGCAGAGATGTGTCACTGCTCTCTCTATATGGGCAATCTCCTCTTACACTGGTGCTCTGACATCCGATGGCATGTCATGTGGGGCCTGTAGATGCATGGCAACCATAATGGCGAGCTCCCCTTGGGGGCTGCTGCTCACAACCGGGGGCCTCTATGTGTATCACACCTACCTGTTGGTTTTGCCTCTGGTGCATACGGATCCTCAGGAGCAGAGGATCACACAATGTAGGATGAGCCATACATATTTCCAGGTGATAAATAAAGTTGAACCCTGCATGTATTCAAAGGATCCTAACAGGGCATGGATTGTGGTATTGACGGGTACATCAGCTGCTTTCCTGGGTCAACTATGTGGCATGCCATTGCATTGCCCATCTTGGCCAACACACAGAGTGGCGCAGCATGACCATATCAAGATCCTATCAGCTGAATCGATTGCCCTCTCCATCCATAAAGGGATGGAGAGGGCAATCAGGGAACACCTCTTTGCTGACAATGCTGCTTTAACATCTCACACTGAAGAGTGCCTGCAGAGTCTCATCGACAGGTTTGCGGCTGCCTGCAATGAATTTGGCCTAACCATCAGCCTCAAGAAAATGAATATCATGGGGCAGGACGTCAGAAATGCTCCATCCATCAATATTGGTGACCACGCTCTGGAAGTGGTTCAAGAGTTCACCTACCTAGGCTCAACTATCACCAGTAACCTGTGTCTAGATGCAGAAATCAACAAGCGCATGGGAAAGGCTTCCACTGCTATGTCCAGACTGGCCAAGAGAGTGTGGGAAAATGGCGCACTGACACGGAACACAAAAGTCCGAGTGTATCAAGCCTGTGTCCTGAGTACCTTGCTCTATGGCAGCGAGGCCTGGACAACGTATATCAGCCAAGAGCAATGTCTCAATTCATTCCAACTTCGCTGCCTCCGGAGAATACTTGGCATCAGGTGGCAGGACCGTATCTCCAACACAGAAGTCCTTGAGGCGGCCAACATCCCCAGCTTATACACACTACTGAGTCAGCGACTCTTGAGATGGCTTTTGGCCATGTGAGCGGCATGGAAGATGGCAGGATCCCCAAAGACACATTGTACAGCGAGCTCGCCACTCGTATCAGACCCACCAGACCCACAGGAAAAAAGACAAAAGCGCAAGGGGAGAGCCAACTGTGTAACAGCCCCGACAAAGAAATTTTTCTGCAGCACCTGTGGAAGAGCCTGTCACTCTAGAATTGGCCTTTATAGCCACTCCAGGTGCTGTTCCACACACCACTGACCACCTCCAGGCACTTACCCATTGTCTCTCGAGATAAGGAGGCCAAAGAAGAAGAAGAGGACAGAATAGCTGACCAGAAGGTCATGAAACAAAGGCAAACAATATGTTAATGGTGTGTTGAAAGACAAAGCATTAGTACAGATAGGGTGTTAATAGACTGAAAATTGAACAGCAGCAAGTACAAACATGAAAAAAAACAATGGGTAAGCAAACTGAACAAACTAAGATGAAATAAAATAAACATACAAAAAAATGTAAAAAAGGAAAAATAACTAAAAATGAAAGTAAAATGGGGGGCCCGTCATGCTCTGAAATTATTGAACTCAATGTTCAGTCCGGCAGGCTGTAGTGTGCCTAATTGGTAAATGAGATGCTGTTCCTCGAGCTTGCGTTGATGTTCACTGGAACACTGCAGCAAGCCCAGGATAGAGATGTGAGCATGAGAGCAGGGGGGACTGTTGAAATGGCAAGCAACCGGAAGCTCGGGGTTCCGCAAAGCAGTCACCCAGTCTGCGTTTGGTCTCCCCAATGTAGAGGAGACCACACTGTGAGCAGCGAATACAGTATACTACATTGAAAGAAATACAAGTAAATCACTGCTTCACCTGAAAGGAGTGCTTGGGGCCTGAGATAGTGAGGAGAGAGGAGGTAAATGGGCAGGTATTACACCTCCTGCGATTGCAGGGGAAGGTGCCATGGGAAGGGGATGAGGTGTTTGAGGAAATGGAGGAGTGGACCAGGATGTCACGGAGGGAACGATCCCTTCCTCGAGCTTGCGTTGATGTTGAATTTTCAGTCCGTTAACACCCTATCTGTACTAATGCTTTGCCTTTCAACACACCATTAACATATTGTTTGCCTTTGCTCCATGACCTTCTGGTCAACTATTCTGTGGCCTTGTCCAATCTACACCTTCTTCTTTGTTATCTCTTGCCCCACCCCTGCTTTACTTGCTTATAAACTTTGACATTTCTAATATTTGTCAGTTCCGAAGAAGAGTCACTGACCCGAAACGTTAACTCTGCTTCTCTCTCCACAGAATGCTGCCAGACCTGCTGAGTATTTCCAGCATTTCTTGTTTTTATTTCAGATTTCCAGCATCTGCAGTATTATGCTTTTATTTTCCTGGTCTGTATTGAATTGGGGGTTGGTGGGTGCGGATGGGGGCATTGATTCCTGGTGACGAGATCAGGCTCACCCATGATTCCCCACAACTCCATCTGCAGGAATAGCCTGCTGCTGATTGGATGAACAGGATCACACATTAAAAATTACCATTTGGACAAGGTACCAGAGCACAATAACATGTCTGATGTCATTAAATTCATTGCGATATTTGGGTCCGGCATGAAAAAAAATTCAAGGACTCGGGCTCCAGATGGGTTCGGTTTGGGTGTGGTCGGGTCGGGCCCAGGTCGGGTTTTAATTTTATATCTGAGCAGGCCTTTAATGCACTGCATCCCCAGGTCCATCTGTTCCTGCACACTCTTTATAACTGTGTCATTTAGTCTATATTGCCTCTGCCTATCCCTTCTGACAAAATGCAAAATCTCACAATTGTCTGTATTAAATTCCATCTGCCACTTGTCTGCCATTTCGCTAGACTATGTATATCCTGTTGCAGTCGATTACTATCATCCTCACTGTTTGCCACACCTACAAGTTTGGTATCTTTGGCAAATTTTGAAATTTTATCCAGTATTCCAATATCCAAGTCATTTATATCTATCAAAAAAGCCAGGCATACTTGGGAAAATTTCCATATTGTCAGGAACAAGCCAGTGTTCTTCTGCAAGTTAAAATTCAGACCAATGTTTTCATCCACCATATAATTGTTTTCACCTTCAGTGCTCACATTGCATTTCAGAAATACACTGCTTCTTTAAATAGACTGGATTAATCAAATTGGCAATGGTAGCCTCGAGGGAGAGTTCATTCAAAGTATTCGAGATTGTTTTTTGGAGCAATATGTTGTGGAACCAACCATGGAGCAGGCTATTCTAGATTTGGTATTATGTAATGAAGTGGGATTAATTAGTGATCTCATAGTTAAGGATCCTCGAGGAACGAGTGATCATGGCATGCTAGAATTTCAAATTCAGTTTGAGGGTGAGAAACTGGAATCCCACACTAACATTCTGGAGTTAAACAAAGGTAATTACATAGGCATGAGGACAGATTTGGCCCTAGTGGACTGGGCAGGAAGACTAAAAGGTAGGACAGTTGATGAGCAGTGGCAGATGTTTAACGAGATATTCAATTTCTCCCAACTAAAATATATTCCAGAGAGGAAGAAAGATTGTAAGCTGGGGAAAAACATCCATGGCTAAGCAAGGAAGTTAAGGATAACATAAAGACAAAAACTAAGGCATACCATATTGCAAAGGCCAGTGGCAGGCTGGAAGATTGGGAAACTTTTAAAGATCAACAAAGGGTTACTAAAAAAGTAATAAAGGTAAATTATGAAATAAAACTAGCACAAAATATAAAAACAGATAGCAAAAGCTTCTATAAGTACATAAAATGTAAGAGAGTAGCTAAAGTGAATGTTAGTCCCTTGGAGGAAGTGCCTGGAGAGTTAATAGTGGGGAACACAGAAATGGCAGAGATACTAATCGGTATTTTGCCTCAGTTTTCACGGTGGAGGACACTAGTACCATCCCAATAGTAACAGGAAATGCAGAGGTTATAGAAAGGGAGGAACTTAAAACAATCATCATCACTAGGGAACAAGTACTGAGCAAACTATTAGGATTGAAGGCTGACAAATCCCCAGGACCTGATGGCCTACATCCTAGGGTCTTAAAGGAAGTGGCAGCGGAGATAGTGGATCCATTGGTTATAACATTCCAAAATTACCTGGATGTAGGACAGGTTCCAGTGGATTGGAAAAATGCTAATATAACGCCCTTATTCAAAAAGGTCTATGAATATTCATAATAAGCCCACTGACTCCCACAGCTACCTCAACTACACTTCTTCACACCCTGCCTCCTGTAAGGACTCCATTCCATTCTCCCAGTTTCTCCGTCTCCGACACATCTGCTCTGATGATGCTACCTTCCACGACAGTGCTTCCGATATGTCTTCCTTTTTCCTCAACCGAGGATTCCCCCCCACTGTGGTTGACAGGGCCCTCAACCGTGTCCGACCCATTTCCTGCACCTCTACCCTCACCCCTTCCCCTCCCTTCCAGAACCACGACAAGGTTCCCCTTGTCTTCACTTTCCACCCCATCAGTCTCCATATCCAAAGGATCATCCTCCGCCACCTCCACCACATCCAGTGTGATGCCGCGACCAAATGCATCTTCCTCTCACTTCCCCTGTCAGCATTCTGAAGGGATCGTTCCCTCCGTGACACCCTGGTCCACTCCTCCATTACCCTCAACACCTTGTCCCCTTCCCATGGCACCTTCCCCTGCAGTCTCAGGAGGTGTAATACCTTTCCATTTACCTCCTCTCTCCTCATTATCCCAAACACTCCTTTCAGGTGAAGCAGCGATTTACTTGTACTTCTTTCAATGTAGTATACTGTATTTGCTGCTCACAATGTGGGTCTCCTCTACATTAGGGAGATAAAACGCAGATTGGGTGACCGCTTTGCGGAACACCTCCGTTCAGTCCGAAAGCATGACCCCGAGCTTCCAGTTGCTGGCCATTTCAACACTCCCCCCTGCTCTCATGCTCACATCAATGGATAAAAGTCTATATTTTAAAATTAATATATAAATGCTAAGTGGGGCAGAATGATATAGTACTCAAAGAGGCCATTTGGCCCATCGTGCCTATGCCGACTCTTTGAAAAAAGCTATCTAATCAGTCCCCTGTTCCTTCCTCATAGTTAAGATGAATTTCAGACTGAGGGCTAAATTTCTCATTTACTGTTAGGGGATAGCTTTAAAATCATCAAATGCTTTAAAAAAAAATTAAAGCCTGCTCTTCTCAACAACAATAGAGATTGTAACACCCTGGGATTGCTGCAGTGTTTCCAATGAACATCAACGCAAGTACGAGGAACAGCATCTCATTTACTGATTAGGCACACTGAACATTGAGTTCAATAATTTCAGAGCATGATGGGTCTTCCTTTTTTATTTGGTTATTTTATTTTAGGTTATTCAGTTTGTTTAGTTTGTTTCCACTGTGCTTACCCACTGTTTTGGTTTTTTTAATGTGTTTTTTTATGTTTGTACTTCGAGTGCTTTGTGCTTTACAGTCATTCACATCCTATCTGTACTAAGGCTTTGTCTTTCAGCACACCATTAACATACCGTTCGCCTTTGTTCCATGACCTTCTGGTCAATTATTATCTGTGACCTTGTCCTATCTACACCTTCACTTTTGTTACCTCTTGCCCCACCCCCGCTTTACTTGCTTAAAACCTTTACATTTCTAATATTTGCCAGTTCTGAAGATGGGTCTCTGACCTGAAACGTTAGCTCTGCTTTTCTCTGCACAGATGCTGCCAGACCTGCTGAGCATTTCCAGCATTTCTTGTTTTGATTACTGCTGGTCGTGATGTTTTTATTTCTAGGTAGTTTTTTCAGTTATATATTGCTTTTTGTGTTTTCAGCTTCTCTGAGTGTACAACAACTTTTTCTTAAGGTGCTTGTTGAATTTACCAGATTTTTAAAGTTGCCACCTGTATTAGAAATTTAGCTGGCTTTCCTTTAGCCCACAGAAATGTATTTTTAAACTTTCAAATGTGCTATAGGATTCTGTAAATGACATTGAAGATTTAGATCTATGCACTGGCTGGGTCGTTGCAACATAGCTACAATACAAATGAGGAAAGTTCTTCCTCATTATGTTTACAGGAACTGACAGTTTGAAAGAAGGAATTAACTTTTCAAGTTGCCAAAGATAGAAAAAATTGAAAGAAGCATATCACCAGCAGCAACAGACACTTACATTTCTGCCACGCCTTCAATATAGGAAAACAAGGCGTTTCACAGCAGAATAATGAGACAAATATATGCTGAACTAAAGAAGGCGATATTTGGAGGGTTGTCCAAATTCTTGATCTAAGAGGTGGATCAGCTCGGAAGGGAATTCCAGAGCATGGGGCTTAGATAGGCCAAGGTGTAGTAGGTCAAGGTGTAGTAGGCAATCGTGAGGAGATAGAAGGTGCAGCGGAGGATGTACAAATGGTTGGGCGCATAGGAGTGGAGAGTTCGGGGGTGGGTGTTAAAACCTTGTTTTTTACCGGGCTCCCAACGTCAGGCTCTGTGATTGGAGGGGGTGGGAGGTTGCTGGAAGATGGTTCCGGCAGAGGCCAGCCATGGAGGCCGACGCCGGGAGGGCCTTGCGCAGTCCTCCCTGCGGCCGCAAGGCTCTGTGGCAGCCGCCTCGCTGCTGGGCAATGGAACCTCAATTTCAATATTTAAATCAATGACATGAATAAATTTAAATAAACTTACCCTCAGTCTTCCGGGCCCGCTGCAATCCTCAATGACAGTCTGGGGAAAGCCGGCGTGACACTGGTGGGGGGGCGGCGGGGGGAGGGGGGAAAAGGAGCTAAGATTTTCAGTGCTTGGGGTGGGACGAGGTGAAATAAATGTAATGAGTGTAGGGGATGGTGGGAAGGCTTGAACTTTCAACTTTGTGCAGTCTCGGGGGGAAGGTCAGATTTAAAAGGTAAGTGTTTTGGGGGGGGAAGGGGCAAATGGTTAATGTAAATGTTATTGGGGGTGGGAAAGGGGTGTTAGAATTTTCTTTGATAAATTTTTTGGGGGCTGTATCTTTAAAAATTTAAATTTGCCTGCAAGGCTGGTTGCCCTTTAAAAATGGCGGCAGCGCCTGTGCACAGGCAGCTGATGCCACTGTTGGCGATGGACAGCCTGTACCCTCCATGTGATTGGGGGGGTGGGGGGGCGGCCGCCCTGGCTATTTAAATGAGCCGCCGTGCAGGAGATCGCGGCGGCTGTGTGGCTTGCCCCGTTTTTTGAGCCCGCTGCTGAGAGCAACGGCAAGCTCTTAAAATCCAGCTCAGGAAGGGAGGCTATGAAGACAGTTAAACATCAGGAAGGGAATTTTAAATTTGAGGTGTTGAGCTATTGTAGGTCAATAAGGACATGGGTGACAAGGGAGCAGGACTAGGTGTAGCATCGGAGAATGACAGCAGAGTTTTGGAGAATGGGTGGACTTGCATTTATATAGCACCATTAATGCAGAAAAATGTTCAAAGGTGTTTCACAAGAACAGAAACAGCTCAAGAAGGCAGGTGATTAATAGCTTGGTCTAAAGTTTAGGTTTAAAGGAGAGTCTTAGAAGAGGAGAGGTGGGAAGAGGTTTAGCAGGGGAATTCCAGATCTGAGGGCCTAGATGGTTGAAGGCGCAGCCATCAATGGTGGGTGAAGGGAATGGGGGATACATACGAGGTGACAATTTGAGGAACATAGAGTTCTCATAGGGTTGCAAGGTTGGAGGAAGTTACATAGATAGGGTGAGTTATGGCAATGGAAGGATTTGAATATGGGACAGTGGACTGGAAGACACAGGAATGATGGGTGAGTGGAACTTGGTATGGGTTAGGAGAGGGACAGCAGAGTTTTCTGGTGAGTTTATCGAAGGTGGAAGATGGGAGAGCGGCCAGGAGAGCAATAGAATAGGATCATAGCTGGATGATGTTATGGAGGTAGACAGTCTGTGTGATTGAGAGCATATGTGGTCGGAAGCTCTGGTCAGGATCAGATAGGATGATGAGGTTGCGAACCGCCTTCTTGAGCTTGAGATTATTTCGGGGAGGATGGAATGCTGGCGAGGGAATGGAATTTTTTGTGGGGGCCGAAGACAATTCTTTGCTCTTTCCAATGTTTAATTGGATAAAGTTATGACTCATCCAGGACAGGATGACTGAGGCAGCAAAGGGGTGGAAAGAATTGGTGGTGCAGTGCCATCAGCAAACATGTGTAATCTGACGTCATGTCTTTGAACAATGCCACTGAGCAGCATAGGTAAAGGAGTAACAGAAGGGGCCAAGGATAGATCCTTGTGGAACTGTAGGAATATTAGTGCATAGTAAGATACGTATACAAACGGCAGCTCTATCATGATAGAGACACCTGGGGATAACATTTTAATATTAAGATTAAAGTCTTCCCTGTTTCCGATGAAGAACTGCTTCAGGGCTTTGGTCTAATTTAAATATTAATTTGAACCTTAAAGAGCCTTGCACAAAGTCAGTTCACAGGCTTCTAGTACTCTAAATTCTGTCCGTCCTCATTTCCATGTACTCATCGGAATGGGTGCACAGTACAGACAGATCTCCATCCCTAATTATACTTGTTCTAGTGGACCCCTTTCCTATCCTGAGTGGCGTGAAACAGGACTGTGTTCTCGCACCCACACTTTTTGGGATTTTCTTCTCCCTACTGCTTTCACATGCGTTCAAGTCCTCGGAAGAAGGAATTTTCCTCCACACAAGATCAGGGGGCAGGTTGTTCAACCTTGCCCGTCTAAGAGCGAAGTCCAAAGTACGGAAAGTCCTCATCAGGGAACACCTACCTCTTTGCTGACGATGCTGCTTTAACATCTCACACTGAAGAGTGCCTGCAGAGTCTCATCGACAGGTTTGCGGCTGCCTGCAACGAATTTAGCCTAACCATCAGCCTCAAGAAAACGAACATCATGGGGCAGGACGTCAGAAATGCTCCATCCATCAATATTGGCGACCACGCTCTGGAAGTGGTTCAAGAGTTCACCTACCTAGGCTCAACTATCACCAGTAACCTGTCTCTAGATGCAGAAATCAATAAGCGCATGGGAAAGGCTTCCACAGCTATGTCCAGACTGGCCAAGAGAAAATGGCGCACTGACACGGAACACAAAAGTCCGAGTGTATCAAGCCTGTGCACTCAGTACCTTGCTCTATGGCTGCGAGGCCTGGACAACGTATGTCAGCCAAGAGCGACGTCTCAATTCATTCCATCTTTGCTGCCTCCGGAGAATACGTGGCATCAGGTGGCAGGACTGTATCTCCAACGCAGAAGTCCTCGAGGCGGCCAACATCCCCAGCTTATACACACTACTGAGTCAGCGACTCTTGAGATGGCTTTTGGCCATGTGAGCGGCATGGAAGATGGCAGGATCCCCAAAGACACATTGTACAGCGAGCTCGCCACTCGTATCAGACCCACCAGACCCACAGGAAAAAAGACAAAAGCGCAAGGGGAGAGCCAACTGTGTAACAGCCCCGACAAAGAAATTTTTCTGCAGCACCTGTGGAAGAGCCTGTCACTCTAGAATTGGCCTTTATAGCCACTCCAGGTGCTGTTCCACACACCACTGACCACCTCCAGGCACTTACCCATTGTCTCTCGAGATAAGGAGGCCAAAGAAGAAGAAGAGGACAGAATAGCTGACCAGAAGGTCATGAAACAAAGGCAAACAATATGTTAATGGTGTGTTGAAAGACAAAGCATTAGTACAGATAGGGTGTTAACAGACTGAAAATTGAACAGCAGCAAGTACAAACATGAAAAAAAACAATGGGTAAGCAAACTGAACAAACTAAGATGAAATAAAATAAACATACAAAAAAATGTAAAAAAGGAAAAATAACTAAAAATGAAAGTAAAATGGGGGGCCCGTCATGCTCTGAAATTATTGAACTCAATGTTCAGTCCGGCAGGCTGTAGTGTGCCTAATTGGTAAATGAGATGCTGTTCCTCGAGCTTGCGTTGATGTTCACTGGAACACTGCAGCAAGCCCAGGATAGAGATGTGAGCATGAGAGCAGGGGGGACTGTTGAAATGGCAAGCAACCGGAAGCTCGGGGTCCTGCTTGCGGACTGAGCAAAGGCGTTCCGCAAAGCAGTCACCCAGTCTGCGTTTGGTCTCCCCAATGTAGAGGAGACCACACTGTGAGCAGCGAATACAGTATACTACATTGAAAGAAATACAAGTAAATCGCTGCTTCACCTGAAAGGAGTGCTTGGGGCCTGAGATAGTGAGGAGAGAGGAGGTAAATGGGCAGGTATTACACCTCCTGCGATTGCAGGGGAAGGTGCCATGGGAAGAGGATGAGGTGTTTGAGGAAATGGAGGAGTGGACCAGGATGTCACGGAGGGAACGATCCCTTCCTCGAGCTTGCGTTGATGTTGAATTTTCAGTCCGTTAACACCCTATCTGTACTAATGCTTTGCCTTTCAACACACCATTAACATATTGTTTGCCTTTGCTCCATGACCTTCTGGTCAACTATTCTGTGGCCTTGTCCAATCTACACCTTCTTCTTTGTTATCTCTTGCCCCACCCCTGCTTTACTTGCTTATAAACTTTGACATTTCTAATATTTGTCAGTTCCGAAGAAGAGTCACTGACCCGAAACGTTAACTCTGCTTCTCTCTCCACAGAATGCTGCCAGACCTGCTGAGTATTTCCAGCATTTCTTGTTTTTATTTCAGATTTCCAGCATCTGCAGTATTATGCTTTTATTTTCCTGGTCTGTATTGAATTGGGGGTTGGTGGGTGCGGATGGGGGCATTGATTCCTGGTGACGAGATCAGGCTCACCCATGATTCCCCACAACTCCATCTGCAGGAATAGCCTGCTGCTGATTGGATGAACAGGATCACACATTAAAAATTACCATTTGGACAAGGTACCAGAGCACAATAACATGTCTGATGTCATTAAATTCATTGCGATATTTGGGTCGGGCATGAAAAAAAATTCAAGGACTCGGGCTCCAGATGGGTTTGGTTTGGGTGTGGTCGGGTCGGGCCCAGGTCGGGTTTTAATTTTATATCTGAGCAGGCCTTTAATGCACTGCATCCCCAGGTCCATCTGTTCCTGCACACTCTTTATAACTGTGTCATTTAGTCTATATTGCCTCTGCCTATCCCTTCTGACAAAATGCAAAATCTCACAATTGTCTGTATTAAATTCCATCTGCCACTTGTCTGCCATTTCGCTAGACTATGTATATCCTGTTGCAGTCGATTACTATCATCCTCACTGTTTGCCACACCTACAAGTTTGGTATCTTTGGCAAATTTTGAAATTTTATCCTGTATTCCAATATCCAAGTCATTTATATCTATCAAAAAAGCCAGGCATACTTGGGCAAATTTCCATATTGTCAGGAACAAGCCAGTGTTCTTCTGCAAGTTAAAATTCAGACCAATGTTTTCATCCACCATATAATTGTTTTCACCTTCAGTGCTCACATTGCATTTCAGAAATACACTGCTTCTTTAAATAGACTGGATTAATCAAATTGGCAATGGTAGCCTCGAGGGAGAGTTCATTCAAAGTATTCGAGATTGTTTTTTGGAGCAATATGTTGTGGAACCAACCATGGAGCAGGCTATTCTAGATTTGGTATTATGTAATGAAGTGGGATTAATTAGTGATCTCATAGTTAAGGATCCTCGAGGAACAAGTGATCATGGCATGCTAGAATTTCAAATTCAGTTTGAGGGTGAGAAACTGGATTCCCACACTAACATTCTGGAGTTAAACAAAGGTAATTACATAGGCATGAGGACAGATTTGGCCCTAGTGGACTGGGCAGGAAGACTAAAAGGTAGGACAGTTGATGAGCAGTGGCAGATGTTTAACGAGATATTCAATTTCTCCCAACTAAAATATATTCCAGAGAGGAAGAAAGATTGTAAGCTGGGGAAAAACATCCATGGCTAAGCAAGGAAGTTAAGGATAACATAAAGACAAAAACTAAGGCATACCATATTGCAAAGGCCAGTGGCAGGCTGGAAGATTGGGAAACTTTTAAAGATCAACAAAGGGTTACTAAAAAAGTAATAAAGGTAAATTATGAAATAAAACTAGCACAAAATATAAAAACAGATAGCAAAAGCTTCTATAAGTACATAAAATGTAAGAGAGTAGCTAAAGTGAATGTTAGTCCCTTGGAGGAAGTGCCTGGAGAGTTAATAGTGGGGAACACAGAAATGGCAGAGATACTAATCGGTATTTTGCCTCAGTTTTCACGGTGGAGGACACTAGTACCATCCCAATAGTAACAGGAAATGCAGAGGTTATAGAAAGGGAGGAACTTAAAACAATCATCATCACTAGGGAACAAGTACTGAGCAAACTATTAGGATTGAAGGCTGACAAATCCCCAGGACCTGATGGCCTACATCCTAGGGTCTTAAAGGAAGTGGCAGCGGAGATAGTGGATCCATTGGTTATAACATTCCAAAATTACCTGGATGTAGGACAGGTTCCAGTGGATTGGAAAAATGCTAATATAACGCCCTTATTCAAAAAGGTCTATGAATATTCATAATAAGCCCACTGACTCCCACAGCTACCTCAACTACACTTCTTCACACCCTGCCTCCTGTAAGGACTCCATTCCATTCTCCCAGTTTCTCCGTCTCCGACACATCTGCTCTGATGATGCTACCTTCCACGACAGTGCTTCCGATATGTCTTCCTTTTTCCTCAACCGAGGATTCCCCCCCACTGTGGTTGACAGGGCCCTCAACCGTGTCCGACCCATTTCCTGCACCTCTACCCTCACCCCTTCCCCTCCCTTCCAGAACCACGACAAGGTTCCCCTTGTCTTCACTTTCCACCCCATCAGTCTCCATATCCAAAGGATCATCCTCCGCCACCTCCACCACATCCAGTGTGATGCCGCGACCAAATGCATCTTCCTCTCACTTCCCCTGTCAGCATTCTGAAGGGATCGTTCCCTCCGTGACACCCTGGTCCACTCCTCCATTACCCTCAACACCTTGTCCCCTTCCCATGGCACCTTCCCCTGCAGTCTCAGGAGGTGTAATACCTTTCCATTTACCTCCTCTCTCCTCATTATCCCAAACACTCCTTTCAGGTGAAGCAGCGATTTACTTGTACTTCTTTCAATGTAGTATACTGTATTTGCTGCTCACAATGTGGGTCTCCTCTACATTAGGGAGATAAAACGCAGATTGGGTGACCGCTTTGCGGAACACCTCCGTTCAGTCCGAAAGCATGACCCCGAGCTTCCAGTTGCTGGCCATTTCAACACTCCCCCCTACTCTCATGCTCACATCAATGGATAAAAGTCTATATTTTAAAATTAATATATAAATGCTAAGTGGGGCAGGGAGCTCGCCACTGGTATCAGACCCACCGGCCGTCCATGTCTCCGCTTTAAAGACGTCTGCAAACGCGACATGAAATCCTGTGACATTGATCACAAGTCGTGGGAGTCAGTTGCCAGCGATCTCCAGAGCTGGCGGGCAGCCATAAAGGCGGGGCTAAAGTGTGGCGAGTCGAAGAGACTTAGCAGTTGGCAGGAAAAAAGACAAAAGCACAAGGGGCGAGCCAACTGTGTAACAGCCCCGACAATCACATTTTTCTGCAGCACCTGTGGAAGAGTCTGTCACTCTAGAATTGGCCTTTATTGCCACTCCAGGCGCTGCTCCACACACCACTGACCACCTCCAGGCGCTTACCCATTGTCTCTCGAGATAAGGAGGTTGTTAATATTTATTCTCAGCATTGGGCACTGTTGGCAAGGCTGGCATTTATTGTCCATTGTAGTTGCCCTTAACTGACTGACTTGCTAGGCCATTTCAGAAAACAGTTAAGAGTCAACCACATTGACTTCTGAAGCACTACAAAGCCATGGACTTCAATACCAAACAGAAAAGGTCAGGATTTTACATTCAGTCATGGTAAAATTCTATTAATCATAAAGATGTTATTTGAAGATGTAGCAGTTACTGTTCTGAATGCACTACGTATAATGTTAATATTTTTCATCGCTAAAATTTGCATGAGAAACAGCAACACAAGACTTAGTGGTTTCTGGTGTGAAATTGAACAGCTTAAAACAGCAAATGCGTAGGTGTGAGTCAGCGACAGGGCCCGAATCAATAATGGTTTCGATTGTGGTTAACCACACAGAGCTGAGCTACTCATTTGATGGTTTCCACAGAGCTATTGTGTAAATACGATCTAGAAATTCTTTAGGCTGTTGATATTGTGGTAAATGGGCACAGGGAATGATCTCAGTGCCCAAAGACATTGGCCCAAGCATCTCAAGAAATTGGTCCCTGTTCCTTGTCTCAATATTCAGGGTGAATTGTCGACACCTGAGCAGTGCAGACCCAGTGCCTGCTCTGTTCAGGGCAGCCCAATTTCTTGTAAGGTTCCTTAAACAAGAGTTCGGCCACCCAACTGCCATGTGGAAGGCATCTAATGCCTGTTTTAGGCAGCTGTATCGAACGCCTGTAAGATGGCTCAACCAATTTTCCGATCGGACATTTTTTAGGTATTCTTGGGCACAGAGTGTTGTACTTCCAAATTGATCTTTTTTGCCCTTGTTTTATGCCTGAATTTCAGTTTTTAGTTCTGAAACTACCTCAGCTTGTTTTGTATTATTTGCATATTGGGCTCTTCGCCATAAAGAAATGAAGCTGAACACTTGCACCATGGTTGACTGCATTGCGTTGCTACCCTGCACAAAGAGCTAAAATCCTTCATGATCACTACCATTGTGTGCAGGCTTGTTGACAGGCAGTCCAGTGCCTTTAGAGGGTCCTGGTGCCTGTCCATCTTGTTTAACTGTGGGTCTTACTGCAGGATGTGTGATTATTTTCTATATTCTGAGAAGAAATAGCAAGAACAATTGCAACACTTTGCATTACGCAGGGATGTAATAACAAAATTAATGTTGAGCCAAAGAAGGAGGTATTGGGAAGGATGATCAAAAGTGTGGCTAAAGAGGTAGGTTTTAAGATGGTTCTTAAAGGAGGTGAAGGAGGTCTAGAGGTAGAGAGGTTTATGGGTCCAGGTGGCTTAATGTAGGGATGAATATTGAATGGCAGAATTTTCATATGAGTTGAACAGCATGATGGAGGATGGGAGTCCAACTAGGAGAACACTAGAATAGTCAAGTCTGAAATTAACATTTGCATGGATGAGAATCGTGGTTCGTGAATTCATCTAAGGGCAGATTCAAGTGATGTTACAACAACAAATTATATTTGTCTAGCACTTTTAATGTAATAAAATATCCCAAGGCGCTTCACAGAAACACTATAAAACAAAATGACACTGAGTGTTATAAAGAGATATTAGGGCAGATGACAAAACATTTGTCGAAAAAGGTAGTTTTTAAGCAGCATCTTAAGTAGCATGTTAGGAGAGGGCATTATGAGAAGCACAAGCCACCAAATGCCATACTGCCTCTCTTAATGTGCCAGCAGGCAGTTTAAATGATAATCAGCCCCTTAACTATTCTCCGGGCAGTTATACCTCGTGCAGGCTTCAAGTTCTTTACCAAGATGACATGTTACACTAAAGACAGGGCTAAACCTGCGTTTCATCTCAAGATCCCATCTTGGCCACCTCAGAGGATTGTTGGTGCCTGAATGTGTTGCCACTGTCTACATTTATGAGAGCTGTTGCTGTATTCTGTAAGCAGAAGATCCCCAAGGACAGTCTGTTCCCTGACATTGTGCATTTAAAGTAACTGGCTTGTAGGGAGGATGTATATGTGAGTGTGTGTGTGTATATGTTTATGTGTGTATGTCTGAGTCTCTGAGTCTGTGTGTCTCTATGTCTCTATGTATGTGTGTGTTCGTTCTTTGAGCATGAGAAGATAGGAAGAGATCCTTTTATCTCCTGGGCTGTGTCACATTTAGAACCATAGAAGAATAACGGCACAGAAGGAGGCCATTCAGCCCATCATGTCCGTGCCAGCTGAAAAACTAGCCTCCCAATCTAATTCCACTTTCCAGCACCTGGTCCATAGCCTTGCAGGTTACAGCACTTCAGGTGCATCTCCAAGTACCTTTTAAAAGAATTGAGGATTTCTGCCTCCACCATCCTCTGGATGAAAAAGTTATTCCTCATGTCCCCTGTAATCCTTCCACCAATCACCTTAAATCTGTGCCCCCTGGTAATTGACCTCTCTGCTAAGGGAAGCCGGTCCTTCCTGTCTACTCTATCTCGGCCCCTCATAATTTTGTACACCTCAATTAAGTCACCCCCCCGCCCCCAGCCTCCTCTGTTCTAATGAAAACAACCCTAGCCTATCCAATCTTTCTTCATAGCTACAACTTTCGAGCCCTGGCAACATTCTTGTAAATCTCCTCTGTACTCTCTCCAGATCAATTATATCCTTCCTGTAACGTGGTGACCAGAACTGTATGCAATACTGCAGCTGTGGCCTAACCAGCTTTTTATACAATTCCAGCATTACATCCCTGCTTTTGTATTCTATACCTCGACCAATAAAGGATAGCATTCCATTTGCCTTCTTCGCCACTCTATCTACCTGTCCTGCCACCTTTAGGGAGCTGTGGACCTGTGAAAGGTCACAGACCTGAAATGTTAATTCTGCTTCTCTCTCCGCAGATGCTGTCTGGCCTGTTGAGTATTTCCAGCACATCCTGTTTTTATTTCAGATTTCCAGCATCTGCAGTATTTTGCTTTTATTCCCAGAATTACTATTTGAGTGACTTATGAAAAATCCCACTGGTTGTCAGTAAAACTATTGTGTTCATTGCTTCATGTTTTAGTTGCTGATACACTGCTTTTGAAGTTACTTCTGCAAAACTGTCGACTTAATCTCTCTTAACTTTGCACAATTTAAAAAAAAAGTGTTGCTTTAACTGAGTTTGTGCAACATTTAGCAGATGCTCAAAGACTCTGCACTCACTAGCCACTGACCTCCTTTTGATTAAAGTGAAAGGACAACAACAAAAAATCATCAGTTGGTGAATGCAAAAGCAGTAAAAGCTAGCCAATGTCTCTATATAGAGGGGTGCAACCTGTATTAGCAGCAGTTCAACCTGGTTCCAGTCAATATTTGTCCCTCACCAATTATCACTAAACCAGATTCAAAACTGAACCTGGGTGGGATGCAAAATTGCTGGCATTGCATTGTTCATCTGTTATACACCCTGCCCAATATTCAGTTCTTCAGCCTGAAATGTGGGCAGGATTTTGGATTTTGAGTCTGGACCCCGACGCCTAAGTTAAATGGGGGCCATGGCCTTGCACAGTGTGTGAAACAGACACCCAGCAGTGATCTTTCCCGATTTGGCCAATTAGTGGCTAGAGGGGAAGCTCACCACCCAATTAAGGCCAGCGGGCAGTCTCTTGAAGCTATAGGGCCAATAGGAGGGCCTCCAGTTCAGAACAGCAGCAGCCTGCAGTCCAGGATTTTTTGGCTTGGAAATGTAGAATCGCAGTAGAAGCAAACTGCCAGGAAATTCACCAAATAAGGACATAAAATCATAACTTTCCAGCAATGTTCTCTGAGAAAATGAAGGGGTGATGTTAACACATCCCATCCAGCAACACAATGAAAATTGTCTCTTTAACCTTCCTGTTCTGTTGTCACTCCAATCCCACCTGCAGCCACTAAACTGGGCCTTTTTATTTTTAGACAGCCCAGCTGCCCAAGTAACTGAGGTGGTAGTTTTGTCACTACATGAAAACCAAGATCCTCCGATGTCATTAAGGCATGGCAACTGGCCAATTGTGACAACTTCAATCAGTAAAACCTCTTGGAGAAGAAGGGAAGTCCTGAAAGGTAAGTTTTAAACTTATCATTGCATGGCCAGGAGAGAAATCTAGGCCTTTAATGTTTCGGGCACCCCTTTTCAACCATGAGATCCTGCAGAATCCTTCCCCTTCCTTGTGACTTACCTCAGTGCCAGCAGGTGGCCTCTAGGCCGCTTGATTCTCACGTCATTACAAGTGGGGTCCCGGTTGGTGAGGTGTAAATGAGGCCCGGAAGTTAAAATTGCCCAGGTGTGGCGGTGGAGCGAAGAGGGTTTGATGCTCACCATGCCCCTGTCTCTTAGAAACATGCTGCAAGTTAAAAGTCCCCAACGTTTCATGTCTTCAAGTATTGTATTTTCTCTGGGTAGATTGTTAAATCTATCAATGCTTTTCTCTTGGGGCGGCACAGTGGTGCAGTGGTTAACACCGCAGCCTCACAGCTCCAGCGACCCGGGTTCAGTACTGGGTACTGCCTGTGCGGAGCTTGCAAGTTCTCCCTGTGTCTGCATGGGTTTCCGCCGGGTGCTCCGGTTTCCTCCCACAGCCAAAGACTTGCAGGTTGATAGGTAAATTGGCCATTGTAAATTGCCCCTAGTGTAGGTAGGTGGTAGGAGAATGGTGGGGATGTGGTAGAGAATATGGGGTTAATGTAGGATTAGTATAAAATGGGTGGTTGTTGGTCGGCACAGACTTGGTGGGCCGAAGGGCCTGTTCCAGTGCTCTATCCCTACATAAATAAAAGTGATGTTCTTTAAAGTTATGACAGGCCTGTGTCCCACTGCATTTTCAATTCAACTTCTCATCTTCAAAAGGCCATTATTTGGGGGGTCACTTTTTGGCACCAAGTCAGTTTTTACTAGCTTGTTAGAAATGGCATGAACAAACAATCATTAGAAGCAACAAACAAACTTACAGCATTGATAGGAAAGCCTTTTAAAAAAAAAATTGCTCCTGGGACATGAGCCTTATTGGCAAGGCTGCCATTTATTGTCCCTCTCTAATTGCTCTTGAGAAAGTGGTGAGCCACCTTCTTGAATCACTGCAGTTGACATGGTGTCTGTAGACCCACAGTGCTTTCTGTAGCGACTTTATACACCATTTCAGAAGGCAGTTAAGAGTCAACTGGAGTGATCTGGAGTCACGTGTCGGCCTCACCAGGTTAGGATAGCACAATTCCTCCCTGAAGGATATTAATGAGACTAGCTTTCTTTCCCCAGATTTATCAATTCATTGAATTTAAATTCCCCCAGCTGTCATAGTGGGATTTGAACTCATGGCCAGAATTTTACGCCACCCCAGCGAGCTGGATGGTGGTGGCAGGTAGGAGGGGGAGGCGTAAAATTGAGTGGGTGGCTCCAGGAGGCCTTCCCAGCCCGCTCCTGCCTCCGCTCCCCACTCCCCACTCCCGCCTGTGCTCTACTTTACGTGGGCCGCAGGGGCCGGGGGGCACAGGCTGCCCACCCCAAGCCAAAAAAGGCCCTTAAGTGGCTACTGAACGGCCACTTAAGGGCCTTTGCCCTCCTCAACAAGGATTTTACCCATTGCAAGCGGGCGTCCGGTAGACGTGAAAGGCCGCCCAGTGATATCTGGTGGCCTGTCAACTCACCGGGCAGCGGTGGGGGGGCCCCTGATGATCAGGCACAGGGTGCCTGATTGAGGGCCGCCCCCACTTTCCCAACCACCCCCAGGACCCGAGACGCCCCCTTCCCACCAAATGACCACCCTTGCCTCGCCCTGTCGAGGTCAATTCCCACAGCGAGGCAAACCCCAACTTACCTTCAGTCCCAGCTCCATGCGCTTGCTGGGCTGCAGTCCCAGCAGTGGCCATCGCTCCCGGTGGCGC
This sequence comes from Heterodontus francisci, assembly GCF_036365525.1. NCBI lineage: Eukaryota > Metazoa > Chordata > Chondrichthyes > Heterodontiformes > Heterodontidae > Heterodontus > Heterodontus francisci. Next base: position 101,764,033 of record NC_090382.1, read on the forward strand.
TGCTGGGACTAAGAGCTGCCGGCCCGGTGATTGGCCGGCAGCTCAATGAGGTGGGGCTTCCTCCATCAAGCGGGTGGAAGTCCCGCCTCAGAACAATTAAAGCCCAGGGACCCATAAAATGCGGGACGGATCCCGGGCAGGGCGGAAGCGGGTTCGCCGCTGACTTTTATGTCAGTGGCCAATGCCCCTCCTCCCGACATAAAATCCAGCCCCATATATTTGCAGCACTATTCCAGGCCTCAGGATTACCAGTCCTGTAACATTACCACTATGAGGCTGACCCCTTTCATATCAACTCAAGCATTGAATGGACCAGAACTTTGAATCTCTCCAATTCCCCATTACAAAGTTTCTTGTCTTTCCATCTTATTCATATTGTTATATTTAATACATGAGATTTTCTCCCTTGTTCTCCCTCAATTACAAATTTGCCACATGACTGATTCGACCTCTTACCCACATCCTCAATGTGAAGAAATTAGGACGCACATACGTTGTAACTGCCAAAAAGTTGACAAACAGCTTTAAAAAAAAGTTGGCACACCATCAGAAAGATCTACATCTCTAAAATTACCCTGAGTGCAAGTCTGCAGTGAAATTGTAATTGGTGCTGGAAAGTGGACCCAAAATTACTCATTTTGAAGGAGAAAAAGCAGAAGGCTATGAAAGTTTTAGGAGAGTTTCAAAGGTGTAATATCCAGGTTACTATACTCTTTGTAGCGAACAAAGATATTAGTCTGCGGGTTAAGGTAACTGGAGTTTATTTACAAACGTCTGGCATCAATGGCTTCCACACAATACTCCTCACATTTCTGTTCAATCCATGACATCACATTCTGTAAAAATGCTTACAGTCTATTTACATAATCTACCCAGCAACAACCAATGTCACATTATACTTATTTGGTGCATCTTTTAGAATTTTAGATTCTAGAACAGAAACGTCAATCGAGTTTTTTGCATTTAAAAATGGAGAAATTTGAAGATCATCTTGAAAAGATATCTTTGACTAACGAGGTCAGCACACTGACAGAGCTGTAATGTGCCCTTACAATTCTTCCAGAATCCTGTGGGTGGATGCCCATGAGGAGGTATAAATAGCCTTTCAGACAGGGACGCTGTTGGGTCATGAAATTTGGAAATCCTGCCCCCTGCACTTTGACCAGGGTTTGAGCCTCCAGGAATTTCAAGTGTTGCATAATTTAAAGTCCAGGCAACACCTGGATAGATCTTTACGGCCTCCTAATTAGCTGGAATTTCACACCACATTCATGGAATTATAATTTATACATCCCTTGTTGTCCCATTTTCACCTAAGGTAGGTCTGGAGGGAAACGGGACGATGACAGATGGATAAATCATGGGGCACTGTGCCAGTTCCTCACGTTAGACTGGAGTTTTTCACAATGCAACTCCAGCTGGGGAATGGTTTAATCATGGAGTAACATTATATCAACTCCAGTGTAACATGGGGAAATAGCAGAGTGTCCCCACTGCACAGCATATAATATGCAATGTTATCAATCATTTCCACCCACAGCTATGAGCCTGACTCCAATAGACAATATTCCCAGTATTTAAGTATCTGTGCTGACCAGTTTACACCATTTGTTTCTTCTGTATACAGATGTATACACATATATACACATGATGCAGATACAGAGCATGCAGGAATTTAATTTGGAGTATTTAATAGGGAGGTGCTGTAAAACAGCAGCATAAGATGGAACTCACATAGATGACCAATGATAAAAGGAACAGTAGGTGCATCATTTAATAAATTCATTAAATGTTGGTGGCTATTAAGAGATAAATTTTGACCCAAATGGAGACGGAAAAAACTCAAGTTTAAGCAATGCACAGTTGAAACATCATTGTTGGCTATTACATTTCTGAGATATTGGCTGGAATTTTATGTCGGGGTGGAGGCCCTGCCCACCAGCCAAAAAGTCGGGGGTGAGCCCGCCAATGCCAGGCCTGGAAGCCATGTTGTGATTTTATGTGGCCCAGGCCCTTAATTGGCCTGGGGCAGGACTTCCGCCCCTCTGAAGCAGGAGGTCCTGCTCCAAGAGCTGCAGGCCAATCAGCTCTTCAGTCCCAGCAGTGCAACCAGGAGCGGTGGCCACTGCTGGGACTGCACTGAGTGAGAGGAGCAGCAAGAAGGAGCAGGCCCCAGAATTGAGCTAAGTGTATAGGGCCTCGTTGGGGATAATTGACTCGGCCCCAGCAAGGTGGGAGGGGATGATGGGGGGAATTGGTTGAGGTGGTGGGGTGGGGGAGCGGGGAGGTGCTCCAGCAGCGGAGGTTTATGCTGTGGAGTGGGCCCTCCATGTGGCACAGGGTGCCCGATGAGGAGGCACCTCCCCCCCCCCCCCGCCCACCAGCCTGCAAGGAGGTCATCAGGCTTTACTGGTAATATACTAGCAGCAGCAGCAGAAGGTCCTCAAATTTCAATTAATTGGCCACTTAGGGGCCTTAATTGGCCTGGGGAGGATAGGCCATTTGCCACCTCCCCCGCTGCTCGCAAAACTTCAGCGGAGGCAGGAAGGCGATGGGAATGGCTGCCTCCCACTCAATTATACACCACCTCCCCCACCTCCAGTCCACTCCCGCTGGAGGCGTAAAATTCCTGCCATTAATTGAGAGGGCAGGAAAATTACATGTAAAATTCAATTTATTTTCATAATGTAGCTTTTCATTTTACATGACGTCTGCAGAAGCTGTGAAAGGATTGTTGAAATATTTTGAGAACCATCTCTATTGCAAGTTTTCATAAGTTATATTTATTTTGAAAGGTGTGGTGCAATGATTACGTTAAATCAGAGCAGATGTAGGAAGAAAACTAATTCCAGTTGTCAGGTAAAAATACCAGTTCCAAAAATGTTATATTCCACATATCTAACTCCAAACTCTTCCTAGCTCTCGGAGGAAGTTCATTTCTATTTTCTGTGTGCTACTTGTGCATAGATAACAGATGAATCATCTTCATTTGAGGGAGCCAGGTTCTGCAAGAGAGAAATTAACCATTTATAATAATGTGAATTGTTTTTGCATCTCTTTACATCAGTTGACAATGTTACAAATTTGTTGCTGATATTAATATATTGTAGTGCCTGTGATTTCATCAATAACAATCAATGTACTTACAGTATCTGATGACTGGTTATTGTGCTGCATACCATGTCTGTCCCCTGTGATAATTGCAAACATTGATATTAAAGGATAACATTGACCGATCAGACTGACAGAAAAACTTACAATTAGGATATATAAACATCCTCAACTTATTGCATTTCACATACAGACAATGAATCAGCGAGACATTGATTGACATGAACCCAGTTGTCCTCTGTATGACTCAGATCCACATTAAGCACTGCATTTACACGGTAACCCACAAGGAATATCATAAATGAACCAAGCTGCTTCCATGGCTGTTGGGAGTTTGCATGACCTACTGCTAGCTCATTCAGGTGCTGGTGGAAGTGGGGGCTCTTCAGATGAAAACAAAGGCCAGTGAGGCTGGTGAAAGCAGGAACTACTCCTTCAGTCTTATTTTCATTGAAGTATGGGGACAACATGAAAGGAATGGAGGTTGCATGTCACAGATCACCACCCCTTTTCTTATTACGGCCCAGGGAATAATTGTTTCCCAGCTACTGTTAGGAAGATCAATGTTACTTAGATCAATTTGAGAACTTTCATAATGCCTTTCACATCTTCAGGACATGCAAGAGCAAATTAAATGCCTTTACAGTCTCGTCACTGTTCTAAGGAATGCACCTCCAATAATGCAGCAAGCAAATCTTGAACTCATGATCTTCTTTCTCAGAAGTGAGAGAAGTGAGAGCCAAGCTGGCACTCTGAAGGCTGAAACAAGTTTCTTTCCATGCTACATGTGCAAAGTTGATGTGATATAATTCAAGAAAGTAACATGTTTTCTTCCTACTATGGTTCCATATTACTAGTAGTTTAGTTCAAAAATAGTCACAAACAATTCAATCACATCAACACTTTTTCTACAAAAAGTTACAATGGAAAGACACAACTGATTATATTAATATGCAATGCTGCCAATGCTTTATTGTCAGTGAAAGAAGCCATAATGGCCCTAGGCTATCATAACATTTCTGGTGTTTGTTCTCAGGAAGACCCTTATCCCTACTTGCCCTAAGAAAGCAGGAGACATTCTTTTGAAGCAATTGTACACTTCTGAGAGCAGTAAGAGTTAGCCACATAGAGCTGGATTTTACCAGCCCTCTGGGGATGGACTGGGAGGCCCATAAAGTGGTGAGTGAAGGCAGGGTGGAGTGCCCATTGTCTTCCTGTCGCCATTCCAATTTTACCAGCAGTGGGGAATGTGGAGGACAGCCCTCCTGCCCATAGGACAATTGAGCCACTTAACTGGCTAATTAAGGGTCCCTTCCTGCCACCTTGACGTTTTACCAACAGCAGGTAGGTTCTCTGCCGCATAGGGAGAGGGACTGGCAAATCCTGGCGGCCTTGCTGCAGGCTCGGGGGCCCAGCTGTTTGAGCTCTGAGGGGCTCCCTGGCGGCAATGGCCGATCCTGTGTCAACCACTGCATGCCCTGCCCTGCCATCACCACCACCACCAACACACACCACTCCCCCCCCCAACCCCCAAACCTCACTGAGCATGCCCGACTGGCTCCAGCGCTTCCAGACCCTCCTTACCTGATTGGGATAGTGGCCTGGTTTCATGGTGTCCTCTCATCCAGGTGCAGTCTGCTCCCAGTGGTACTGCTGAGAGCTGAGCTGCTGACCCTCCGATTGACTGGTAGCTCCTGGGGGTGGGCGCCCATCCTTTAAAGGATGTGGGTCCCACAAACGGCCGAGATGGGGTCGCCGCTGGCTTTTGGGCCCATTGTCTAGGCCCCTGCTGCACCAATAAAATTCCGGCCATAGTGTGAATTAGAGTCGATTGAAGCCACAAAGTAGGTGACTTTTTTTTGAAGGACATTAGTCAACCCAAATACCTCGAGTTTCCTGGTGCTAGCCTACAAATTGTGAGATTTATTAGATTCAATTTCACAGCCCACCATGGTAGGATTGGAATTCATGTCTTTCAGGTTGATAGTCCAGTACCATAGTCACCACTGTACTGTACCTGGCTGTTGAGGTACTTTAATAATTGTTGTTTCTGGTTCTGCAGCCTCAATACAGCTCCTACTGAGAATTTACCTACAGAAAAATACTTAGTGGAATTCAACATGATCTGCAATTTCTCTGAGAGGACACAATATATAACTGTGTGGTAAATGGAAAAATGGCACACTGGTGCATCAGCACAGGTGCTTTTCTGTGATTCGTGAGAAAAAGGAAAAGAAAGACTTGCATTTATATATCACATTTAACAACCTCAGCACACCCCAAAGCACTTTCCAGATAATTAAGTACTTTTGAAGTGTAGTCACTTTTGTAATGTAATCACACAGCAACCAATTTGGACATAAGCAACCACAAACAGCAATGTGCTAACAACCCGATCATTGGCCAGGATACCAGAGAGAACACTCCTGCACTTCTTTGGAATAGTGCCATGGGATTTTTTTGTGCCCACCCGAGAGAGCAGGCAGGGTCTTGGTTTAACATCTCACCCAAAATATGGCACATCCAACATTGCAGCACTCTATCAGTACTGCCTTGGAGTGTTAGCCTCGATTTTTGTACTTTGGAGTAAGACTTGAACACAACATTCACATTCAGAGGCAAGAGTGCCACACACTGAGGCACAGCTGACAGCCACTTAACACTTTTATAGGGCAGAGCAGAGCTTCTCCCTTCATGCTTGATGCTGATATGAGGTGCCTAAAGATAATTAGCTTTATTACCCAGCATTAACCTTCCTAACATTAAAGAAAACAAAAATGAAAAAAAAACACTACCTGGTGCTTTTTTCTGAAAAGAGACAGATCCATAATGAATATCTTCTCTTTCTGTGTCTACAGAGAATAAGATGGAAGTAAAGAATTTACATCTAGATATATAGTGCCAGAACATATCCCAAAATAAATAATGAATTACTTTTAAAGTGTAAGTATTGTTGTCAAATAAACAAACACAACATACAAGGTACCAAAAGCAATAAATGAGAAAACAAACAATTAATCTCTTGTGGTGACTTTGATTGAGTGGAGAATTTTCATCAGTACAACTCCTTTACTTCTAATACTACACTGATAACTTTAACAGGCACCAAAACTTGACTCAACTGATAAGACAGTGATATGGAAAATGCAGTATCCCCCTGAAGTGTCAGTCTAGAGTACACACTCAAGGTCTGAGGCTTGAACCCAGAACCTCCTGTCTCTAAAGTGACAGTGCTGCGAAGTTGACTCAAAAATTGGAGTATCAACTACATAGATCTGTTGTTGCAGATTTAATAAACAATGCAAATTTAACAAAATAGCTCACTAATCACATTATCTTTTCCAATTTTATTCTCTCCCACCTCTCCTGACTCGCACTAGGTGATGGTTCCACAAGTATTGACAGTTCTCCAGTATATAACTCAAACATTCATTCTCCATGTGAGAGCCTGGATATTAAATGTTGGGAAGATGTAAGATCATGTGGAGTCTCAAAGCCGAGAGTGATCCTGACACCCGCACTTGTTTACTTTGTTTTAGTGATTCATGTTATTTCTAAGAGCTTTGGGAGAGTGCGGAGCACCACAGGAGTGGCCACAAGAGTTTAAAAGGCAGCATGGCAAAGCAGAGCAGGAAATTCAAAACGGAGTAAATTTGCAAAAGTGTTGCCATGGCCGAAGGAATGGAGGAGCCTGTGAAAACAGAGTGTCATCAGGTCGAGCATAGAGGAAAAGCTCTGAATGTGAGTAAATCGAGTGAATTTTTTTTTTAACAATGGGAGTCTATCTAATTTATTTCAGGCTACGAAATAATAAATAAGACTAGAGGTGGCAGGGCAGGGTAAGTGTCTGGCCTATATTATATGGGAGTTTGTGGACAGCTAGATTGTTCCAGATTCCCACATCTGCAGGAAATGTTTCTGCCTCAGTCACCCCAGCTCAGAATCACTGAGCTGGAATGCGAGTGAGAGACTCTCAGAAACATAAGGGAGGGGAAGAATTTCTGGCAAGTCTTATCCAGAACACAGTCACACCTCAGAGGAAAGCATAGGTTCAGGAAGTGGAAGGGGTGACTGTAAGGGGGCTGGGTAATGGGAACTTCAGGAAGGTTGGAAAGGAGGTCCTGCCACACTGTCCCTGTGCAATAGGTGAAATATGTTCACTACCTGAGAGGACAAGGAGATAGAGTGAGGAAAACCACATTGCAGACCAGGACACTGTGGCTCAGTGGGGAGAAAGAGTAGAATAGAAATGTGGTATTGATAGGGGATTCTTTAATTAGATGGATAGATGATGTATTTTGAAGCCATGAATGATAAGGTCAAAGCATGCAGGTAGAGGGGCAAGTGGCATGAGTGGTTAGCCAGCTGGCTGCAAGAGAGAAAGCAGAGAAAAACTGTTCAGAGCAGCAGAAGATGGAAAATGGGTCCCACAAGCATCAGGTTTGGGAACACTGTTGTTTGCAATTTATATTAATGATTTAGACTTTGGAATAAAAACATAATTTCTAAATCTCTAATGACACCAAATTGCAGGGACTGACAATACTGAGGAGGATGGCAGCAAATCACAAGATAACATTAATAAACATTTAAGAATGGAAATATAATTGGCAAATAAATTTTAACATCGATAACCGTGAGGTATTACATTTTGGTAAGAAAGATAAGGTGGTCACAGATTACTTGGAAAATATGAATGTAAATGGGGTAGAAGAGCAAAAGGGAGTACAAATTCACAGATCACTAGAAGTAATGACACAGGTTAATAAGGCCATTAAAAAAAAGCAAAGCAAGAACTAGGATATATTTCTGGAAGGATATTGAAAAGTAAACAAGTTATGTTAAACTTGTATTGAAACTTGGTTAGATCATACTCTGAGCACTGTTTACAGTTGTGACCATATTATAAAAGGACATAGAGGCGCAGGAGAGGGTGTAAAAAAGATTTGCAAGGATGCTATCAGAAATACACGGTTCGACAGATCAGGAAAAGATGAACAGGCTGGATCTCTTTTCTCTTGAAAAGTGAAGGCTGAGGTCTGACCGAATACAAGTCTTCAAAATTATGGAAGATTTTAAAAGAGCAAACACAGAGGGTCGGATTTTACATGAAGGCAGCAACTCCCACCGCTGGGGCTGAAAATGGGTGGATTGGCCACATGGGTGGCGGAGGGGGACTACAATTTCATGCAGGGCTGGCCAATTAAGGGCTGGCAAGAGGATGAGGAGGCCCATGAGATGGGACAGGTTGCGGGGGGTGATAGGGGTGGGGAGTTCCAGAGCGTCAATCACTGGCATCATCTTTAAAAGCCAGGCAGTAGCACAGGATAATGCAGCAGCCCCGGAGGGAGTGGTGAGCGTGTCCTGGCAGCACTGCAAGTTGAAGAAATGGACGAAGTTCAATCAAGGGTATCCCCAAGATTCAGCGAAGCCTCCCTGGATATACTCCTCCAGGCTGTACTATTTTTTATTCATTCATGGGATGTGGGCGACGCTGGCCAGGCCAGCAATTATTGCCCATCCCTAATTACCCTTGAGAAGGTGCTGGTGAGCTGCCTTCTTGAACTGCTGCAGTCCATTTGGGGTACATAGACCCACAGTGCTGTTAGGAAGGGAGTTCCAGGATTTTGACCCAGCGACAGTGAAGGAACGGCGATATAGTTCCAAGTCAGGATGGTGTGTGACTTGGAGGGGAACTTACAGGTGGTGGTGTTCCCATGTATTTACCGCCCTTGTCCTTCTTGTTGGTAGAAGTTGCAGGTTTGGAAGGCGCTGTCTAAGGAGCCTTGGTGCGTTGCTGCAGTGCATCTTGTAGATGGTACACACTGCTGCCATTGTGCATCGGTGGTGGAGGGAGTGAATGTTTGTAGATGGGGTGCCAATCAAGTGGGCTGCTTTGTCCTGGATGGTGTCTAGCTTCTTGAGTGTTGTTGGAGCTGCACCCATCCAGGCAAGTGGAGAGTATTCCATCACACTCCTGACTTGTGCCTTGCTGATGGTGGACAGGCTTTGGGGAGTCAGGTGGTGAGTTACTCGCCTCAGGATTCCTAGCCTCTGACCTGCTCTTGTAGCCACGGAATTTAAATGTCTACTCCAGTTCAGTTTCTGGTCAATGGTAACCCCTAGGATGTTGATAGTGGGGGATTCAGCGATGGTCATGCCATTGAATATCAAGGGGAGATGGTTAGATTCTCTCTTGTTGGAGATGGTCATTGCCTGGCACTTGTGTTGCACGAATGTTACTTGCCATTTATCAGCCCAAGCCTGGATATTGTCCAGTTCTTGCTGCATTTCTACACGGACTGCTTCAGTATCTGAGGAGTCACGAATGGTGCTGAACATTGTGCAATCATCCGCGAACATCCCCACTTCTGACCTTATGATTGAAGGAAGGTCATTGATGAAGCAGCTGAAGATGGTTGGGCCCAGGACACTACCCTGAGGAACTCTTGCAGTGATGTCCTGGAGCTCAGATGATTGACCTTCAACAACCACAACCATCTTCCTTTGCATTAGGTATGACTCCAGCCAGCAGAGGGTTTTCCCCCTGATTCCCATTGACTCCAGTTTTGCTAGGGCTCCTTGATGCCATACTCGGTCAAATCCTGCCTTGATGTCAAGGGCAGTCACTCTCACCTCACCTCTTGAGTTCAGCCCTTTTGTCCATGTTTGAACCAAGGCTGTAATGAGGTCAGGAGCTGAGTGGCCCTGGCAGAACCTAAACTGAGCGTCACTGAGCAGGTTATTGCTAAGCAAGTGCTGCTTGTTGGCACTGTTGATGACACCTTCCATCACTTTACTGGTGATAGAGAGTAGGCTGATGGGGCGGTAATTGGCTGGGTTGGATTTGTCCTGCTTTTTGGGCAATTTTCCACATTGCAGGGTAGATGCCAGTGTTGTAGCTGTACTGGAACAGCTTGGCTACTGGTGCATGCTCTGAAGGTTAGCAGCTATAATGTTGTCCCTCGTACCTGGCTGCAGTGCCGAAAAAGTGTCATTGACCTGGTGTAGTCTGGATAGGTGAGTGCAGTTCATAACATTCAGCTTGCAGCCTTAAAATAACAGATAGGAGAAGGGGATGCCCACCCTGTCAGTGGAGATGCCTAGGTATCAGCATTGGCTGTCAGATGCATGTCAGTCTCCCTGTGCAGGACACTGGTCAGACAGATGTGACTCCAGCAGAGCCAATGCTGATTGGCTGCAGCACCACATTGGACATCAACATAGGAATCGTGCCTCTCTTTGAGTGACTAACAATGGGAATGTATGTGCTTGCAGGAGAACAAAGCTCTCAATGTTTGGAAAATATCCAGAACTGGTGGTGTCGTGCCTTACATGGCCATCCTCACTCCCACGGAAGGGGGAGGCACTGGAGCTGGTTGGAATGGAGGCTGGCCAGGCTATTATGGATGGTAAGATGGTTGTGGAGCCCTGACAGAGTGACTGCCAAATGGATGGGCACGAGACCCTCTGGCGAGCACAAAGAATTGTGCCCATGTGTGCACCACTGCTCTCATGGGGCTCCAGATGAATAGTTAGAAGGACATGTTGGAAAACTCATTGCCCTCTCATCACTCTTCTCTGTCTTGCAGGTCATAGACAAGAGTGGCCAGTCACCCAGCCTGAGACACCCCCCCAATTTTGAGGGTGGAGTAGGAGATCTCAATGGATGCACTGTCACATCATTCTCCCACACCGTCCACCAGCACAGACACTCTCTTCTCGGTGGGTAGTCGTGTGCGGTGAGTAACGGGGTCATATTCTGATGTGCACAGCACAGACGTGCCTGAGCAGCTAACGGAGGCAGTGCCAACTGAGGTCACTCATGCTTGGTGGACTGTGGGAGGACCCGGTGATGCTCAGTTTCCAGCTGATGACATGCTGCTGGAGTCATCAACAAGGAGCTGCAATGTGAGGTGCAGGAACATCTGGTGGAGTTTCCAGAGGCTTTGTGCACCCATGCACAGACAACGGGGGAGTCCATCCAGGCCATGAGTGTAGCCATGACTCTGGCTTCCTCCATTGAGAGATTGGCGACACTCATGAAGAGCCACATCCAGCAGACCATCCAGTGGATGCTAGAGCTGCTCACAGACTTGCATGATATCGCCAAGTCCACGAACTCTGTGGAGCCAAGTGTACCCTGAAAAGGTGCAGAAGCAGCTTCCTACAGCCACTGAGGTCTTTTCTCAGGGTGCTCTTCACAGAATCACAGAATTGTTACAGTGCAGAAGGAGGCCATTCGGCCCATCATGTCCACAATGGATCTCTGAAAGAGCAAATCTCTCAGTTACATTCTCCAGCCTTCTTCCCTTAATCCTGCACATTCTTCCTTTTCATATAACTGTTTAATTCCCTTTTGAATGCTTCAATTGAACCTGCCTCCACCATGTTCTCAGGCAGTGCATTCCAGACCTTAAGCACTCGCTGCATGAAAAAGTTTTTCCTCATGCCACTTTTGCTTCTCTTACCAATTACTTTAAATCTGTGCCCTCTCATTCTCGATCCTTTCATGAGTGGGAACAGTTTCTCTCTATCTACTCTGTCCAGACCCCTCATGATTTTGAATGCCTCCATCAATTCTCCTCTCAAACTTCTCTTCTCCAAGGAAAAGTCTTAACTTCTCCAATCTATCTTCATAACTGAAATTCCTCATCCCTGGAACCATTCTCATGAATCTTTTCTGTACTCTCTCCAATGCCCTCACGTCTTTCCTCAAGTGCGGCGCCCAGAATTGGACGCAATACTCCAGCTGAGGCTGAACTAGTGTCTTATACAAGTTCAACATAACTTCCTCACTCTTGTACTCTATGCCCCTATTAATAAAGCGCAGGTACTGTATGCTGTATTAACCGCTCTCTCAACCTGTTCTGCCATCTTCAAAAACTTATGCACATATACACCCAGGTCCCTCTGCTCCTGCACCCCTTTAGAATTGTGCCCTTTATTCTATATTGTCTCTCCAAGTTCTTCCTACCAAAATGAATCACTTCACATTTCTCTGCATTGAACTTCATCTGCCACCTGTCTGCCCATTCCACCAACTTGTCTATGTCCTTTTGAAGTTCCACACTATCCTCCTCACAGTTCACAATACTTCCAAGTTTTGTATCATCTGCAGACTTTGAAATTGTGCCCTGTACACTAAGATCTAAGTCAATATATATCAGGAACAGCAAGGGTCCCAACACTGATCCGTGGGGAACTCAACTACAAACCTTCCTCCAGCCCGAAAAACATCCATTAACCACTACTGTTTGTTTCCTGTACTCAGCCAATTTTGTATCCATGTTGCTACCGTCCCTTTTATTCCATGAGCTACAAGTTTGCTCACAAGTCTGTTGTGTGGCACTGTATCAAATGCCTTTTGAAAGTCCATGTTCACCACATCAATAACATTGCCCTCATCAAGCCTCATCATTACCTCCTCAAAAATGTCCAGCACATTAGTTAAACATGATTTTCCCTTAAGAAATCCATGCTGGCTTTCCTTAATTAACTCGTATTTGTTCATGTGACTATTGATTTTGTCCCAAATTATTTTTTCTGGAAGTTTTCCCACCACCGAAGTTAAACTGACTGGCCTGTAGTTGCTGGGCTTATCTTTATACCCTTTTTTGAACAAGAGTGTAACGTTTGCAATTCTCCAATCCTCTGGCACTACCCCTGAGTCTAAGGAAGACTGAAAAATTATTGCCAGTGCCTCCGCGATTTCCACCCTCACTTCCCTCAGTATCCTTGGATGCATCTTATCTGGCCCAGATGCTTTATCCACTTAAGTACAGACAGCCTATCTAATACATCCTCTTTATCAATTTTAAACCCCTGTAGTGTCTGACATACCTCCTCTTTCAACATTGCCTGGGTTGCATCTTCTTCATTGGTAAAGACAAATGCAAAGTATTCATTTAATACCTCAGCCATACCCTTTGCCTCCATTTGTAAATCCCCTTCTGGTCCCTAATTGGCCCCACTCCTCTTTTTACCACTCTTTTACTATTTATATGTCAATAGAAAATTTTGGGATTTCCTTTAATGCTAGCTGCCAATCTCTTTTCATGCTCTCTCTTTGCTTCTCATATTTGCTTTATCGCATCCCCTCTGGACCTTCTATATTCAGCCTGATTCTCAATAGTATTTTCTACCTGCATCAATCATAAGCACACTTTTTCTTCTTTATCTTAATTTCTGCCTCTTTTGCCATCCAGGGAGCTCTAGATTTGTTTGCTCTACCTTTCCCTTCAAGGGAACATACCTTGATTGTGCCCAAACTATCCCTTCTTTGAAGGTAGCCCATTGTTCATCTACTGATTTTTCTGCCAGCTTTTGACTCCAATTTATTCACCCAGCTCCATTCTTACCCCATTGAAGTTGTCCTTCCTCCAGTTAATTATTCTTACCCTGGATTGCTCTTTGGCCTTTTTCAATAGTCATCCTAAACCTTATGATACAATGATCACTATTCCCTAAATACTCTCCTACTGATACTTGATTCACTTGGCCCACCTCATTCCCAAGAACCAGATCTAGCAGTGCCTCCTTTGTTGTTGGACTAGCAACATACTGTCACAGAAAATTTCCATTCTTACCCCATTGAAGTTGTCCTTCCTCCAGTTAATTATTCTTACCCTGGATTGCTCTTTGGCCTTTTTCAATAGTCATCCTAAACCTTATGATACAATGATCACTATTCCCTAAATACTCTCCTACTGATACTTGATTCACTTGGCCCACCTCATTCCCAAGAACCAGATCTAGCAGTGCCTCCTTTGTTTTTGGACTAGCAACATACTGTCACAGAAAATTTTCCTGAACACTCAAGGAACTCTTGTCCCTCACTGCCCTTTACACTACTATTATCTGAGTCTATGTTTGGATAATTAAAGTCCCCCATTATAACTACCCTATAATTTTGCACCTCTCTGTAATTTCCTTGCAAATTTGTTCCTCCACGTTCATCCCACTAGCTGGTGGCCTATAGACAACACCAAGCAATGTAACTGCAACTTTTTTGTTCCTTAGTTCTAGCCAAATTAGTTCTGTCCTCGACCCCTCTGGGACATCCTTTCTCTCCATCACTGCAATGCTCTCCTTAAATCAATACCACCACCCCTCCCACTTTTTTCCCTTTCCCATCTTTCCTGAACATCTTGTATCCAGGAATATTTAACACCCAGTCCTGTCCTTCTTTGAGCCAGATCTCTGTTATAGCCTCATCATATTTCCACATGGCAATCTGCGCCAATAACTCACCAGTCTTATTATCCACACTCCATGCATTCACATACACGCACATTAACCCTGATTCAGACTTTATTACTTCCTCCCTTCCTCTCACCCCACCTAATAATGTACTATTCCCTACTCTCCCAGTATTCTGTGCACCTTGGTATTCCTCTCTAATACTTGCTCCTGGTTCCCACCCCCAGACAAGTTACCAGCTTTGCTTCTCTCCAATCTGAGCTCCCTCTCAGGTTCCCATCCCCCTGACAATTTAGTTTAAACCCTCCCCAACAGCACCAGCAAATCGCCTGCGAGGATATTCATCCCAGTCCTGCTAAGATGCAACATGTCCATCTTGGTGTGGACAGTGGCTCCTCAGCCCCTCTGATGGTGATGGCATCGCTTCATGAAGCTGCAGAGACAGAGGTAGGCCTACACTTGTGTGGGTAGCCCTCAATATGCCATGGCTCTCAAGGCCTCAGACAACTGGAGAACGACTGTCACAGTCATCGAAAGTCATGCAGCAGAAGTGTCAGCAGCCTGCCTGCACTTCAGCTGACAGTGTAGGGGGAGCTTATGAAAAAGTCCACCCTAGATCCTGATGTTAGATGTCACCTAGCTGTGCACTTGTCTTAAATGAATTGTGAAATTCAGCCCCATGGTGACCTGCAGCACGACAGGCATTGGGTGCCTGCCCCTTTCTGTCAGGCTCCACACATCTGCCATCATGGCACACAGCTTGGTGACGTCCTCCCTGGAGAGGCGCAGTCTTCGGTGACACTGCTACTCCAACATTTGTAGGAAGTTGCCCCTCTGAGGGTAGACCTTCTTGTCATCTGCACACAAGTGGCTGGTTGCGTGCCCTCTGTGCCCTCCTCCTTTCCCCCTTCCAGGCTCCAGATCCTGCTGCCCTTCTGGTTCCTGCTGCCTGTGGCTGCAGCTCTCTCCCTCTCTGATGTTCCTCCTCACTGGAGGTTTAAGTGAATGAGGCACATGGAAAATAGCTGCACTCAGTTCTCTGGGCCACCCACTCTCTTTGTTCTGTAGATACATGTGTCACGTCTGAGAGGGTACTCAAGCGGAATGCCCCCAATCTGTAGACAAGTTAGCCCCTGTTCTCGATTGCTACTTCCGCTGGCCAACCAGCTCCACCCTCCCTGCCAAGCCACACTATCACTCGCAATGGCTGCCGACTGCAGCTAACACTGACATCCCGCTAAACCTCGGCCTGGTTATAGCTGGTGAGGTGCTGAAGCGCCGGTGTTCCCATGCACCCATGGAAAAATTAATAAAATTTGGTAAAATTGCTGTTTATTGCTTGTTTAACAGGCTTAATTTATATTCCTGCCTCGCTGCCGCACGACCTCCTCCCACCAGCCCGGCCGCCATTGGCGTGAAGATGTTGTGCTTCCTTCCTGACGCATTCGCTTCAATTTTATGACTCTTCCTGCTTCCCAGCCTGTCTCCAATGGGCTGGTAAAATCTAGCCCAGAGACTCTGGTTTCACATGTCAGGAAGAGCAAAACTACAGGCCATCGATACAAGCTAATCACCCAGAAATCAAACAAGGAATTCAGAAGAAACTTCTTTACCCAGAGAGTGGTGAGAATGTGGAACTCAGTACCACCGGGAGTGGATGAGGTGAAGAGTGTAAATGCATTGAAAAGGAAACTAGATAAGCGCATGAGGGAGAAAGGAATTGAGGGTTACGCTGATAGAGTTAGATGAGGAAGAATGGGAGGATGTTCGAATGGAGCATAAACACTGGCCTGGACTGGTTGGATCAAATGGCCTGCTTCTGCACTTTGTCATCTATGTAAATCTAAACAGCCATTCCTATTGTAATTGTGATATAAACAATGACTGAATAAATAGACAGTATTGTCCTTGAACCCTTTTATAATGGACCCGATTGCTAAAGATTGATAGAAGAAATATAGAACACATAGAAAGTATAGAAAATTGATGGCATACAAGGAGGCCATTTGGCCCATCATGTCAGAAAGAGCTATCCAGCCTAATCTCACTTTCCAGCTCTTGATCTGTAGCCCTGTAGGTTACAGGAATTCAGTGAGTGTCAAAGTATTTTTCATAAAATGCTGTGAGGATTTCTGCCTCTAGTACACTTCCAGGCAGTGAGTTCCAGACCGCCACCAATCTCTGGGTGAAACAGTTTCTGCTCAACTCCCCATTAATCCCTCGACCAATTGTTTTAAACCTATCTCCCTGGTTATTGACCTCTCTGATAAGAGAAATAGGCCCTTCCTATCCATTCTATCTAGGCCTGTCATAATTTTAGACACAACAATTAAATGTCAATTACATTTTCTCAGCTGAATTGTTTAAATATCTCAGAACGTTTCATTGCATATCTGAAAAGTTTCCTAGCTAAAGTATTAAACTAGAAACAAATATTTAACCCAATGCAATCAGTGTTTCTATATCAACAATACCTAAAGCCACATAATTTGGTTCATCTACTTACTGTCTTCGTTTGCCTTTCTATTGACCATTTCATATTCAGCAAAACTACTTGTCTCAGGCACTGGAGCCTTGTTATCTCCTGAAAAAAAAAATTCTCATTAAATTATTAGCATGGTCTGATTTTCGAAAAGCTGTGTCAGGTATTTCTACAAAACTGCTCCATTGCTGATGAGATATATTTGAATGATTAGAAATATGGGATCAGTCCCCCAGAGAAAACAAATTGCCTAAAAAAAATCTTCATGCCCTACAGCATCTTTAAACTAGCTGTTACGAGTTTTTTTTAGAAACACTAAAGTATGTGACATATGCTGGAGGCATTGAATAATGTCAGGTGGTATTTCAAAGAATGCATGACTGCTCTTTGAGAGGGGAAGTGTTAAGGATTCAAAATGCAGCTATTAATCTGACTGTTAACTGAGACACACGGCAAACTATAAATGAGATTTAAACTAACATAGGCTATCGTTGTGTGATGTGGTTTCTTAATGTTTATGGTTTGGACTACATTGTAGAAGGTTCCAGATCAATTCCAAGTCTTGAGTTCCAGTTGCTCTCAAGGAACAAACTCCAATAGGTTTATGGTTGGGTAACTGTGTCTAGTCTCACCAGCAGTCGTCTTACTCCTGAGTGTTGTTAATCGTGATCTTTGAGTAGTCTGTGCCCTACAGCATCCTGGGAACTAAGCTTTAGAAAGCATCTGAATAAAAAAAAGACTCTGCAGTGGAGACCTCATAGTAAAAATGGGACGTGATTATGAAAGATAAGAAAATGCATTTGCATTCTACAGGATATTTGGACGTGACAGAATAAAGGCATAACATTTTTGTACTTGAGTGTCTTTTTAAGTGTAATTGAAAATTAAAAAGGGAATATATAATTGTCATAAACAAATGGAGAACAGCACTTGTAAATTTTCCAATATTAGTGTTTAAATGTTACCTTGTATTTTCTGTATTTCATTAATATTTGAGTAAAGACGAGATGCATCTTCTATATTTTCCCCTTGCTGCAGAGATTTCTCTTTTTGATTTCCCAAATCTGTTCATACAAAGATTAAAATGCATTCATCTTGCCTTCAAAATTTTTACACATTCTAATAAGCAAACTCAGTTTTTAAATAGACCATTAGCACAGATATGACAGACATTGTGACAAGACATAATGATATCTCTGCAGATACCAGATGCTTGACTTGTTTCAAGTCCCACTCCAGGACCTGAGCACATAATGTTGGCTGATACTTCAGTGCAGTACTCAAGGAGTGCTGCATTATCAGAGGTGAATAGGATATTAAACCGACATTCCGCCTGTTCAGTTGAAAGTCAAAGATCAAAACCCAGAGTTCTTCCAGTATCCTGGACAAAATTTCTCTCTCAACCAACAGCATCAAAAAATAGACTCAGTGATTGATCATCTCATTTGTGGTTGCAGGCTCCTCATTAGTTGAATTTGATTGCTATGTTTGTGCAGGTAACTGGACACTTCAAAAGTAATTTATTGGCTGTGAAGTACAACAGGACAACACTAGATGAATGATCACTTGGTCTGTTTTCTTGACACTGTTGGTTGAACAGAGAGGTTTCTGCCAGGATACTGGGAGAACTAACAGCATTGATCTTTGACTGAACAGGAAGTGTGTCAGCTTAATAATCCTATTCATCTCTGCCAATGCAGCACTCCCTCAGTAATGCACTGAAGAATCAGCTTAGATCATGAGCTCATGTGCTGGACGAATAATCCAGATGTTTGGACTAATAGTCCAGAGAACGTGGGTTGAAATGCCACTGTGGCTGTTTGAGAATTTGAATTCATATTAACAAATATCTGGAAGTAAAGAGCTGCTATCTATAAAAGTGACAATGAAGCTAATGGATTTTCTAAAAATCCAACTGGTTCACTAATTCTGTGTAGGGAAGCAAACTTTCCATCCTTACCTGGTTTGGCCTATGTAAGTCCAGTCCCCCACAAACTTGGTTGACTTTTATCTGTCCTCTGATGTGGGCTAGCATGCCATTCATTTATATCATAGGCAACTAGGGATGGGCAATAAATGCCAGCAAACCCCACAGTCTGAGAATTATTATTTTTAAGTGTGGTTCTATATAAATGGAAACTTTATTTTTCCTTTACCTCACATGTGATAAGATGTCTTATTTTCTTTCCCTAATTTTAGGAATGTATTTCCATGGGCAGTAACAAACTGTCTCTATGACTGTGGACACGGATGGTGGGCATAGTTGGATAACTCTTCTGTGGACATCAACACATTTAAGGCTACTTGTGGCTTCATTAAATGTTATCATAAATGCATATCCAACAACCAGAGGCACTTCTCAATGAAGGCAGCTGAAGGGAGTAAACCACTCTGGTGATATACCCTCAGCTTGGTATTGCAGAAAATAGAGTAAAAACTGTTCCAGATCAACAGATTTCTAAGCATCAGCTTCCACATATTTTAATAATATTTCTCCCTTTCCTTAAAGTGCTTTTATGGAAGAAATCAGCCCTTCAATACCTAACATAGAAACTGTGTGACAAATAAGGTCTAAGGTTCATCCAGGTCACCTTCTACTATTCTGGTTGTCACATGAAACAGCAATTTTGGAGTTGCTGACTAAACATAGGAATCACTCTCTATCAATTAGTCTGCAACAAAACCAGACAGAAGGCAAGAAATTCCCCAGTATTGAAAGCTTTGGGTCATAGGTCCCAAATCACATAAGAACATAAAAAAATAGAAGCTTGAATAGGCCATATGACCTCCTCGAGTCTGCTCTGCCATTCAATAAGATCATGGTTGATCTGATCTTGGCTTCGACTCCACTTTCCTGCCTGTTCCCCATAACCCTAGACTCCCTTGTTGTTGAAAAATCTGTCTCGCTCAGCCTTGAATAAATTCAATGATCCAGCCTCCACAGCTCTCTGGGTAGAGAATTCCAAAGATTCACGACCCTCTGAGATAAGAAATTCCTCCTCATCTCCATCTTAAATGGGAGACCCTTTATTCTGAAATTATGCCGGCTAGTTCTAGATTCTCCCAAGAGGGGAAACATCCTCTCAGCACCTATCCTGTCAAGCCCTCTCAGAATTACATATGTTTCAATAAGATCACCTCTTATTCTTCTAAACTCTAATGAGTATAGGCCCAACATGATTAACCTTTCCTCATAAGATAACCCCATCATCCCAGGAATCAATCTAGTGAACCTTCTCTGAACTGCCTCCAATTCATGTATATCCTCCTCAAATAAAGAGATCAAAACTGTATGCAGTTATCTAGGTGTGGTCTCACCAACCATCCTGTACAGTTGTAGCAAGACTTTCCTACTTTTATACTCCATCCCCCTTGAAATAAAGGCCAACATTTCATTTTTCCTTCCTAATTACTTCTTGTATCCACATGCTAACTTTTCTTCTTTCATGTTCAAGGATACCCAGATCCCTCTGTGCAGCAACAATTCTGTACTCTTTATCCATTTAAATAATATTTTGCTTTTCTATTCTTCATACTAAAATGGATAACCTCACATTTTCCCATATTATATTTCATCTACCAAATTTTTAGCCACTCACTTAACCTATCTATATCTCTTTGCAGACTCTGAGTTCTCCTCACAACCTGCTTTCTCACCTATCTTTGTAACATCCACAAATTTGGCTCAGTCCTTTCACCTGAATCATTAATATAGATTGTAATTCATTGAGGCCGCAGCACTGATTCCTGTGGTACCCCAGTAGTTACAGTTTGCCAACCTGAAATGATCCATTTATCCTGACTGTCTGTTTGCTGTTAGTTAGCCAATCCTTTATCCATGCTAATATATATTAACCCCAACAATATGGGCTCTTATCTTGTGGCACCTTATTGAATGCCTTTTGGAAATCCAAATACAATACATCTACGGACTCCTCTTTATCCACCCTACTCATTACATCCTCAAAGAACTGTAATTAATTTGTCAAACACTACTTCCCTTTCATTAAACTATGTGGACTCAGCTTGATTGTATTATAATTTTCTAAATGTCCTGCTACTACTTCCTTAAAAATGGATTTTAGCATTTTCCCAATGACAGATGTTCGGCTAACTGGCAGAAAGGTTTTTGCTTTCCGTCTCCCTTCTTTCTTGGATAGGGAGTTCACAATTGTGATTTTCCAATCTGCTGGGAACTCTCCAGAATCTAGAGAATTTTGGAAGATTACAGCCAATGCATCCACCTTCTCTGCAGCCACTTCTTAAGACACTTCTTAAGGATGCAGGCCATCAGAACCAGGGGACCTGTCAGCCTTTTGTCCCATAAGTTTGCCTAGTACTTTTTCTCTAGTAATAATGATTGTTTTAAGTTCCTTCATCCATATTGTCCCCCGATTTTCTACTATTATTGGGATGCTGTTAGTGTCTTCAACCATAAAGACAGATACAAAATATTTGTTCCTCCATTGCCTTGTTTCCCATTATTAATTCCCCAGTTTCATCCTCTAAGGGACCAACGTTTACTTTAGCTACTCTCTAGCTACTGGATAGTTCCATGGAGAGCTGGCATGGAATCGATGGGCTGAATGGTCTCCTTCTGTGCCGTAAATGACTCTATGACTCTTCCTTTTTATATGCTTATAGAAGCCTGGTCCTCCAAAGCATGCTACATTTGTCATATATTATGTTCCAAATTATTCATATATTGTATCCTAAAATGATATTTTCTGAAAGAAATCTAATTTCCAATTGAATCAATCAACACCGGGTGCTTCCACTGTCTCTCTAGAACGTTTGTTCACTTAAGCAACCTGCCTTTAACAGAATAAGGAGCAGAGGAAATAGGAGCATGCTCAACCATGAATTAGGATTCTGGCTGAACTGCTTCCCACCCTATCCTCAAATCCTTTGATTCCCTTATTGCCCAAAAGTTATCAATCTCAGTCATGAATATACCCATCGACTGAGCACCCACAGCCCTCTGGAACAGAGAATGGCAAAGTTTTGCAACTCTGAAGACGTTTCTCCTTGCCTCAGTCCTAAATGACTGACCTCTTATCCTGAAACTATGACCCCCTAGTTTTAGTCTCCAGCCAGGGAAGGTTCTCTCAGCAGCTACCCCGTCAAGATCTCTAAGAATTTTATGTTTGAGAATGAGATACCTCTGATTCTCCTAAACTCCAGACAGTATCAGCCCATTTTATTCAATCTCTCCTCAAATGATAGCCCTCTCATTCCAGGAATAAATCTAGTGATCTTTCATTGCATGCCATCTAAGAGACCACAACTGTGCACAGAATTCCAGCTGTGGTTATACCAAAGCACTGTATAATTGCAGCAAGATTTCCTTACTCTGATTCTCGAACCCCATTCAATAAAGGCTAACATACTATTTGCCTTCCTAATTGCTTGTTGTAGCTGTACGTCAACATTGAGTGAACTTGGAGAGTTAAGGTTATCGGGGGGGCATCACATTTGAGCCCAATTCTCTTCACAACAAATGTACAGATATACACACATTGCAAAAAACTCCAGAACATAATCAACATTATTCAACTCAGTCTGTTACATTTCACAGGTAAAATTCCTAGTTAAAATATGAATCCATACCTCTATAGAATATTATATGTTAGTTTATTTGTGTTCTTCAAATCTTTTCATTACCAGATATACCGGAAAATAAGTGCAGAGAGGGTACCTCCGCCCCAGCTATTTAAATGAGCTGCTGCACGTGAAATCGTGGCGGCTCTTTGGCATGCGACCTTACGATGTCGGTGGCGGGTTCTTAAAATCCAGCCCGTTAACTCCGTTTCTCTCTCCGCAGATGCTGCCTGAGCTGCTGTGTATTCCCAGCACTTCCTGTTTTTATTTCAGCTTTCCAGCATCTGCAGTATTTTCCTTTTATTTTCACATTTTATTACATTTGTGAAACCTAAAATTGGTTGCAACAATTTACATATCTTACCTGCAACCTTGCACTTGCTTATACACAGCACTACTGCCAGGATAATGATGAGGAGAACAGCCAGACTTCCAAAAACAACAACATGTGTATGCTTAAAAGTGTAACCACCTGTGAAGAATGATCACAGATTTCACATTTAGATAATAGTTAACTTTTTTTTAAAAACTCCCTAATGACCCAGTAGATAAACCTACTGCCTGATTTACCATCAAATTGCACAGACGAGAAGATCATAGGTTTAAATCCTGATCCAAGTAAATTGACCTCACTAAGGAATGTTGGAGTATTACAACTGTTCTGAGTGCCCTTCAATGAGGGACAGGAAAAAATAAATCACGCAGGATTCTAGTTCCTAGTTGTAATCTGATGATTCTTTCTGAAAAGAAGATATGTATAGTTGACTGGTAAGTAAAGGATCTGATTCAGCTGTGATGTTTCCTGCTGCACAATAGGTGAATGATACTCATTGTCTAATTTATACTTGAATAATGGTTGGTTGAATTTGAGCTGTACTCAGAGGGGTTCTCCTTAAGTTTGTGGGATAGTGTAAAGCAGATGGAAATAAAAATGGAGAGAGATGTATAAGGGGCTGGTGACTCACTCCCACACATTTACACTATCACACAGAGTCAACATCTACCCTACAGTGGGATGAAAGGAGAGAGGAAAAATCTGGCAGTGAATTCAGACAGAGAATTTGTACAATATCACCCTGGCTATAATACTGAATAAGAATGAATCCTTGACAGTGCATTCTCAATATTGGCACCATGCTGCATATTAGATCCGCAAGACTCTACCATGGAATGTGTTTGCGACCATGATGTGCCACAAACTAAATTTACAATCTCAGTCCTGGTTTCAGAAGGAAGTGGGAAAAGTGTGGATGAGCATTTCCCTGGGAGAGTGAAAAGATAATGCGGCAACCAGTGACCTCATACAGTTCCCTGTGGCAGGTTGGAAGGTATCTTCAGTAGAGACCTGGAAATAGCCAAATGTCCACATTGCGTCAGGGAGGAGATGTTGCAAAGGATGGGATGCCAAAAGAAAAGGGGATAGATTATGGTATTGGAAATATTATAAAAATAAGCCTCTTCCTTTCGAGATTACTCATTCCAAGTAACTGTGCTCAACGAACGAATGTTTTGATAACTGATTTTGCAACTAACCACAAAATGTGGAATTTTTATTCCTGTTTCTGATCAGAAGGCAAGAGCTTAAAACAATTGCTGAGGGTTTGTTAAGCAGGGTTCCCTCCTATTGTTATTCAATTCAACAGAAAATGATATAAATGTGATCCTGGCACCATCAGGATGGGTCGAATGACCTCCATTTGTGTTGTATTATATGAAAAGAAGGCCATTTAACTCATGAATGCTCACCTCTACCAGACAGCACGTTCAACTCACCTTATCAGTATCACTGTCCCAAAAATTTAAGTGGTGCTTTTCCTAGTCTTAACATCAATATTACACCTGAAAAATGGGCACTATGCACAAGAACAATGGAGGCAAATCCTGTGCTTCTGTTTTCCACCTGAATAGTACTACATTTGAATTTCCTGTGTATTTTTAGATCGTGGGTTCTGAATTTAGTTGACCAATGTAAGTTACATGCAGCTAAGTATCAAAGTCCTTTGCACTCAGATTCCCTGGCTACTCTATTGCTAGGTGCAATTCAGAGGCAAATTTACGACAAAATAAGGAACCTGGAGCTTTAGCTTCCAGAGCTATAAAGTTGAAATTAAAGTTGAGTAAATAGAATGCAAGTTATTGCTGCTCCCTTCCCAATCCAATTTCATATCGATCTTGAGTAATAGGTAGATAACCTTTCCTATCATTCCTCACCCAATCATTCCCTGACCAGTCATAGAGTCATAGGCTGGAATTTAATGATGAGGCAGCCACCCCACCCACTGGCTGGAAAGCCAGGGGTGGGCCCACATCCGCCGGATCTGAAATCCATACCATCACCCCTCTGAGGCAGGAACTCCCGTCGCCAAGTATTGCCAGCCAATCAGAGGGCTGACAGCTCTTCAGTCCCAGCAGCGCCACTGGGAATGGTGGCTACCAATCAAGAAGAGGACAATGGATGCTAGTCTCCAAAAAAGGTAAGTGGGGGTTGGGCCTTGCCACAGAGAATTGGCTAGGCCCAGGCGAGGGGTATTTGGAGGGGTGGGGGTGGTGGTGGTGTGAGTGTTGGAGTCCAGGGTGGGGGGGGGGGGGGTGTTGTTTTAGGAGGCAGCAGCAATTAATTGACCACTTAAGGGCCTCAGTTGGCCTGGGGCAGCCAGGCTGTTTTCCACCTTACCCGCTGCTGTAAAATAGCACCGGAGGTGGGTAGCAGCAGGCACAGCCTCTGCCTCTCATAGGGTATTATGCCCTCCCTGCCTCCTATACCATTCCCGTGGGGGTGTGTGTTAAATTCCAGCCATGGAGTCATAGAATGATAATCATTTATGACATAGAAGGAGGCCATGCCAGTTGTCCAGGAAGCAATCAAGTCAGTCCCACACCTCCACTGGATCCCAGTAGCCCTGCAATTTTATTTCCTTCAAGTTTGAGGGAGAGAAGAGTAGATCTAAGACTAGTATTTTAAACTTAAACAATGGCAATTATGAGGGCATGAAAGCAGAGCGAGATAAAGTGAACTGGCAAATTAGGTTAAGGGATAGATCAATAGCGATGCAGTGGCAGACATTTAAGGGGATATTTCAGAATACACAGAATAGATACATCCCAATGAGAAAGAAAATTTCCAAGAGGAAGAACAGCCATCTGTGGTTAACTAAAACAGTTAAAGGTAGTATCAAGCTTAAAGAAAAAGCATATAATTGCGCAAAGATGGGTGGCAGGTCAGAAGATTGGGCAGAATATAAAAACAGCAAAGAATGACTAAAAGATTGATGAGGAGGGAAAACTTAGAGCATGACAGAAAACTAGCTAGAAATACAAAAAAAGAGTTTCTATAGATCTTTAAAAAGAAAAGAGTTAACAAAGTGAGCATTGGACCTATAGAAAGTAAGTCAGGGAAATTAATAAGAGAAAATAAGGAGATAGCAGATGAATTCAACAGGTATTTTGCATCCGTCTTCACTATAGTGGATACAAGTAACATCCCAGAAATAGCTGTAAATCGGGAAATGAAAGGGAGGGAGGAACTCAAGAAAATTACAATCACCAGGGAAGTTGTACTGAGTAACTTGTTGGAGCTGCGGGCTGACAAGTCCTGGATCCTGATGGACTTCATTCTCAGGTCCTAAAAGAAGTGGCTAGTGAGATAGTTGATGCATTGGTTTTAATTTTCCAAAATTCCAGAGATTCAGAGAAGGTTCCATTAGATTGCAAAATCGCCTATATAACTCCTTTATTCAAAAAGGGAGAGACAGAACGCAGAAACAGGTGAGTTAGCTTAACATCTGTCGTCGGGAAAATGCTAGGAGCTATTATTAAAGGCATAATAGCAGGGCACTTAGAAAAATTCAAGGTAATCAGGTAGAGTCAACATGGTTTTGTGAAAGGGAAATCATGTTGAACCAATTTATTGGAGTTCTTTGAAGTAGTAACATGTGCTGTGGATAAAGGGGAACTAGTGGATGTACTATACTTCGATTTCCAGAAGGCATTTGATAAGGTACCGCATCAAAGGTTATTGAGAAAAATAAAAGCTCATGGTGTATGGGGTAAAATATTGGCATGGATAGAAGATTGGCTAGCTAACAGAAAACAGAGAGTAGGCATAAATGAGTCATTTTCTGGTTGACAAGATGTAATGAGTGGTGTGCCACAGGGATCAGTGCTGGGCCTCAACATTTTACAGTTTATATAAATGATTTGGATAAAGGAATCAAAGGTATAGTTGCTAAATTTGCTGATGACACAAAAATAGGTAGGAAAGTAAGCTGTGAAGAGGGCATAATGAGGCTACCAAGGGATACAGATAGCTGCCAGACCTGCTGAGTGATTCCAGCATTTCTTGTTTTTGATACAGATAGTTTGAGTGAGTGGGCAAAGATCTGGCAAATGGAGTATAGTGTGGGAAAATGTGAAATTGTCCATTTTGGCAGAAATAATAAGAAAGAAGCATATTATCCAAATGGTGAGAGATTGCAGAGCTCTGAGATGCAGGAGGGATCTGGGTGTCCTAATGCATGAATTGCAAAAGGTTAGTATGCAGATTCAGCAAGTAATTCGGGAAACCAATAGAATGTTATAGTTTATTGCAAGGGGAATTGAATACAAAAGTAGGGCAGTTATGCTTCAGTTATACAGGGCATTGGTGAGACCACATCTGGAGTACTGTGTACAGTATTGGTCTCCTTATTTAAGGAAGGATGTAAATGCATTGGAAGCAGTTCAGAGAAGGCTTAGTAGATGAATATCTGGAATGGGCGGGTTGATTTATAAGGAAAGGTTGGACAGGCTAGGCTTGTATCTGCTGGAATTTAGAAGAGTAAGAAGGGGTCTTGACAGGGTGGATGTGGAAAGGATGATTTCCCTTGTGGGAGAATCTAGAACTAGGGGTCACTGTTTAAAAGTAAGGGATCACCCATTTAAGACAGAGATGAGGAGAATTTTATTCTCTGAGGTCATGAGTCATTGGAACTCTCTTCCTCAAAAGGCAGTGGAAGCAGAGGCTTTAAATATTTTTAAACAGAGGTAAATAGATTCTTGATAAACAAGGGGGTGAAAGGTTATCGGGAGTACGCAGGAATGTGGAGTCAAGGTAACAATCGGGATCAGCCATGATCTTGTAGAATGGCAGAGCAGGCTTGAGTGGCCGAGTGGCCTACTCCTGCTCCTAATTCGTATGTTTTTATATTCATATGCCCATTCAATTTCCTTTTGAAATCATTGATTGCCTCTGTTTTCGCCATTCTGTGGGCAGTGAGTTCCAGGTCATCACCCTTTGCTGTGTTAACAAATATTCTCCCTCACATTCCCCCTGCATCTCTTGCCCAAAACCTTCAATCTTTGTCCCCTAGTCCTTGTGCCATCACTTCATGGGAAGTTTTTCCTTGTCTAATTTATCTAAGCCTGTCATAATCTTATACATCTCTCCCAAATCTCCCCTCAATCGCCTTTGCTCCAGGGAGAACAACACCAGCTTTTCCAAGAGAGTTCCAAAGACTCACGACCCTCTGAGAGAAAGAATTACTCCTCATCTCTGTCTTAAATGGGTGACCCCTTATTTTTAAATAGTGACCCCTAGTTCTAGATTATCCCACAAGCGGAAATATGCTTTCCACATCCACTCTGTCAAGACCTCTCTTACTCTTGTAACTAAAATACCCCATCCCCGGAACCATTCTGGTAAATCTCTTCTGCACCCTCTCAAGGACCCTCACATCTTTCCTAAAGTATGGTGACCAGAACTGAACACAATACTCTTTTTGGGGCCTCACCAGATCTTTATAAAGGTTCAGCATAACTTCCCTGCTTTTGTACTCCATGCATCTATTTATGAAGCTTAAGATCCCATATGCCTTACCAACCACTCTCTCAATATGTCCTGCCACATTCAAACATCGATGCACATTCACCACTAGGTTCCTCTTTTCCTGCACACTCTTTAGAACTGTGTCATTACATCTATATTGCCTCACCCGATCCTTTCTGCAAAATGTATCACCTCACACTTACCTGTATTAAATTCCATCTGCCATTTGTCTGCCCAGTCTGCTAGCCTATCTAGGTCCTGTTACAGGCTGCTTGTAACATCCATACTTGCCATTCCTCCAGGATTGGTATCATCAGCAAATTTTAAGTTTCTACTCTGTATTCCAAGATCCAAGTCATTTACATAAAGCAAAAAGAAAGCAATGATCCGAGCACTGACCCTTGGGTACACCATTATCTACCATCCACCAGTCTGAATATAGGAGGTATGATAAGTAAGATTGCAGATGACACGAAAATTGGTGGTGTCATAAATAGTGAGGAGGATAGATTACAGGGAGATATAGATGGGCTGGCAAGATGGGCGGAGTCCTGGCAAATGGAATTTAATCCTGAAAAGTGAGAGGTAATGCATTTTGAGAGGACTAACAAGGCAAGGGAATATACAATGGATGGTAGGACCCTAGGAAGTACAGCAGGTCAGAAGGACCTTGGTGTACTTGTCCCATAGATCACTGAAGGCAGCAGCACAGGTAGATAAGGTGGTTAGGAAGGCATATGGGATACTTGCCTTTATTAGCCGAGGCATAGAATGTAAGAGCAGAGAGGTTATGATGGGAGCTATATAAAACGTTAGTTAGGCCACAGCTAGAGTACTGTGTACAATTCTGATCACCACACTATAAGAAGGATGTGATTACACTGGAGACGGTGCAGAGGAGATTTACCAGGATGTTGCCTGGGCTGGAGAATTTCAGCTATGAAGAGAGACTGAAAAGGGTATGGTTGTTTTCCTTGGAGCAGAGAAGGCTGAGAGGGGACATGATTGTGGTGTATAAGATTATGAGGGGCATTGACAAGTTAGATAGGAAGAAATGTTTTCCTTTAGCGGAGGGGTCAATAACCAGGGGGCATAGATTTAGGGGAAGGGGCAGGAGGTTTAATGGGGATTTGAGGAAAAATGTTTTCACCCAGAACTGTCTGAAGAGGTGGTGGAGGCAAGAACCCTCACAACATTTAAGAAGTAGTTAGATGAGCACTTGAAATGCCATAGCATACAAGGCTACGGGCCAAGTGCAGGAATATGGGATTAGAATAGTTGGGTGCTGGATGGCCGGCACAGACACGATGGGCCGAAGGGCCTGTTTCTGTGTTGTATAACTCTGACTCTATGAAAAACAACCATTTACTATGACTCACTGTTTTCTGTCCTTAAGGCAATTTTTTATTCAATTTTACCATCCTTTTATGTGTTACTTTATCAAATGCTTTCTTAATATCCATATCGACAACATTCCCTTCATCAACCTTCTCTGTTACTTTGTCAAAAAAATTCAACTAAATTAGTCAAGCATGATTTGCCTTTGACAATTTCATGCTGGCTCTTCTTAATTAACTCAAACCTCTCCAAGTGCCTGTTGATTATTTTTTCCCTTGATTATTATTTCTAAAATATTATCTACCAATAATGTTAAACTAACTGGCATGCAGTTGCTTGGACTGACCTTACACCCATTCTTGAATAAGGGTGGCACATTTGCCACTCTACAATCCTCTGGCACCACCCTGATGTCCAGGGAAGATTGGAAGATTATGGCAATCATCCAAACATTGATAAACAATCATTCAGTGGTCAATCATTCCTCCAGCCAATTACCCAATGATCTCCTGGCCAATCATCCCATCATTCCCTGGCCAATCATTTTCCAGTCAATCATCCAATCATTTCCCCAACCAATCATTTACTGGCAAACAATCCTTGCCAATTGCCTCCACTTCAAGAATATCTTTCCAGAAGTGACATTGGTTAAATATGTGTCAGATCCATATAAGTGGTAGAGACAGAGTGACAGGGGAATTTTATCCTGGCGGTGAGGTTTTTTGATATCCAGAGAAACCAATGTCAGGATCCCTGCGTTACCTCGTCTACAGAAGGCCCGCTGAATTTAGTGCCAATCGGGTACTTAAGTGGACAGTGGTGGGCCTTCCACAGGATCAAGGACCGCATCGCTGGAAGTCCTGCCCTTGCAGAGCTGCCGGCTAATTAAAGGCTGGCCGCTGCAGTGCTACCATGGAGGTGGTTGCTGCTGTTACAGGTCCACCAACTGGAGACCGAGGAGTGTCACTGGAACCAGGCCTCAGGTCAGGTTGGGAGGGGCCTCAGGGGGGTTGGGGATCGTGGGGGAGGTGGGTTGGCAGCAAGGGCAGGGTGGTCCTCAGTGGACCCTGCCCCTTCCTGATACAGGGTCCCTCGTTTAGGCCGTAAGTGCCTTTTAATGAGGGATCACACCCCCTCCCCACCACCACCGGAGCAAGGAAGCAGCCAGCACGGTTTTCCATGCTGTGATTCCTGTGCGGTGCCAGGGCTGCCCGCTGCATGGATGATTGCAGCTGCAGCGGGAAGAGGCCCTTAACTGGGGGTTAATTGCCCAATTAAGGGCCTCAATTGATAGTGGGGTGGGAAGGCCGTTCACAGATTAAATTTTGGCAAAGGCGGGACTGTGGTGGGAAATGCCCCGCACCATCCCACCTGATTGTAAACTCTGTCTGCCTCCAAATCTGACACGGGGGAGAGCATAAAATTCCGTGCCCTCCACCCCGCCAGTGTTACATTTTCCATATTTGCAAGGAAAGCAACTAAGTTATTGGCATCTAGTCTTATTACAGTGGGCAGAGAGGATATAATGTTTAGAAGACTCCTACAGAAAGTCAGTCAGGCTTGAAACAGAAAGTTGCAAGGGCAAGCTAGGGCTAGGTTCAGAGATTTAGTTCGTAGCAGGATCATTAGGAGTTAATTTGTTTATCTAAGTCATCAACACACTTGTTTGGGAAAGTATAGCATATTCATTATTTTGAACTTATGCACAAAGCCAAGTTATACTGATTGAACTAAGTGAATCTGACCATAACTGTTATTATGTCCATTCCTTTTGAGGTATATAATTTGACTTTTGATGTTAAGCTGTTTATATTGAAACACCTATGATTGTGAACACTTAGTAATATAAAACTGAGGGGCTGTCATTACAAAAAAGCAGTAAGTGAAATAGCTTTCTATGAAAATTACAAAGAGCAAAATCTGAGAGACTTACTGTTAAACTTCAGATAATATGGAATTAAAACCTTGGGTGTGTTTTGATGAAATAAAACACATGTCCAGTTCTCTCTGTCTCTATCGGTTTTCTGAATAATCAGCTGTAAAACATCCTCTTCCTGTTTTTGTTCCTTCAATGTTTTCTCTGCAACAGTTTTGCCATCATTATTAATCCAAACAAGTCTCATTGATTTAGTGACATCAGAGACAGAGCAGGTCAGGGTAACGGTGTCTCCCTCAGTCACTGCATCAGGTGGTTCAGCTGTGACTGTGGAAACAAGAAAATCATTTAGATTTTAAACAATAACATGATCATTCAAAACCATGGGAACATTCTGTCTCCTACCTTTAACTGTGATTAGTTTAAAGGTCACATATTTATATGATCCCAGAGAACATGTGTAAACTCCTGCATCTTCAAACAGTACAGGGACAATCCTCACACTGAAGTTCTTGCCATTAAAATTTGCCGCTACAGGGACCAGTCGACTTCCAAAGTAGGTCCTGTTTATATTGAAAGGCTCAGATCTGTAAGTAGAAGCTATTTCTTTTTCTTGATTCTGAAAATAACGTGATGACCAGGTCCATTTAGTTCTATTGTGCTCAGATAAAGCTTTACAACTCAGGTAGAGTTCACTGTGATCTAAGCCTGACCGATAAAGTGTGTCTATTGCATTGTGTAAATCTGCAATAGAGAGAGGAAACAAGGTGTTAGATTTTTATAGATACTGAGATTCAAATGTTCTGAATTTCGATAGGGCCAAACAGCATCCTCCTAATATAAATCAGCCGGGAGTGTTGCATTGGGACAGGAAAATCAGCTGGAACCTGGATACACTGGCTGCTGGCTCAGGCTGACTATTGCTTAAATGCAAAGCCCATCCACACCAAACGTGGCCCCCATCAAAATGATAGTATAACAATATATCACAATCATTAAAATGCTAGGAACTAATTATGTGTAAATGTTCCAGTGGGGCCACATTCACGGATGCACTGCAGAGTCATGTGATGTGTAACAGGAAACCAGTCTGAAGTAGTCCTACACCATGCAGCATGGTGGCTGAATGGAATAAACAACGACTTCAGCCTTTCCAAGTTTAGTGTGATTATTTCCAACATCTGGAAGCCAGAAGACGTAACAGTAATATAGGATCAGAAAATGCTTGAAATACTCAGCAGGGCTGGTAGTATGTGTGGAGAGAGAAACAGAGTTAATTTTTTAGGTCTGTGGCCTTTCATCAGATATGAGTTTGATGAAAATCTGTCAGAAACAGAAAGTTGCAAGGGCAAGCTTGGGCCAGATTCAGAGATTTAGTTCATAGCAGGGTCATTAGGAGTTAATTTGTTTAGGAAAGTATAGCATGTTCATTATTTTGAACTTATGCACAAAGCCAAGTTATACTGATTGAACTAAGTGAATCTGATCATAACTGTTATTCTGTAGGTTAACTTGCTGTGCACTAAAGCAGTTGAACAATTCATTACTGGCCTTTTGGTACAAGGGAAGAAGTTGATTGGTGAGTAACTGGTAAGTTATTTTACTTCCCATTGTAATAAAAAATTTTTAAAGTTACAGTATGGCAGGTCAGCTCAGCCAAGTGGAATGTACGTCCTGCGGTATGTGGAAAGTCATGGACACACCATGCGTCTGAGATGAACACATCTGTCACCGGCTGCAGAAGCTTGAGCTCCGGGTTTCAGAACTCGAGCAGTGGCTGCAGTCACTGTTCTGCATCCATGAGGCAGAGGACTACGTGGATAGCACGTTTCGGGAGGTGGTCATACCGCAGGTTAGGAGCATGCAGGCAGAGAGGGAATGGGTGACTGCCAGGCAGTCTATGAGAACCAGGCAGGCAGTACAGGAGTGCCCTGAGTCTATCTTGCTTGCTAATCAGTTTTCCATTTTGGATACTGGTGAGAGCAATGGATACATGGGGGAGTGCAGCCAAAGCAAAGTACGTGGCACCACGGGTGCCTCAGCTGCACAGGAGGGGAGGAAGAAGAGTGGAAGAGCAATAGTGATAGGGGATTCAATAGACAGGGGATCTGACAGGTGTTTCTGCGGCAGTAAACATGACTCCAGGATGGTGTGTTGCCTCCCTGGTGTCAGGGCCAAGGATGTCACGGAGCAGCTGCAGGACAACCTACTGGGGAAGGGTGAATAGCCAGAGGTCGTGGTCCACATTGATACCAATGACATAGGTAGGAAGAGGGATAAGGTCCTGAAAGCAGATTTTAGGGAATTAGGAAGGAAATTAAAAAGCAGGGCCTTCAAAGCAGTATTCTCAGGATTACTCCCAGTGCCATGTGCTAGTGAGCATAGGAATAGGAGGATTGATCAATTGAACACGTGACTGGAGAATTGGTGTCGAAGGGCGGGCATCAGATTTCTGAGGCATTGGGACCAGTTCTGGGGCAGGTGGGACCTGTACAAGATGGACGGGCTATACATAAAACAGGACTGGAACTAACATCCTTGCAGGGAGATTTGCTAGTGCTGTTGCGGAGGATTTAAACTAGCTTGTCAGGGGGATGGG